>NC_134522.1:34205148-34557648 GCF_027942865.1 Odontesthes bonariensis | reverse complement strand
TAAACATGTTTAATATGAGAACAATAGTAATACCCCTGTCAAAAGTGTATAGACTGTCAAACCAGTATTTGTCAAGACATCTTGGTCTGTAGCTGTACATTTCATTTTAAGACATGCATGTGTAAATTATAGCAGTGTGTGAGCAGCAGTTTTTTTTTTCTAAGTTGGAAGATTTATGTTGATGTTTTTCATTTGATTATCCATTTTAGGTAGTGTATGTCTAAATGTAAAAGCAGACATTTAATTATTCACTAAAGATCTGATTAATCTATTACTTTGGGGTGTATTGGTGGGATATACTCTGCCATTCTGGGTCACAAACCAGCACATTTAGGGCTGAGAGAAGTTTGAGTTTGAGAAGTTTAGACTGAAGAGTTTGCGTCTTACCTCTGACAAGTATGCTGGAGGATTTTTTAGCAGGGTTCCCTACATTGTTGGATGCCACGCAGGTATAAGTGCCTCCGTCGTCCATGTTAACAACAGGGACGGTCAATGTGCCACCACTGACCATGCTCCTCTTCGGAAGTTCCTTTCCTCCCAGTCTCAACCATCTCAGTTTTGGGGGAGGATCTCCATCGAACACCACACAAACCAGAGTGATGGTCTCTCCAGGGTTCACCACCAGAGGGTTGTCCAGAGGGAGTTTAATAGAAGGAGGAGCTGATGAGAAAGAAGAGGATGAAAGGCAATTAAAAAAAAAAAAAAAGAGTTTCAAGTTAGTTTTAATTATCAAGATTTTACCAAGTATGGAATCAGCTAAAATCATGAATGCCCAGTGGGCAATAACATCAAACTGGATATGCTGTCAGGGTCTGTGGTATTTTGTTGCATTTCTCCTATGTATTCCTTCTCTGCGTGGCCCCTGCTTCTCTGCGTGGCCCTGGCTTCTCTGCGTGGCCCTGGCTTCTCTGCGTGGCCCCTGCTTCTCTGCGTGGCCCCGGCTTCTCTGCGTGGCCCCTGCTTCTCTGCGTGGCCCCGGCTTCTCTGCGCGGCCCCTGTTTCTCTGCGTGGCCCCTGCTTCTCTGCGTGGCCCCGGCTTCTCTGCGTGGCCCCTGCTTCTCTGCGTGGCCCCGGCTTCTCTGCGTGGCCTCGGCTTCTCTGCGTGGCCCCGGCTTCTCTGCGTGGCCCCTGCTTCTCTGCGTGGCCCCGGCTTCTCTGCGTGGCCCCTGCTTCTCTGCGTGGCCCTGGCTTCTCTGCGTGGCCCCTGCTTCTCTGCGTGGCCCCGGCTTCTCTGCGTGGCCCCTGCTTCTCTGCGTGGCCCCGGCTTCTCTGCGCGGCCCCTGTTTCTCTGCGTGGCCCCTGCTTCTCTGCGTGGCCCCGGCTTCTCTGCGTGGCCCCTGCTTCTCTGCGTGGCCCTGGCTTCTCTGCGTGGCCCCTGCTTCTCTGCGTGGCCCCGGCTTCTCTGCGTGGCCCCTGCTTCTCTGCGTGGCCCCGGCTTCTCTGCGCGGCCCCTGTTTCTCTGCGTGGCCCCTGCTTCTCTGCGTGGCCCCGGCTTCTCTGCGTGGCCCCTGCTTCTCTGCGTGGCCCCGGCTTCTCTGTGTGGCCTCGGCTTCTCTGCGTGGCCCCGGCTTCTCTGCGTGGCCCCTGCTTCTCTGCGTGGCCCCTGCTTCTCTGCGTGGCCCCTGCTTCTCTGCGTGGCCCCTGCTTCTCTGCGTGGCCCCGGCTTCTCTGCGCGGCCCCTGTTTCTCTGCGTGGCCCCGGCTTCTCTGCGTGGCCCCGGCTTCTCTGCGTGGCCTCGGCTTCTCTGCGTGGCCCCTGTTTCTCTGCGTGGCCCCGGCTTCTCTGCGTGGCCCCGGCTTCTCTGCGTGGCCCCTGCTTCTCTGCGTGGCCCCTGTTTCTCTGCGTGGCCCCGGCTTCTCTGCGTGGCCCCGGCTTCTCTGCGTGGCCTCGGCTTCTCTGCGTGGCCCCGGCTTCTCTGCGTGGCCCCTGCTTCTCTGTGTGGCCCCTGTTTCTCTGCGTGGCCCCGGCTTCTCTGCGTGGCCCCGGCTTCTCTGCGTGGCCCCTGCTTCTCTGTGTGGCCCCTGTTTCTCTGCGTGGCCCCGGCTTCTCTGCGTGGCCCCGGCTTCTCTGCGTGGCCCCGGCTTCTCTGCGTGGCCCCTGTTTCTCTGCGTGGCCCTGGCTTCTCTGCGTGGCCCTGGCTTCTCTGCGTGGCCTCGGCTTCTCTGTGTGGCCCCTGCTTCTCTGCGTGGCCCCTGCTTCTCTGCGTGGCCCCTGCTTCTCTGCGTGGCCCCGGCTTCTCTGCGTGGCGCCGGCAAGGTAATTATCATTATATCAGTTGAAATGTGTATACTAATCTTAGTATAATTGTATCGATTTGTATAGACCTTAATTGGAAAATTCTCCATCCTACCAGCATTTTCACAGCCGACACAGACGGCTGCTTTACAATGTGTACTCTGCGTTTCCGAGTTCCCCGGTCTGTTTATTTTAGGCAAGTTTGAGCTAAAATAAGGTGTGGGAGATATATGGCGAGGCCATTGAGAAGGGCTTCTGGCCAGCCTCAAGGATGTTCTGGCAAACCATTTGGCCACTCAGACAGGGAAAGCAAAGCCCGCCTCAGACTGTGCCTGGCCTGGAGAACCTGGATGGGGAACTGCTGACCCAAACTGAGGACGGTGGAAAGAACCCTTTGAGGATCTCCTTAATCCGCCCAACATGTCCTCCACTGAGGAGGCAGAGTCTCAGGACTTCAGGGAAGACTCATTTATCATTTTGGCATGTAGGCTGAGGTAGTTAAAAACTTTTTGGCAGGAAAGTGCTGGGGATGGATAAAGTTTGCTCCAAGATACTGAAGACACTGTGGGGCTTTCTTGGATGATACATCTCTTCAATGTTGCATGGAGGTCTGAGACAACACCTTGGCAGCAGAAACCTAAAAGACTCGGCCACAATTCTAAGCCTAGATGCAGAAAAGGCTTTTGGCAGGGTGAGCTAGCTATATCTCTTTGCCTCCCTAAAACAGTTTGGATTGGGACCCATTATATACCACTCCAACAGCATGTATTGAATCTGTAAGATGGCGGCGCGTGCGGACGCAGCGGCCCCTCTCTGTCCCGACGATGTGGTGTATACATGTTTGTCTTTCATCGGTGTGTTTGAGTGATTTATGTTCTCGTCGTGTTTGTCCATCCCGAGGCGCACATACCGCCGGGGGACTCTTTTTATCAGCAAGTTAAACCTGGCACACACTAAGGAGTGTTAAAATTGGCTTTGTTCCTAGACATGAATTCATATTCTGTATTTTACTAAATAATCTATGTTCCTAGTTTGTACTTTCCCACTGCTCATATAAACGCAATGTATGTCCAAGGTGACATAGTGGGACTAAATAACTGGGTCAGATAAAGAATCTGGGAAAGCAGATGCACGCTTAAAGCAACATTCAGTTGTTTGTCTTATCCAAAGAACATGACGAAGACGGTGTTTGACCTGCTCATGTCCAATTACACTCTGTCGAGTGTAAGTCCAACCTCTGGGAAATAAAGGTTCATATAAATATGAAATGTTTCTGGAAATCGGGGCTCGGTCTGACGGATTTCCTGCGAGGGCTCTCTGTCCCTCCGAGCCCAGCGCTGCTATACTTCACCTGTGACCACCAATAAATACTTTGTTTAACTTGAGATTTATCCGGCTCGTTCTTGGGCTTCCAATGAAAGAATCGGACTAACAAGAGCCTCTCATTTCCCTGTTTTGTCATATTTCCTGTTTGATAAGTTTGATCAGAGATGAGACAATGTCTGAGAATATACACAGAACACAGCAGCAGTTGCTCACAGACAGGCAGACAGACAGGCAGACAGGCAGACAGACAGACAGACAGACAGACAGACAGACAGGGTGGCAGACAGACAGACAGACAGACAGACAGACACAGACAGACAGGCAGACAGACAGGCAGACAGACAGACACAGACAGGCAGGCAGACAGGCAGACAGGCAGACAGGCAGACAGACAGACACAGACAGACAGGCAGACAGACAGACAGACAGACAGACACAGACAGACAGGCAGACAGACAGACAGACAGACAGACAGGGAGGCAGACAGACAGACAGACAGACAGGCAGACAGACAGACAGGCAGACAGACAGACAGACAGGCTGACGAGAAACAGCCTCAAACAAACACGTGCAGTGCAAAGAATTTAAGAAGAAGTTTTAAAACTGTAAGTGGCACAATCTCATGTCTGATGCTGAGAGGATTTTTTAAAACTAATCTGCTTTGTATTGTATAATTCAAATCCCTTTCCTCCCAATCTGAAGTAAAAATCTGAGCTTAAATAGAATGGGGGTAAATTTGACTTTGGGTGGGCAAAAACTGCAGTCTGGGGCAGTTTGAGAGAGAACCGCAAGGCCCGGGGCGATAACAGTTTGAGAACAGAAATACTTTCATCTTGATTTATATGTTGTAGCTGAGAAATGATGAGCCTTGAAAGTAGTTTACAGCATAGACACATAATATAGGTCGAAATTTAGAGTGGTGACATCGTCACACTATAACTCCCAGCAGTCCATGAACAAATAAAAAAATCCTAAAACTTTACCAAACAACAGCTCCACAGCACATGGCACCACATAGGAGAGCCAGCTCCTCAGGGACACTCTGAGGACAGGAACGTCCTGTAACGTAGTTACACTAATACTTAGTTTGTATTTATTTTTATTTGATGTCACTTCACTAAACTCTCCTGTCATTTCAGATGCAATTTACTAATTTCCCTCACCTAGGTTTCCTGCCCATCTCCTCCTCACCTGCAGTCTATTTGCTCATTAGTTCCTCAGTGTAAATATACTCATCACTTTCCCTTGTTCCCTGCCAGATTGTCTTGTGTTATTCTTTGCCAAGCTCTCCAGCGTTTTCCAGTCCTGCCTACCTGTTCTGACCTAGTTCTGCCTTTCCTGGATTCCTGATACCTGCCTGCCCCTTGTCGGAACGTTTGGTTGTGACCTGGACTGTTTTTTGGACTGAATAAACGGATCTTCCCTTGCTAACCGCCTGCCTCATTGTCGTGCTTTTGGGTTCTCCTTTGCGCGCACCAATAACCGTGACACGTCCACATTCTGGACAGAGGAGACAGATGGTTTTAGAGAGGAGTCAAGGAAGCCATCTATGTTAAACTGGAAAAGGCATCTTTGAACAGAGGAGGTGGTCTCAGGTACCACCTTCCAGCACCTACAGAGCAGCATCGTCTCTCCTTCCCAGGCAGCTTCTCAGCCATTCCCACCTTGGATCCTATGACTGAAACTCGCCCTTTCAGGCAGGCAAACATGTACATTGGGCAGGGTGTTCAGTGACACATGTGACTGTAAAGACCCTCTCTGCTTATCAGCTGACACTCCCCACCATCTGGTTCAGAACTGAAGAAGCCTGTTGGATGAGAGGTGAAACGTCTTCAAGATCCAAGAAGAAGTCCATTCGCCCTTATTCAAGCACTTAGGATCCACACATGAATGAGATTCCAACTGGGAATCTTTTTGCTGTGAGGCAACAGTGCTAACCATCACGCAATGATGTTAGACATCTGCAGTACACCCAGAACGCTGCTGCTCGAGTCCTGACTAGAACCAGGAAATACGACCATATTAGTCCAGTGCTCAGGTCTCTGCACTGGCTTCCTGTCGCTCAGAGAATAGACTTTAAAACAGCTCTGCTTGTGTACAAGTCTCTTCATGGTCAAGCGCCAAAGTACATCTCTGACATGTTAGAGCCATATGAACCAACTCGGGCTCTGAGAACCTCAGGGAGGGGTCTCCTACCTCAGGGAGGGGTCTACTGCTGGTGCCCTGAGTCAGGGCGAAACAAGGTAAGGCTGCGTTTCACTTTTATGCTCCTAAAATCTGGAACAGTCTTCCAGAAGATGTGAGACAGGCCTCAACTCTGACAATGTTTAAATCCAGGCTGAAAACAGTTCTGTTTAGCTGTGCATATGACACCTGAAAGTATTTTATTTGCACTCTTCACTTTTAAATTAATTAATTAATGATTATTTTTTATATTTTTTATTTTTCCCCCTCTTCTTTGATTGCTTTTAACTGTGTTTTAATTTTTATCTTTTAAATGCCTTGTCTTTATGTAAAGCACATTGAGTTGCCTGTAGTATGAAATGCGCTATATAAATAAAGATGCCTTGCCTTGCAATCATGTAGCCCTATCTGTACTCAGCAGCTCCGTTAAAACAGGATTCTTTGTTTTCACATTCATGTGAAACTGATGTCCTCATGATGTGCTGTCTTTGAGGCTGTGTTCTGATCCATGACTGAGGTGCAGCATGACGGTGCAGAAAGCTGTGGGCCAGGAGAAGGTGGAGGAAGGGGAGGAGAACGCTGGACGTAGTTTAGAACAGAACCTATTGAAAATCCTATTCAAGTTCAAACCTGCATCAGTCTCAATCCTATTTTCCTTAAAACCACCTTTATGCAATGCATAACTCATGTTGTTCTCCTTCAATTTGTTTTCCAGGATTCTTTTTGCTCAACAACAGATTCTCCAAATGGACCCATTAGCCGCTTTCGGACAGACCGTTCTAAGAAAGTAGTTATCAGAACTACCCTCCTCGAATTTCGTTCTGATAACTATCCTTCCCCAGCGGAACTGTTTCAGTCTGCATTCGCACATGAGTCGGGACCTGATAGGGACTGATGCGCCGCGCGCAGCCGTCTGCTTCAGTGATGTGTTAGCCGTTAGCCGTTTAGCGCTACATTCAAACACAAAACAAAACGGTAAAAGTAAGGAGAGTAGAAAAAACACCACCAAGAAGCTAATATGGAGAGCGGGGAGGCCACTGTGTTTATGGTCTGCATGATGGTGATATTAATCATGGACAATCACATCAGGCGTCTAATATCGAGGCTGGAAAAGCTCACAAAGAGAGTCAGGAGACGATACTTTTTCATTTCATGAAGTAAGAAAGGAGAGCAGAGCGCTGCAGACAAATGAGACCAGTGTAAGTTTAACTTATTAAACACACGCCGGTTGTGTCTGTGTCTATGAGGAAACATTTCAGCCATGATAGAATTACATGGGGCGTAGCTACCGACCACCACACACCTCCGTTAGATTCGTTCTATAGAACCATGAAAAGACCCGACCTCGGAGAAGGAGCTAAATAGTTATAGGAACTAAGGGAGAAAGCCCTGAGTTCCTGTATGTCTGAACACGGGAGAAAACGGCCCCGCGGATTAAAAGGTTATTAGAACTGCCAAAGGTTCCTACAGTCCGAAAGCGGCTATAGTGGAAGAAAACCTCCAACAAACCCGTGGCACATTTTGAGTACCTGGTCATGCCTTTTGGCCTGATGAAAGCTCCGGGTCTTTTTCAGGCACTGCTCAATCACGTCTTCAGGAAGCTACTCTTTGTCTACCGAGTACTACTTGAGAAAAGACTGTTTATGATAGCAAAGAAAACCAATTCAAACGGAATAAGTCCCATTTCTGTGCAGATAAGGTGGAAGCGGTAGCAGGGCTCTATGAGGTGCCACCAGGGACATAAATCAGAATTAACTTCCATATACACATATGAAATTAAGACGATCAGGACCCTGTCAAATGCTACAAGGCTTGGGCAGCAACCGATCACTTCAACTCCAGCTCCGGACTCGGTGGATAGCCGCTTAGCATCTCTTTTTCCGTCCTGCCAGCGCAGCATGCCTTTGCCAGCTGCAGGTTCTCCGTTGAAGCCAAAATAAAGTTGAGTAATGCCGCTGTTTTTGTGCGGTATTCAGCGGGTGGCTGAGCAATTGTCGTTTATTTTATTTCATAAAATACCGGCAGGAGATTGCACAAAATGCACGAAGCTAACCAGAATGACTTCTGTTTAAAACTACAACTCCCGGTTTAATAAAACACCTTCCTGTTTCAACTGAAATGCACAAATATTTGACATAATGTATATGAGAGGTTTGACATATGTGTATGAGAGGTTTGACATATGTATATGAGAGGTTTGACATATGTGTATGAGAGGTTTGACATATGTGTATGAGAGGTTTGACATATGTGTATGAGAGGTTTGACATATGTATATGAGAGGTTTGACATATGTATATGAGAGGGTTGACATATGTATATGAGAGGTTTGACATATGTATATGAGAGGTTTGACATATGTGTATGAGAGGTTTGAAATATGAGTATGAGAGGTTTGACATATGTATATGAGAGGTTTGACATATGTATATGAGAGGTTTGACATATGTGTATGAGAGGTTTGACATGTATATGAGAGGTTTGACATATGTGTATGAGAGGTTTGACATATGTATATGAGAGGTTTGACATATGTATATGAGAGGTTTGACATATGTATATGAGAGGTTTGACATATGTATATGAGAGGTTTGACATATGTGTATGAGAGGTTTGACATATGTGTATGAGAGGTTTGACATATGTATATGAGAGGTTTGACATATGTGTATGAGAGGTTTGACATATGTGTATGAGAGGTTTGACATATGTGTATGAGAGGTTTGACATTTGTGTATGAGAGGTTTGACATATGTGTATGAGAGGTTTGACATATGTGTATGAGAGGTTTGACATAATGTATATGAGAGGTTTGACATATGTGTATGAGAGGTTTGACATGTGTATGAGAGGTTTGATATGTATATGAGAGGTTTGACATATGTGTATGAGAGGTTTGACATATGTGTATGAGAGGTTTGACATATGTGTATGAGAGGTTTGACATTTGTGTATGAGAGGTTTGACATATGTGTATGAGAGGTTTGACATATGTGTATGAGAGGTTTGACATAATGTATATGAGAGGTTTGACATATGTGTATGAGAGGTTTGACATGTGTATGAGAGGTTTGATATGTATATGAGAGGTTTGACATATGTGTATGAGAGGTTTGACATATGTGTATGAGAGGTTTGACATATGTGTATGAGAGGTTTGACATGTGTATGAGAGGTTTGACATATGTATATGAGAGGTTTGACATATGTGTATGAGAGGTTTGACATGTGTATGAGAGGTTTGACATGTGTATGAGAGGTTTGACATATGTATATGAGAGGTTTGACATATGTGTATGAGAGGTTTGACATATGTGTATGAGAGGTTTGACATGTGTATATGAGAGGTTTGACATGTGTGTATGAGAGGTTTGAAATATGAGTATGAGAGGTTTTACATATGTGTATGAGAGGTTTGACATATGTGTATGAGAGGTTTGACATATGTATATGAGAGGTTTGACATATGTGTATGAGAGGTTTGACATATGTATATGAGAGGTTTGACATATCTATATGAGAGGTTTGACATATGTATATGAGAGGTTTGACATATGTGTATGAGAGGTTTGACATTTGTGTATGAGAGGTTTGACATATGTGTATGAGAGGTTTGACATATGTGTATGAGAGGTTTGACATATGTGTATGAGAGGTTTGACATAATGTATATGAGAGGTTTGACATATGTGTATGAGAGGTTTGACATAATGTATATGAGAGGTTTGACATATGTGTATGAGAGGTTTGACATATGTGTATGAGAGGTTTGACATGTGTATGAGAGGTTTGACATATGTATATGAGAGGTTTGACATATGTATATGAGAGGTTTGACATATGTATATGAGAGGTTTGACATATGTGTATGAGAGGTTTGACATATGTATATGAGAGGTTTGACATGTGTATGAGAGGTTTGACATATGTATATGAGAGGTTTGACATATGTATATGAGAGGTTTGACATGTGTATGAGAGGTTTGACATATGTGTATGAGAGGTTTGACATGTGTATGAGAGGTTTGACATATGTATATGAGAGGTTTGACATATGTATATGAGAGGTTTGACATATGTGTATGAGAGGTTTGACATATGTGTATGAGAGGTTTGACATGTGTGTATGAGAGGTTTGACGTGTATGAGAGGTTTGACATATGTATATGAGAGGTTTGACATATGTATATGAGAGGTTTGACATATGTGTATGAGAGGTTTGAAATATGAGTATGAGAGGTTTGACATATGTGTATGAGAGGTTTGACATATGTATATGAGAGGTTTGACATATGTGTATGAGAGGTTTGACATATGTATATGAGAGGTTTGACATATCTATATGAGAGGTTTGACATATGTGTATGAGAGGTTTGACATATGTGTATGAGAGGTTTGACATATGTATATGAGAGGTTTGACATAATGTATATGAGAGGTTTGACATATGTATATGAGAGGTTTGACATATGTGTATGAGAGGTTTGACATATGTGTATGAGAGGTTTGACATATGTGTATGAGAGGTTTGACATATGTATATGAGAGGTTTGACATATGTGTATGAGAGGTTTGACATATGTGTATGAGAGGTTTGACATATGTGTATGAGAGGTTTGACATAATGTATATGAGAGGTTTGACATATGTGTATGAGAGGTTTGACATGTGTATGAGAGGTTTGACATATGTATATGAGAGGTTTGACATAATGTATATGAGAGGTTTGACATATGTGTATGAGAGGTTTGACATATGTGTATGAGAGGTTTGACATGTATATGAGAGGTTTGACATATGAGTATGAGAGGTTTGACATATGTGTATGAGAGGTTTGACATGTGTATGAGAGGTTTGACATATGTGTATGAGAGGTTTGACATATGTATATGAGAGGTTTGACATATGTGTATGAGAGGTTTGACATATGTATATGAGAGGTTTGACATATGTATATGAGAGGTTTGACATGTGTATGAGAGGTTTGACATATGTGTATGAGAGGTTTGACATATGTATATGAGAGGTTTGACATGTGTATGAGAGGTTTGACATGTGTATGAGAGGTTTGACATGTGTATGAGAGGTTTGACATATGTGTATGAGAGGTTTGACATATGTATATGAGAGGTTTGACATATGTGTATGAGAGGTTTGACATATGTATATGAGAGGTTTGACATATGTATATGAGAGGTTTGACATGTGTATGAGAGGTTTGACATATGTGTATGAGAGGTTTGACATATGTATATGAGAGGTTTGACATGTGTATGAGAGGTTTGACATGTGTATGAGAGGTTTGACATGTGTATGAGAGGTTTGACATGTGTATGAGAGGTTTGACATATGTGTATGAGAGGTTTGACATATGTGTATGAGAGGTTTGACATATGTATATGAGAGGTTTTTACTAGTATATATGAAAGGTTTGACATATGTGTATGAGAGGTTTGACATATGTACATGAGAGGTTTGACATATGTGTATGAGAGGTTTGACATATGTGTATGAGAGGTTTGACATATGTATATGAGAGGTTTGACATATGTATATGAGAGGTTTTTACTAGTATATATGAAAGGTAAAGCTTTTCACTAGTATATATGAAAGCTTTTCAGTAGTGTGTATGAGAGCTTTTGAGTAGGTTATATAAGAGGTAAATGTTTTCACTAGTTTATGTGAGAGCTTTTCACTAGTGTTTGTGCAAGGTTTTGAGTATAGTATGTGGAAGAGTTTAATTTCACATGTGTATATGGAAGTTAATTCTGATTTATGTCCCTGGTGGCACCTCATAGGGCTCCCTCCGTCTGCAGCCAAACACATTTCTGTTCAGCTTTCAGTGAAAACAACAAAGACAGAAGTCTTTCCTGCAGGAACAACAAATCAGCACGGTAATTATTACAACAATCCAATCCGAAAAAATAGTCAACCCTATCAAAATACATAAAACAATTACAGCATCAACCAAATAGATTTTTTGACGAAAGCATAAAAAAAAGATACATAGAAGCAGATGCAGTGTTAGCTGAACCGAGTGCCTAACATGATGAAATGATGGCATTCTTTCACAATAATTTGTTGTTGCACCGTGAGAACAAACACTGGCTTTTGAAAAGTAGACTGTGGCTTTTAGGAAATGTGTTTGTTCAAAAGGGCTGCACGGGGGCTCCTGGTTCAAATACAGGCTGGGGCATTTCTGAGGGGAGTAAGTTTCCAAAAACAGGTATGTTAAGAGAGTCGAAGTTGACATTAAGAGTGCGTGTGAATGTGCATGTTTGTCTCATCTGTCTCTGTGTGGCCCTCACCCTGCCTCTCATTCAATGCCAGTTGGGATAGGCTCCAATAAGCATGTGGAATAGAAAATGGATGGATGGATGTTTATTGAAAGTAAATATTCCCAGAAGTATATGAAAAGATTTGTTAGTATGACAACACACTGATCTTTTCCCTGCCTGGTCATACTGGAATGTGCACCTGTGCGTGTTGGTGTACCTGTCCTGTTGTTCAGACTGAAGTGGGTACTCTTGTCTCGTATGCCACAGACGTTTCTGACAGAGGAGATACAAGTGTAGTCGGCATAATCCTGGAGACGGAGATTCTTCAGCTTCAAGATCTTCGTCTCTCCCTGAAAGACACACATCACACCTTCATCCTTGCAAGACTTTAATATTCATTTTGGCTCATACTTTCTGAAAATGTTTGAGTTTAAAAAAAAAAAAACTCAATTTAAAGCTGTCTTGTTCATCTCAAGTCATTTGTGTTGTACTGTTAATTCTTTATGAAAAAGGGGGTAATAAACATTTCCACAGCTGGGGTTTTCTTTGGTACATTGCAGAAAACACAAAAACAAAATTCTATTTATCTTACACTGATGATTGATTCTCAGCTATTCTATTGTGCTTTTATCTTTCTGTTTTTTTCTTTAATGTTCAGGCTGTCACACTTACTTCTGGTTAGGTTACTCTTAAGGCCAAAATACATTGTGACTGAATGTCACACATGAAAACAGACACGCCTGTTTTTCTCTTTACAGTGAAGAGGGAAGCGGCACAGAGACGCTGGCTGATGCACCGAAGTGTGACACTTCATGCACTGTTCTGTTCCTGCATGGCTGCTGCTGAAAAACATTTTTTTTTTTAACCCATTAACATGAGTTTTTCTTACCAGACGAGGTTAATTCAGGTTAAGCTTAAGTGTGAGGGATCACGCTGGAACTGTGACAGCTCGGGAGAGTGCTGCTTGCTGCTGTATCAGTTAGTCTGCGCAAACTGACATCAAAAGTTCAGGCGGAGTAAGAAACATGTTTATTAGTTATCAAATTCTATGCCAAGTGTTTTGACGTGCGAATGGCAAACTTGCTTTCTGTACCATTCAATCCTAGTAGTATCTGAACTCATCTTTGGTTGAGTAACTCGTTGCAATAAAAGAGCCATCTCTTTTTCATCTTCTGTGATGTGTCCCTTGCCTTTCTGAGTTTAATGGCTTCAACAAAGATTTTACTTGCACATCCAGACTGTCAAAGCATTCTTTTCTGCTCCATCTAAGCGTTTTTGGCAGCTCCCTCTCCTCACATCCAGCTATCGCAGTCTCTCATGTGCATAGAAAAGTGGGTGAGAATAGCTATTGAGGTCAAGACATTTCACAAGCAATACAACTAATGATCCAGTCATTACAAAGACGATGTGGAAAAAATGTTTCAAAAATCTATATATTTTTTTACTTTTTACTTTAAACACAATACCATAAACACATCATAAATAAATTAAAATAGAGTTTAAAATTAGAAGAAACAGAGTAAAGAAATATTTATATACTAAATGAAATATCCAAATTTGATGAATGAAATTTACAGGAATTAATACAATGTAAACAAATTTGTATTTTTATATACAAATTCCCTCTCAGTTGGGTAAGCCAAAGCAAGGGGTCAAAGTTTGATTAAAAAAACATTTTAGCACTGCATTGGACCATCTTTTACTCCTTAGACAGACTTAGCTGCTAATTCTCCTTGCTGTCTGCAAACCCAGAATTCAGTCTTGGAGAGCATCAGTGCTGGAGTGAGTGAAAGTGTTGCAAGTCACAGAACAATACAGTAAATCAGAGAAATAAAGCTTTATAGCTTTATAACTGTCTTAAAGCGGGTGAGTTCCAAACCACAAATAAACATCCACACCTCATGTTGTCAGCCTTGTGCTGAGCGAGTTTAAACTTGAGTGTAGTACAGGCATCCACATAGACAGAGCAGAGATGGGACAGGGATTTTAATTAGCTCATTTGGTAATTGCTACATTTTATAGTCCCATTCTCTCATAGGCTGGCGGCTACACACACACTGCCTAAGACCTGACTCCCAGAAATGTGTTGAACATAACAAACTGGGAGGAAACTACTGGCAGGTAGGAATTTACAGGTAGTCATTTCCTAGGATCCCGAGAGGTCTTTGGTGATGTTATCTGCAGAAAGACTGAGAGGTGTTCATTTAGTTTAAATTCATTTTAAGGAATATTCTTCATGGTGTGGTCTTAAAGATATCAAGGCAAGATGTCATGTTTTAGTACTGCTTTATTTTCAATGTTTTAGCCTATAGTTGTGCACCTGCTCCAGCCCTCCACACAAAGTCCAAAGAGTCTCTCTGCTCTCACAGTCCGCCAGCCAATGGCAATAACACTAATTTACGCACTTATTTGTTTTCTAAATTGTCTTCCCATCTGTCTAGGTACCTAACTTATCGCACTTACTCTAGCACTAGTTATGCTCTTAGCTATTTGGTTTTGGAAGGAAATGCACTTATGATTTCTTGTGACCTGAAGTTCTTTTGCCTACCGATGTAGAACACACTTATTGTAAGTCGCTTTGGATAAAAGCGTCTGCAAAATGACTGTAATGTAATTCACAGCAGTGGTATTTAACAGGCCACTACCCAATTACCCGACTGGACATTTCACATTCACATACAGAGAAAATATAGACTCTCAATCTGCAGAATTTCAGTTGTTGTGACCGAGGCTTGAGCAGTTTGTTTATTTAAAGGTTCAATTGTTGCATTCATGAACCTGAGGCTGTATATAAACCCAGAGAGATTTGAATATTTGTTTGGCTCCAAACTGAAAATGAAACTTTAAACCATATTTGGTCACATCTATGTGCAGACCATGTCAGGATCCCTCATGGCTGTCAGAGGCAGGATGAAAAAGAAATAAGGAATCTCAAGTCTGAACAGTCGGGAGATAAAATGCAACAATCCCTCTCACAGTCTAATGTTCAATATTCAGTCATGAATCATGAATATTGCAGGAAGCAAAGTCTCACACTGTAAATAGCTTGGTATTTCAAGTAAATGAAAGTCAGTACATCTTTTCAAATCACATTTTTGGTTGAAAATTGATACAGTGATAGAGTAAAGCATTTTTTAAAGAGTCAGATAAGAGTTGTAGAGATTTTGAGATGATGAAGTTTGCATCCATCATTGCTTGAGTGTTGACATGTGATAAAAAAATGAAACCGTGTCATAATTATCTTATATCTAAGGCTTGTTTTTATGACATTTATCACTCTGATGGGACAAAAACATTCGCTGGTCCAAACAGGCCCAAATGAGAAATATGCAACATAGAAAAGAAAAGTAGTTCAGTAAATCAGTACACAGCCTACTCCTGTTGCTAAAGATAGTATCAAATTCTGAATTGAAATCTCCTCACCTGTGTAAAAAATGGCTTGTATATCTCCACCCCCGAGTCCGATCCCTGTGACAGCACCTCCCTGCCTCTCCTCCAGGTGTAGTGCGCAGGAGGGTTGGAGTTAGCAACACAACGAAGAAATACCGTCCGTTCAAAGTAGAACTGTTCTTTTGCTTCATCGATGCTCTGATGCACTGTTATTTTTGGATTATCCAAGTCTAAGAAATAAAATAAGAGAGGGAAGGGATGAAGGAAGATTTTTAGGAAAAATACACTGAAAGAAAAAAATCTCACCTTTGATCGGTCTGGTTCTACTCCCCTGGTCGATGCCGTCATCTACCACACCCCCAAGCCTAACCTCTCCTTTTATTCAGATTTATCTCATTTTTTAACCCAGTTTTATGCCATCTCACCCTCCACTCTCCTCCTTGGTGATTTTAACTTCCACATCGACAATACCAATTGCAAATCATCCACAGAATTTTTGCAACTGCTTCAAAACTTGACACACGAGCTCCCCCACCCACAGCCGTGGCCACATTCTGGACTTGGTTTGCTCCACCGGACTCACAATTCATCAATCTCTGTATCTCCGACCACTTGGCTATCACCATGGACACAGACATCTCTGTCCCCGCCCCAAAAGAGAACTAAGATCTCTTTTCTAAATCTAAAATCTATACCCCCTCAGCTCTTCCTCGATAGCAAGTAGAATGTCAACCTTCCCTCCCCCTTTGACTGACAGGGGGGAACATTCTGTTCACCCGTCCTGCAACACACTCTCCTCCTGCATCGATCAACTGGCCATCATCAGGACAAAATTGGTTTCCTTCACCAACACAGCTCCCTGGTATACTCTTCAACCGTACAAAAGCCCGACTTCCATTTTCTTAAATTCTCTGATAAAGGCCACCAGGCTGAATGGTTAGTTTATATGGTCAGCATTAACTGTTGAAATTGATATTAGTCAACCTTGTCCTGTCTATGACTAAATAGCGTCATAAATAAATAATTTTGTTAAAGGCTCATCTCACTGCGCTGCAGGACTGAGAGGTTCAGGAGGTCCTTTGTCCCCACAGCCATAACACTTTTTAACAGTGACTGCTGACATGTTTACTTTATTAATTTATTTATTATTACTTTTATTTTTGTTTATTTGTTTGTTTATTTTTGAATATACAATCATTGTCAATATTTCAATTGAGCTATATGACAATTTGAATCTCTCCCACAGGGGATGAATAAAGTATTTTCTATTCTATTCTAAAGTACTGCCCTGTATGCCAAGGAAATTCTTTATGACATTAACTAATCTGGCAACAATATTAGCCTTATTATACAAATTACCAATTCAAATTGTATGACTGTACTTTCAGTCAAAGTAGCCATTCATGACACAATTAGAATGGTGTCATAATACCAATGTCATCGTAGTTGATGTTGCCAATTTTTTACATAACACAAGTGATGCGAAATGTAATATTGTCACACAGTAATAAACAGTTTCTTTTAGTGCGATAAATAGAATTGTTATGTAATATTTATGACAGCTTTAAAACAAGTTATGCTGCCTGAGACAAAGTCAAGTTTTCATATCAGTGACATCTTATGCCAATTTTGCATTAAAATTGCCAAATGACAATGAAAACAGTCGTAAACATTATATGAAGGTTACACACCAAGAAATCTCATTCATAAAGCTGGTGACAGGTGCCGTGTCAAGTTGATAAGAATATTATCAACCCAACTCTTTAAATAAAGTGTTACTTACAAATCAAAGAAAAATATAATAAATAAGAAAAAAATAAATAAATCAGTAGGCTACATGAATTATTTTCTGGTGCTTTCCCGTATTATCTAGTTGGTTCACTTAAAATAAAGTCAGATTTAATAGGAGGGTTTTAGTTGACGTCACTTCCGTATTTTTCTAAGCGCGCGAACCCAAGTGGTGGGCAACCTGAGCTGGAGCCCATTGAAAACACTATGTTTTGTCTGCCACTTTTTGCCCAAAATGCCTCAGTTTTGTGCCGTTTTTGGATGTAGCAATCAGTCTAACTGAGAGAAGGGAAAGGGTTACTATCGAGTACCTAAGGTAATCGCCCATAGAGGTGAGAAATGGAAAAAAACTCACAGAACAACGCCGCCAAAAGTGGATAGTTAACCTACGTTTACAGACTGGAGGAGCTGAATCTGCAAATGCTCGTGTCTGCGGTGACCACTTCGTCAAAGGTATGTGCGAAATCTAACTGTTTTGTAGTAGTGCAGTAAAGTATTATGTTGTTAAATGCCAATCAACAGTAATGTAATACGGGCTACGTTTGGGCTTTGTTTTGAAGGCTGCCCCAGCGCGTTGCTGGCTACTGAGTCAGTGGACTGGGCTCTGACGGTCAAGCTGGGTTACCAAAACACAGAGCTAAGACACCGTCATCGGTGTTTCATGCGATCTCTGAGAGTGGTTGATCTAAACAAAACAAATTTGTCACGTCGTCACAATCTTCACGTTTCAGTAGTATCCACGAAGTGCTTAAGTGCTAACAGCGCACATTAGCTCCCAAGTTCTTGACAACAGAATCGCTCGCTCTCTCTCTCTTGTGCATTAGGCTAACAAAGACACAATGTCAGCATTTGGATATTTGGATCTCGGCATTTTATCAAAACATGAATGCCAACATTCAAAGCTCGGCATTCAACATGTTAAGTTCTGCTTTACTGCCCAGCCCTGCACTACACACTGCATTTTCCATTGGGATAATGCACCATAAACAACACAGAAAACAAACTTACCCTGGCGAACACCAAAACACAATCATTCTGTAGACGTTTTACTCCGAGTTTGCTGATCCATCCGCTGTGGTAATAGTTGTATGCTTCCAAACTTTTGTGGGCCTTCATCTGTTGCTTGGTGTGGTAAGACGTCTGGAGAACCAGGTAGCTCGTCATGTCCACAGCCTCTATTTTCGGCAAATCGTTCCGGTTTTGCGAAAATTCGGACATTTTCATTAAGTATGTGTCATGCCCAATGTATTTCTCAACTAACGCCAAATACCTTTCCCTATGTGCCGGCTCCAAACCACTACAATATTCACTCATCTCCATATTCTCCATGTTGTTGCTATGCTGTAGTCAAGCTTCCTGCCCACCAACTGAAATTCGCGCGCTCCCTTGATGACGTAACTGAAACCCTCCTATTCCTCTGTTAAATAACGTATCTCTTTTAAAACATTAGACCGTTTGAGATATAAGGTGTCATCTTTCATTTTTCTGAGTCTGGATGCTATTGGTCAGCTATGAACTGGCCAGTATCATTCATTGTTCTCATTAATATTCTGATATTTGCATTTTTGATTGCTTCAACCTCTATCGGTGCAGATACATTTGCAAAGTTGTGAGCATCAAATCACCTCTTGAGGAACCAATAAAGTATTTAGAATATTTAGTTTTGAAATTTGTAAGGACTGTTGCAGACACTATAGGGCAGTTTCTGTAGGGTAATACGACACAGATCAGTAACAAAACACCTGGAAAAATCAAAAATATTATATATATATATATATATATATATATATATATCCAATGTGTGAAGTGTGTGTTCTTACAGTAGACATCAACTCGCATGGAGCGGATGGCTGGGGAGCCCACTCCATTTTCAGCCTTGCAGTAGTAGCGCCCCCCCTGATGCCGGCTGATGGTCTCAATCCTCAGAGTTTCGCTGTGCAGCGAGGAGTTTCCCTGACAGTCCGAGGCTCCTCCCACTGTCTTAGTCCAACGAATCTGCCCACGAAGTGTAGGGTTATTATCACATGCAAATGCAATAACCATTTACAGTGACTGTGAACAACTGTCAGCTTGAATTTATAGTAATGCAAAAAAGTTACTTTGGATTTTCAGCTTCTCCTTCATGGATTAGTCAAATGAGTCCATACTCATCCTTTTGCTGTACAACGAGCTCCAACATCCAGCCAAAGTAAAAAAGAACTGTCTTCCCTCAATTGAAAAATAGCAGCTCTGCAACATCAGGGGTCAAAGTCCAAAACCAGTTTGAAACCAATTCAAAACTAGTTCAAAGTGCAAAACCAGCCCCAAAACACCACTGTGTATGTATATGTGTGTATGCTGGAGTAGAGTGTACATGGTGATGACAAGACTGCCATAACAGAAGGAGACAGGGAGTTATTGAGGAGTGTACAGAAAGAACTGAAAGTGAAGCAAAGACAGAACAAGGATGTGTTTAGGAAAAAGCTGGAAAGTAGGCTCAAGCAGAGCAATGTGCAGGAGGTGTAGTCGGGGATGAACATTTTACCAGACTGCAAGGAGAGGGAAGATCAGAATGATGAGAACCTAAACAGAATACATCCATATATTTTATATATCTGCTTAATCCAACTTAAGGTCGCAGGGGGGCTGGAGCCTATCCCAGCAGTCATCGGGCGAGAGGCGGGGTACACCCTGGGTAGGTGGCCAGTCCATCACAGGGCCACACAGAGACAAATGAGACGAACTACAACACACACACTCATACTCACTCCTAGGGACAATTCAAAGTCACCAATGAACCTAGCATGCATGTTTTTGGTGGGAGGAAGCCGCAGTACCCAGAGAGAACGCACACGTACACGGAGAGAACATGCAAACTCCACACATAAAGGCCCCAGCTGGGAATTGTACCTGGAACCCTCTTGCTGTGAGGTGACGGTGCTGACCACCACACCACCATGCAGCCCCTAAACAGAGCCAACGACCTGAAAATATTTTCATTAAGTTTTAAATTCTCCTCCTCTGCCCCTAGCCACAAAAGCCTCATATAAACAGTAAATGATGACACAAGTGCTTCACAATATCTGAGTCATAAATCCTCAATTCTATTCACCCACGACCCAAACATGCAGCAGTCCAACTGCATGCCCTGTCTTCACCAGTTGACAGCACTTAATTTTCATAATTTACTCCTCACACTGTAAGCGAGGTATCAACATTTCTGACATGCAGTGACTACATGTCAGTTGGACCTGACTCCCAGAAACCTCTTTCAATCCTTTCCTACAATTGTACCAGAATTCCCATGTGATGAATACTTTGCTGGCCTCAGATGTTTTTCCAACTGTTTTTCCAACAAAGAGGTAATTGAAAGAGCTGTTCTTGAACAGATCTCAGACTTCCCCTTGCACAATAAAGTCCTTGATCCAAAACAGTCTGTCTTCAAAGGGAAATTTACCTTTGAAGACAGACTGTTTGTGACAGAGACCCTAAAAACTGCCCCAGTCTTCAGTTCTCATCTTGCCAGACTTCTCTGCAGCCTTTAACATGGTAAATCTTACCATCGTAAACCATCATTGGCCATCTTACTAGCAGTTGGGGATCTCAAACAAGGCACACTTGAATTATTAGATTGTAATGCACTGGCCTTTCGTTTAAACTGTCATGGCAAGGACAAACATCCACATTATATTGCCTTACTCTCAGGGTGCACATATGTTAAGTACTGGGACCCCATCTCTTTGGGATTGTTCATCTGTTTACATGGCTTTTTGAATCATCGCTTTGCAAACCATGCCCAGCTGTACGTCTCATCCCACCCAGATGACCCCAGGATTTCAGCATGAATTTCAGCTAGCCTCTCTGACATCCCCGTGGATGAAGGAACATCAACCTCATCTTAAAGGATAAGAACGGTTTTTTGACATTGGGCCCTTGATTTCACATTATAACATGATGTTCTACTCACCCCTGCTTGTTGTTGGTCATTTGGAGCTGTTCCGAAGATATTCGCGAGGCGTCTGGCTGCTCTCTTGAGATATTCGGCCATGAAACGGTTTCCTATGGGCAAGCTTATACAGGCACAAACTATGCTGTTTATAATTTATTAATTACTGTACACTAGCACTGATAACGTGGAGGTGCGTCGCTTACTTAAAAAAAATCCGGGTTACTAATTTTGAATTTTAGCCGAATGAATAAATAGGCAGCAGGTCTGTGGGCTGTCTGTGGCAGTAGCACAACGAGGACGTCAGTAACACCCACTTTACGACAAAAAAATCAAAATTACAGTAACCCGGATTTTTTTAAGTAAGCGACGCACCTCCACGTTATCAGTGCTAATGTACAGTAATTAATAAATTATAAACAGCATAGTTTGTGCCTGTATAAGCTTGCCCATAGGAAACCGTTTCATGGCCGAATATCTCAAGAGAGCAGCCAGACGCCTCTCGAATATCTTCGGAACAGCTCCAAATGTTCAACAACAAGCAGGGGTGAGTAGAACATCATGTTATAATGTGAAATCAAGGGCCCAATGTCAAAAAACCGGTCTTATCCTTTAATCCCTCTCAGACTCAGCTTTTGGTTATCCCAGCTACTTATTCCATTGACCACAATATCAACATAAAATGCGCCTCTTCAACCATCTCTGCCGAAGGTAGTAAGAAACCTGGGCATCATCATGGATGTTATCAGATGTTATCAGACCAGATATCCTTCTCTGACCATGCTGCATCTGCTTCTTGATTGTGTTACTTTGCGCAGTACCACAAAAGTACAGGCCATGGGTATCTCCTCTCATCTCAACTACTGCAAAGCTCTTCTTCCAGGTCTCCCTGTGTGGAAACCCCTAAGAAACAGAACAGACCACAGCAGTGTTTGATTTCAAACCACAAATGCTTGCCTGCAGAGTGACTGCAGGTTCTGCACCCAGCTATGTAAACTCAACCACACAGGCCACTCAATTAGATAGTGCTGCTGTCCCCTACAAGGCCATCAGACAGTCCTCATTTGTGGTTCCATGGTGGTGGAATGAGGTACTGACAGTTGGGGCATCCCTCTCCACCTTCAAGAATCTATTGAAGACTAAGCTCTCCATCTCTTCTCTTCTCTAACACTAAAAGACATCTTGCCTTGCTCCGGTACCTAAAAGATCTCATCCACATACATTTTTTTTTTTTAGAAAATTCTTAAGGTATTGGTGAATGAGGCCAATTGAGCTGCTAACTTGACAGACACAGACTGACCAGTGTAATTTAATTGTTCCCACCTGTGTTGTTTTGACTGAAGACAGGCTGTTCACTCAGGTCTCTCAATCACAAAAGAGATTCTCAATGACTCCCGGTGTTTTGTAAGAGATATGACGACTATGAAATAAAACAAGTTGCCTGGGTGTTCTGCTGTAACATAATAATAATTAAACCCCCCCCCCCGTGTTCTGTCTGCAGCGGTGCTGTAGAAGAAGATGTCTGTCAGTGGAGGTTGCAAAGATGGCAATGTTGTTGTGACTTTTGTGATAAGTATCAAATATCAATTGGTTTATGCAACCCTACTCACTGTGTATCCTAATAGAAAATCACATACATCCTGAAAAATAGATATGCTGCGTTCTTGTAGATTTGTAGTTTGCTCATCTTTCTTCCAAATATCCCCTTTTAAGGGCTTTTACACAAATACAACCCCTCATACATCCAGTATTCCCAGTGTACCCAGAGTAGTGTTACCTGTGGCCGAGGGTGTCCAGTCACCAGACACTGGAGCTCCAGAGTCTCTCCCTCTCTGATAGTGTAAACCCTCTCACTGTAATGCTCCTCTTCCATGTTACAGGGCTGACCTGAGTACACTATTTGCACTGTAGGGGATGCTGTGGACAGAAAAATAAAGACACACACATAAAGAGGGTTAATACATGGAAAGTGTGGGGGGGGTTTGTGTATTTTTAGTCATTTTGTGTTTCTGTGATTGTTTAAACAACAAAAAAGGCTCATGTGGTCACCTGATATAAATACAACTGGGATGTCTTAATACAAAACAACAATGCAGTCTTTATTTGATGATAATACCTCGCATACCAGGCTGTATATCGATGGCTTTATGTGAATGCCATACATTTGTGGTCATTCTGGTTACTTAGGGTACAGTAAAGTATCATTACTAATTACTTTCACACACATTACAAATGGACAGAAACTGTCAAGATTTTTATTCTTTTAACATTAAACTATAAATATTTCTCCCTCCCAAACAATTCCTCCTCTTCCTGAGTCTGAATCTCTGAGAATCTCTGAGGTAAAGGGTGTATTATCCATTATCTTAATCAACTTGTGACTCTTCACTGGTGTTGTCTCAGACCTCCATGCGACATTGAAAAGGTGTGTCAGCCGAGACAGTCCCGCCATGTTCAGAGCTTTAGTGCTGGAAAGCTTTTTAACAACCTCAGCGACTTCCACTAAGTTGATGGACGAGTCTTCCCAAGTCCTCAGACTCTGCCTCTTCAATAGAGGACATGCTAGCCGGCTTGAGAAGATCATCAAAGTACTCCTTTCACTGCCTGAGAATATTCTCAGTTGGGGTCAGCAATTCTCCACCGAGGTCAAATACAACCTGAGATGGACCCTGCTTACCCTGCTGAGTCGTCGAATGGTTTGCCAAAACAGCCAACTGAAAGTCCTTCTCCGTGGCCTCCCTGAATTCCTCCCACACCCAAATTTTAGCTTCAGCAACCAACAATTCTGCAGCCCTTTTAGACACTCGGTCCCTGGGAAAACCAAGCCCAAAAGGCCTCCTTCAGGTTGATGGCTTCCCTCACTGCTAACATCCACCAGTGGGTCCTCCGGTTTCCGCTGCAACAGGCACCAACTACGTTCAGGCCGCAGCTCTCGGAAGCTGCATCCGCAATCGAGGTCCTGAATATTGTCTATTCAGATTCCATGACCCCAACCTCCCCCGTATGTGCACTTGTTTGGGCTGAGCAGATCTTGCCAGAAGTCTCCCTCACCAACCGGTCCAACTGACCACCAGGTGGTGAGCAGTTGACAGCTCTGCAACCCTCTTCACCTGAGTATCCAAGACATAGGGCCACAGGTCTGATGACATGACTACAAAGTTGATCATCAACCTTTGGCCAAAGGTGATCTGGTACCAGGTACACTTATGAATAACCATATGCTCGAACATGGTGTTTGTAATGAACAATCAATCAACACAGTCCAAGTCCAATATCGAAACACCACTAGGATTCAGGTCATGGAGGCTGTTCCTCCCAATCACGCCTCCCAGGTCACTCCATCATTGTGGAAAGCGGAGCTGCTGTTTGGTGCATAACAACAAACAGTCAGAACCTTCACGCCTGTGACCTGCAGCCACAGTGAGGTGACCCTCTTGCTCACTGGGGAGAACTCCAACACAGAGCTCCCCACACCCACATGATGCTTGTTTCCATGGGCAACTCCAGAGTACGAGAGAGTCCAGCCCCCCTCCAGGAGTTCATTTCCAGAAGCAACGTTTTGTATGGAGGTGAACTCCTTTTCCGGGCGTGGTGACTTTAATAGTGTGTTGCCATCCAGGTCTTCGAATCGCTCTTAGTCTGAGACTAATTTACCATGGGAGACCCTTCCAGGGGCTAACGCCCCTGACAACAAAGCTCTAAGGCTCATTAGGACACTCAAACCCCTCCATTCTATGGAATCGCCCACCGTCCCCAAATCTCATCATTAGTTATATAGTTCATTTTATATGAGAAATAAATGAGTGCCTGTATGAGCAGCAGTTCTTTATGTTAATCTAAAAAACAAACTTCAACAAAACACAGAGTATACCACGACAGGGAATTTCAAAGCAACCTTAAACGCTCAAAGAGCCATTTGGACCCGTTTTCCACAGAAAAGAAAAAGCCAGGAGCCACAAAACCCTTTTGACTAAAATGAAGATAACAGTGAATATAAAGTTTTTTTTTACCTTTATGCTATGTATATATATAAAAAAACTCAAGTGTGTTGCATTTATGAAATCAATAAATTGCTACAGAGAAAACAAAATTTTATTTCTCAATGCAACAAAAACTTTTTGAACTCTGAAAAATGGTTAGCCATCGGGAGTCGATAAATTGCGTGCCGGCGGGTGTCGCACATCGGCTGTTGTGACGCATATTTTGAGCCACAAAAAATTAAGTTTTATTCATTAGTTTTATTTTAATGTTGCAAGGTCACCATCATTTTTTTTCTTATACTTTGTTTTTAACTTTAAATGAGTCAAGCACCATTTTAATTTTGTTGTAACTTTGCAGTGACAATGACAATAAAGTCTGATCTTACAATCTTCAAATTTTGAATTACATTACAACTAACGAAGTAAAAATAAAACAAATTTAAATTAAATACTTAAATTTAATTATTCATTATTTAAATGATTTATTTTCCAAAGCCACAGGGACCCGAACTCTGACCTAGGAGAAACCCTGCATTCTACGTGCCCACCCAATGCCTTTTTTTGCATTTTTACGAATCACAGAGAAAATCATGTTAACAGCAGTGAAACAGAACAACCAGCCTCCACTCTCTGAATGTAAAAAATATTGCACAGATGTTGTGTCCTAATCTCCTCTTCATCCTTTTTACTCTCCTTCCTTCCTTGAGCCTCCATTCTCTCCTTCCTTTCCGGTGTTGTATGTATTGGCTGCTTTATCCCCAACACGGGTCACTAGAATTTCTATTTGATGGACTTGACAGAAATGTCATCAGAGCACACTTTAGGATAATAAGTAATAATAAATATCATATGATATGACTCCATCCCCTTTCATCTGAGAAGCACATGATTACAGATAATCCGACAGGGATCTAACGTTGCACAGAAACAACTAAGTAGAAAATACACAGTCCCACAGGTATCATCCACAGGAAAAATATGTTTTAAGACCATGTCTGCTGGTCAAATGATTTGGAAAATTATTTTTTTTCTCAAGACCAGTTTGATTTTCTTTTGCATTAAAACATTCACAACAGCTGCGTTCCAATAAAGGTTATCAGCACATTGCTAATTCGCATATCAGTGCTGACAGGCAATATAGCAAAACCATTTCTTAACTGCTGCAGATATATTCATGTCACTCAACAGACACACACAGCATATACAGGATTTTTCTCATTGTATTCATGTACCAACTACAAGTCACCAATATCACTCAGTGGGTCTACATGGTGAGATTAATTCCATTATAGCTATAGTTGGGTTATGCTCCTTATTTGAGCATAACTCAATTCTCCTTGGATATCTGGCGGTGAATGAATGGGATCAGAGGCACAAAGCGTGTCATACCCCGGTATGATAGGTGGCGCTGTACCCATTCCAACTGTTGCTAATAGAGCCACTTCCTGTTGACCTCTTCACCACCAACAACAACAACAAACTCAGGCATTGGAGAAAGATGGAGAACGCAGAGCCAGATGAAGCTACGTCCCTCTACATTTGGTCTGTGATGAGCTGCTTGTTGCACAAACTCGATGCCCAACGGAGCATTCTACATCGCGTTGTTTCTTTCTTTCTGACGGCGACAACAACAGGAATATCGTCTCCTTTGACTTCCGGGTCACGACCCCGGGAAAACATCTGGAGCATGCGCAGAACGCAAAGTCTGATTCACCACGTGCTTCAGCGTCTACAAGCAGGTTTAGAGTGACTTTCAACAGAGTTATCTGGGGGTCTTAATCCGATCCAATCCAATTTCTTGTCCGATTAAGGTGTCTACATGCACTTAATAACTCAGTCTGATTGTAATTTAGCCAATAATCCGATCCATGTAACCCCACTGAGTGAATCAGTGGGAGATGGTCCCATTAAGGGGATAGTAGGGGACAGCAGCATATGTAGTGAAGTACGGTAGGTGATGTTAGAGAGCAAGCATGTTGTTAACAAAAGGTCATTTTCATTACAGAACAATTAATATTTTATATCTTATATTAGGACCAAATTTCTCTTTTGCAATGTATTCTTAATGTAACAAGGATTCTCAAGAAAAAAACAACAAACTTGTTTATATCTATTTAAAAAATAATTTAAAATCTATGCTACACTAAAATTAATGGGTTTCAGTAAAGACCTCTTTGTATAATAGAATTCAGGGCTGCAGCAAACAATTATTCTGGTATTAGTACTTTATAGATTATACCATTGATTAATCAAGTAATCAGTTAAGACAAATGTACATTATAAACTAGCTTTTCAATGTAGACACAATTAGTGTAAATTAACCCCCAGGCTTGTTATTAACAAGGCAAACAGTGCTGCTATGCATTTATGAAACATAAATTCATTGACAACATCCATATAAGTACGTTGAGTTACATAATACATTCTGTGTTCTCCATTTATGGCCAAACTCACTGAAGAGTGAGCCAAAGGCAACTGCAAGTCAGAGAGTAACAAGCTGAAACACTTCCAAGTGGTGTCACGTTTGGTGTGATGCGTGGCGTGGAGAAGGTAGGACACGGATGCAGATATTTCCAAAAAAAAACAAACTTGATTTATTTTAAAGAACAACAAAAAGTGCGACTGAGCCGGATTACAAAAATTAAACTGTGAAAAACAAAAACCTGACAATAACTATGATAAAACCAAAGGACAAACCTGACTTGGCATGAAAACTGTGACAAGGAAGACTGAATGCCAGTGAGGATCTGGCAAAGTGAACGAGGAAACCTGGAAACTAAATACTGAGTACTGAGTGCAGCTGAGGGGAAAAACACAGGTGACGAGAGTGAAGGTGATGGCAGGGCAACAGAAACATGGCAAAAACTAAAAAAGGAATTTGAAACTTAAAACTAAGACATGACAGACACCTAAAACATGACGAGACTGTAAAACATGGCAAAACTAAAAACTAAACAGGAACTAAAAACAGAACCAAAAACTTTCTTGTCTAATACAACACTCTAAGGGAGTATATTTCCATTAAACGGCATCGAGTTGAACTAGATGGTGTAGTTTAGTCAGAACATAGGGCTTTACAAAGGGCTGTAACAAGCAGAGCAGTTGTTAATAAGTGGAAACATAAAAAAAAAAGAAAAAAGAAATGAGTAGCTTTTGCTGAATAGAAGTGAATAATGGCAAGGGGTTTTCACAAATTCTTTTAGGAAAGTGCATTCAAATGAAGTGAATGCACACTTTACCATCATAAAACAAAAGGTCTGACAAAAGCTTGACACCGATATTTAGCCCCACCCATGGCAATGACTCTAAGCTCTCAGCTTTTTGCCAAAATACAAACATTTCGCCAATGAGCGTCCAATACTGGCAGGTAAGGGCAGGTTTTCTGTACGATGGCAGTCCCCAGTGGAGGCTCCTATGGCCTGACTAGTTCCACTTCAAGTAATGTTTTATCACAGGATAAAATACAGCATAAGAATCTTAACCTTAAAATGATGTTTTTAATTCTATATTCTTTCAACAACTTCTTGACATTATCAGCAGATGGAGTGTGCTCAGTTGTCATTACATGATTTTGAAGGTATAGCAGTTACTCTTTCAAAGTGAATCTTTCTTCCCCTTTAATGCAGAGTAATACTGCTTTGACTTACCGCAGAAGGAAGATGTTGAAAGTTTAAAAATCACACGAAAATAACGATCAAATTGTTCAAAGTTTTTGTGTTTACTGTATGCTCTGAAGTTGTTACTTTTTCCAAAAATCAAATGTGATGAAATTCTCCGACTGTATTCAAATGTCACCCCCCCATCCTAAACATGCACAGGATGCTCTGAACTCCCGTGGTCTAATGCCCCTTTTCCACCGCCGAGCTAGCCCTACTCTACTCGGTTCGATATAGCACGACACTACACGGCACCAGTACCATTTCCTTTTCTACCCAAACCGTGACCTGGAAGTGGGCGGAGTCGGCCCGTTCACCACTAACGTGACGTCGGTTTCAGGTGACTACAAAGTGTCACGCCGCGGTTAGTCAAAAGTAAACACAACGATGGAGGCACTGGATGACATCGAAGCATTACTGCTGTTGTTGATTGTTCGGTGGCATGTAGTCACTGAAAACGCTCACCTCGCTCACTGTCCTTGGGTTGGCTTTCCTTCTCTGGTCTTCCATATTCGTATTTCTGTTTACTCTCTGTTGCTCTCGCAGGTGTGTTTTCAGACATGGCGGGTGATTATTTAAAGCTCCCCGAGCTTCATCGTGTGTATGACGTAATTTCACCTGACCAATCAGTGGACAGCACTGATCACGTGACGTTTTAGTATCGACTAGTACCGACTAGACCCACCTCTGAAGCAGGTACTAGCCGGTACTAAAAATCGTAACGGGTCCCACCTTCAACCGGCGGTGGAAAAGCTCCCAATCAGGGTAGAGTGGGACCGTGTAGAGCTGTACTGTTACAAAAATGTTCGGTGGAAAAGGGGCATTAGGCAGGGCCATATCCAGCCCTGGAGGGCCGCTGTCCTTGCAGGTTTTAGATGTTTCCCTCCTTCAACACACCTGATTCCCATCAATGCATTGTTAGCAGGCTTGTGCAGAACTTAACAATCTTTCAAAGAGATCCATTTCATCTGAATGCTCCTCAATGCAGTATAATAACAATACTTTAAGGAGGTTTGAGAGAGACTATAGGGCAAAGCGCCAAAGAGCAAAGCGGTAAATCAGATGAATAAATGTACTAGTTTTGTTGTAAAATTAGGGCTGGGCAACGATTAAAATGTTTAATCTAATTAATCACATGATTTCCCTGATTAATCACGATTAATCGCATTTGTACGCAGAATCCCAAAATGAATCCAAAAGTAGTGTATAGCTTTTAGCATTTAGTTTTATTTTAAATGTGCTGCCATATGAATGAAAGTGCCATAACATTTGTTGTGCAAACACACTTTTAACATCAGCATCTTTCTGTAGTTTTTATGTAGAAGCCTCGCTCCACTGTCTGTTTCCTTGAATGACTTGCTGCTATCAGTTGTGTGTTTTGCCTTTAAGTGATATTTTAGACTGGAACTACTACGCTGAGAAGACAATTCAACTTGGCAGTGTTTACAGATGACTTTGGTTCTGTCGACTCCGCCGTCTGGAAGAACTTTAAAATGAAAACGGCCGAGTAAAAGTTCCGTACCCTTCTCCATGTTTGGTGGATCCGCCGATTACTTTCTTTTCCTGTTCCGCAGCAGACAGCAACAGACTTTTACAAAATAAAAGCCTGTGAGCAACAGACTTTTACAATAATAAAATAAAAAAAAAAATAATAAAAAATAAAAAAACAACTGCGTTAATGCACGATAAAATATTTATCGGCGTTAAATAATTAGCGAGTTAACGCGATAATAACGAGTTAACTTGCCCAGCCCTACCAAAAACAAGTCAACACATCCACATTCTCACAGAGAGGTTCTCCATCTTTCCATTCTATAATAGTCAATGTTCTTCCAATGAAATAGGTATGTATGCGTGTTTTTTTTGTTTGAACAACAGTTAGTTGAAGTTATTTTTAGGCTAATAAAATGACATTTTATTGCTGACCCTCTGCCCAAAGGTTGCAGCTGAGAAACATCCCATGCACAGCAAAGTAAGAAGAAAGCAGGGCAATCACAGTGGAGGAGAATGTCTTTAAAGAATACAACACACACTTCTGCTGCGTTTTAAGATGATGACTCACAGGGATTATTTTTACGCTTCAGTGTCCTTTTACGTCTGAAGTAACAACATACTGTATATCACATTAAGGTAACGTGAGGACAAATGAGCTAACTCCATCTGCTGCTAAAGAACATGACATGTACATGAAAAAATACAAAATAAAGCTTGCAAGTGAACAATAAATTCTATATTTCTTTTGTCAAACTCGTGAGAGATTAGAAATAAGAACAAGAAAATAACTGGAAGAAATTGTGGGAAAGGAAAACATTGGATTTTGTGGAAAATAACTCTTGTATAGAGTATCAACACAATGAGCTGCTGTACAAGCATCAGAATGCAAGTTAAAAAATGGATGGAAAATGGATATTGTAATTTCAACAATGAAAAATGTAACAGAGATTTCATCCTTTGACCATCATCAATGGATTTTTGCCCAATTGTCTTTGTGTTCTCTAAGTATGTAGTTACTTCCTTTGACTTTCCCATTACGAGAACTCCATATGCTGATGAAAACGGTAAGATGAAAAGATTTTTCACCATTTCTTGATTTTTGTAAAAAATCTTTACTCTGGCTTCCAGTCAGTCACAGAATAGATTTTAAAAGCCTGCTGATGGTTTACAAATCCCAGAACGGTTTAGGCCCAAAATACATCTGTGATATGTTCAGGGAATATAAACCCAGCAGAGCTCTTAGATCCAAGGACTCAGGTCAGCTGGTCCAGTCCAGAGTCCAGACTAAACATGGAGAAGCAGCATTTAGCTGTTATGCTGCAAACAAGTGGAACAAACTGCCAGTGGAGATTAAACTTTCACCAAATGGAGACATTTTTAAATCCAGGTTAAAAACATTTCTTTTCTCATGTGTCTATGCATGAAATATCTTTTAACTTATCTAGACTGTTGCTTGTTTTTAAATTCATTTAAATGATTTGATTTGTTTCTCTTTATATTCTTTTATGTATTTTAATGCTTCTTCCACTCCCTGCTGCAATGCTTTTATTTTATGTAAAGCACTTTGAATTGTTTGTACATGAAATGTAATATATATAAATAAATTTGATTAGATTTTTTATTTGCTTTATTTCAAAAAGTCACTTTTAGAAAAAGCGAACAGAAATTTGAATTGATGACTTGATCCCACATTTTGATTGCAAGTGAGCAGACTTGAGCTGCCAAAGTCAGCCTGAGATGCAGCTGAAAGACCCAAAAGAGCTGGAACTTGATTACTGTAGGAGTCTCACTCTGTGCCGGGTCAACAGTGTCAACAGTTTATGAGTGGAACACTTAGAAAGCAAACACATGTGGTGACCTGTCATAGTAACTTTTTTCAGGGGGTTGGTACAGTCATAAGTTTACACAGAAACAGAATAACCACACAGAGCTCTGACCACACTGTTTAAGTTGAATCAAAGAGTCCATCAGGGATCCTGATGTCATTGCTGGTATCCACAGGTGTGTGTGTGTGTGTGTGTGTGCCTGTATTACCTGCCGTGCCCTCGGGCCAGGCATGGCTGTGGTGGGGCTGTGTGAGCAAAGCTCGCTCTGACACACGCGCGCACATATTCAGCATAAACGCTCTAAATCCCTCACAAGGTCAAGCTGCTGTTGGTGGTATTCAGGGTCAAACGTGCTGCAGCCATATAAAGCCTACGTCAGTTAAAGATGGAAGTGTGAGTGTGTCCTTACCGTATACACCCTGGCCGTGCACGCCCTGCAGGCAGCTGGTCAGCAGCCACAGGAGTCCAAAAAGCACACCCATCTTCTCATCCTCCTCTGTCCGCCTCGCCGCTTCTCCGCCCCCCATCCCGACCCCCACCTACAAGAAACGGATTGTCAGTTCGGTTCCCCGCAGACGCAGCAGCCCGAACTCCCTCCGAACTCCCTCCTCCTCCTCGGCTATGATCGGGGCCCTTCCGATCTGGGCTTTCGACCGGTTCTCATCCACAAATCCTGAAGTGCCCCCACAGCCCCCTGCCGCCCCCCCAGCCCCGGTGCCGGTCAGATGAGATGGGTGGGTGGTGTTCCGCTCATAACGGTTTAATGTTGACTCAGAGCATCAGAAACAGCTGATCAGCAGAGATGAATCAGGTGCTTCAGCCACTGTCTCCTTGGTTGTGACATTGTGGTGAATTCAACGGGGAAAAAAAAAAAAAAAAAGAAAAGTCCTCAGTATCCCTCAGTCGGTGTTATATAAAAAAAGTCCCAGCGGCCCGTTGGCCAGGAACGGGGAGTTTTTACACCCATACATCCGTTACATCCGACAGCAGATCAGCAGCACCGGCTCCGCGCGGCTCAGCTCCAGCGGTTGGTTGCGGCCCGGTGTTATGCCGAGAAGTGCATGCCTGCCGAGAAATGCCGAGAAGTGCATCCCCAATTCGCGGGAGCGCGCGTAAACCGTTTCAGGCGTGTGGATTATTACATTTTTCCAATAAAGTTACAGTGATGATATTGAGCTGACAATGGTTTTTCATTCGTTCATCTTTTTTCTTCATGTAGATAAATAATAGGCCTACATGTACATTACACTTATGATAATCCCACATAAGCATCTCTTTCACCTATTATTATATTATTGTACAAATATTCCAAAGTAAGGGCGGTGACTATCACTTTTGCAGTAAGCCAGAAAGCCGGTTGGAGACATTTTCTATGAATATCAGTCTTTACTCAGTGTAGCCCAGATAAAATAATCCAAAAATTAACCTAGAACAATGAAATTTGACTATTTTCATTTAATTTTAGAGACAATTTTGGACTGCTTGAAATACGCATCTGTTAATTTAATCAGGTAAACAATTTCTAATGTAGTTATATCACTCCATTCCAGACTCTCTTTAAAGCAGGGGACCAGCAGGGGATGCATTTTTCGGCATTTCTCGGCAGGCATGCACTTTTCGGCATAACACCGGCAGCAGGAGGACGGGGCTCGTGTTGGGATGTCACGATTTCCGGTGAGGACGCAAGAAAAGCAGCAGTTTCTTTTTTTTAAATACATTTATTCATTTATTTATTGTTATTGAGTGGCTGCAATGTAGAAGAAAATGAGACGAAGGAACGGTACCACAGTGGTATTTCACATTAGGTCAGCGGGAAAGAAAAATAATAAATAATAAAAATGATAGTGATTAGAAAAATCTGAATAGACTGCCCGGAAGTAAACTCACAGCACACATACTGACCTGAGGAAGTATAGGAAGCCAAAAGACGAAGTAAATACGTGTAGCACCCGTAAATAAATGAATAAAGGGGGGGAGAGAACAACGGGATTGGTGGGGGTGGGGTGGGGGGATACATTGCTTACAGCGGGGACAGCGCGGCTTCCGGGATTACAATTTCAAAATATAATACTTTAAATCAAATCAAATCAAATTTATTTGTAGCACATTTCATGTACAAACAATTCAAAGCGCTTTACATAAAATAAAAGCATTGCAGCAGGGAGTGTAAGAAGCATTAAAAATACATAAAAGAATATAAAGAGAAACAAATAAAATCATTTAAATGAATTTAAAAACAAGCAGCAGTCCAGATAAATTCAAAGATATCGTGCAGATTTCATGCATAGACACATGAGAAAAGAAATGTTTTAACCTGGATTTAAAAATGTCTCCATTTGGTGAAAGTTTAATCTCCACTGGCAGTTTGTTCCACTTGTTTGCAGCATAACAGCTAAATGCTGCTTCTCCATGTTTAGTCTGGACTCTGGACTGGACCAGCTGACCTGAGTCCTTGGATCTAAGAGCTCTGCTGGCTTTATATTCTCTGAACAGATCACAGATGTATTTTGGGCCTAAACCGTTCTGGGATTTGTAAACCATCAGCAGGCTTTTAAAATCTATTCTGTGACTGACTGGAAGCCAGTGTAAAGATTTTAAAGCTGCTGTGATGTGTTCAGATCTCTTAGTCCGGGTTAAAACTCCAGCAGCAGCGTTCTGGATGAGCTGCAGATGTTTAATGCTCTTTTTGGGAAGTCCAGTTAAAAGAGCATTACAGTAATGGAGTCTACTGGAGATGAATGCATGGATGAGTTTCTCCTGGTCTTTTACCAAAACATTTAAATGTTTTAGGGGTGGCCTCAACAAATATTCCGATTGATAGAAAGCCGTCGCTATTAAAATAATAATAATCACAATTTATAAGTATGTGGGACTGATATTATTGGGTTAGGGTTAAATTTGACAGACCACTGAACCCACTGTAGAGCAAACATTACCAGCCAGTGCACTGAAAAAAAAATCTTCGAGAAACAACAAATAAATGACTCCATGGCTGCCAGAGCTGTTCATCAACACAACACTTGGTTCAAACTTTTCTCTTCGCTCATTGTTGTTTTCCCCTCCTCTCATCATCAACACCTGGCACCTGGATATTGAAACAACCTGAATCATTTAGAGCAGGGATCCGCAACCCGTGGCCCCGGGGCCGCATGCGGCTCTTTCATCCTTAAAGCTTCGAGCATGGTTGCTGCGATGGCTTGCGAGAGCAGAGTTAATGACGTCACGGTTTCGTGCCGGCCATTTATAGTGGCACAGTCAGGAGTTGCAATCTTCTCCGTCACAGAGGTGTCGCTGCTACGTAAAGATTACCGCTAACTACTCTACAACGACAAAAGTGGAGAAGAAAATAATACCCGTCATCAATGATACTGCTGCAGTATCTGAAAGATGAAATGCTGCTTAGAACCTTGCCAGCGAAAAGGCAACGAAAGAGAAAGATTACTTACATAATAGCTGATGAGCGGGGCAACCGTGGCTCAGTCGGTCGTCCAATAACCGGAAGGTTGGCGGTTCGATTTCCACTCTCGCCACTCAAAAACAGCTGGAGGGGTGTCAGTCCACTTCCTTGTCAGGGCCAAGGTGCCCTTGAGCAAGGGCACCTTATGCATGACAATAAATCTGATCTTAATCTTAATGAGCCTGCAGAAGTTGAAATTTCAAAAGGCATGATGATGCCCATCTCACCTCCAAATTCCTGAGCATTCTCACCCATTACTTAGCTGATGAGCTTTTGAAATTTCATTAGGTGTGTTCTCACCATTATAGTCTGATATAGTACTTATAATATTTTTATAGGACTTTTAAGTGTATTGTGTTACATTTTCTTTATTTGTTTGTTATGAAATAGTGTGCTTCAATGGACTCACTTGGGAATTATCGTTACCTTTCAGGATGCAATAATGATAATAATAGATCTGTTTTATATAGCGCTTAATACTCAAAGCCGCTTCCACATCATGAAATGACATCGTTTATTTATAAATAAGTATATATTTTAAAGAAGAGCAATCTTGATGCCACAGTACTGAACAACTACCGGCCCATATCAAACCTGCCATTCTTAGGCAAAGTCCTAGAAAGAGTTGTATACCAACAGCTTAGTGACTTTCTCCTGTCTAACAATGCTTTTGATACTTTCCAATCAGGCTTTAGGCCCCACCACAGCACTGAGACAGCTCTGATCAAGGTTACAAACGACATCCGCCTGAACACAGATGCAAGTAAAGTCTCAGTCTTAGTTCTGCTGGACCTGAGTGCTGCCTTTGACACAGTTGACCATGCGATCTTATTACAGAGGTTAGAAGACTGGGTGGGAATCTCTGGTCGTGCTTTAAACTGGTTCAAGTCCTATCTGGAGGACAGGAAATATTTTGTTGAAATTGGTAACTGTGTCTCAGACCAAATGGCTATGACCTGTGGGGTTCCCCAGGGGTCAATCCTGAGACCCCTATTGTTCAATCTGTACATGCTTCCATTAGGCCAGCTAATACGCAGCTTTAATGTGTCTTACAACAACTATGCAGATGACACTCAGATCTACGTGTCACTGACGGCAGGAGAACACGGGCCTGTAGATACACTGTGTCACTGCATGGAACAGATCAGTGTGTGGATGCAAAACAATTTCCTCCAGCTAAACTCAGACAAAACTGAAATCATTGTCTGTGGCCCACAGAAACAGAAAGAGAAAGTGTTATCAGTCACCTTGAGACTCTCTCTCTAAAACCTAATTATCAAGTTAGAAATCTCGGGGTAATATTGGACTCAGACCTGAACTTTAACAGCCACATTAAATCTCTAACATCAGCAGCTTTTTACCATCTAAAAAACATTGCCAGAATCAAAGGAATAGCATCTAAACCAGACTTAGAGAGACTGATCCATGCGTCTGTCTCCAGCAGGTTAGACTGCTGTAACGGCCTGCTCACTGGGCTCTAAACGGGCTATAAGACAGCTGCAGTACATCCAGAACGCTGCTGCTCAAGTCCTGACTAGAACCAGGAAATACGACCATATTAGTCCAGTGCTCAGGTCTCTGCACTGGCTTCCTGTCGCTCAGAGAATAGACTTTAAAACAGCTCTGCTCGTGTACAAGTCTCTTCATGGTCAAGCGCCAAAGTACATCTCTGACATGTTAGAGCCATATGAACCACCTCGGGCTCTGAGAAGCTCAGGGAGGGGTCTCCTACTGGTGCCCAGAATCAGGACTAAACAAGGTGAGGCTGCGTTTCAGTTTATGCTCTTAAAGTCTGGAACAGTCTTCCAGAAGATGTGAGACAGGCCTCAACTCTGACAATGTTTAAATCCAGGCTGAAAACAGTTCTGTTTAGCTGTGCATATGACACCTGTAAGTATTTTATCTGCACTCTTCACTTTTAAATGAATGAATTAATGATTATTTTTATGGGTTTTTTTGGAATGATTTTATTGCCTTCTTGTGATTTTATTTAGCTATAAAGCACTTTGAATTGCCTTGTGTACGAATTGTGCTCTACAAATAAAATTGCCTTGCCTTTCCTTGCCTATATAAGTATATAAGTATAAATATATGTAAGTATTTTACATGACACAACCGTCAGCCGTGAGCCTGTTTTGGAGTTGGTCCATCTGGTTTGTCGTTCTCCACGCGCGGCAAGTTACAAATTTCCACTGGTGCACGACAACGCGGCGCCTTTTCATGGTGCGCGCCAGGCAAGAATCGTCATTTTGACGTTACGCGTCGTCCGCAGCGTGAGCGATGCGTCAACTATAAATCTAGCTTTATGCTGCGGCTCCGCGTGGCTTGGGAAAATAAATTAAAGCTGCAGTCTGCAACTCTTTTTCAAGCATAATGCCTGGAACTGTCCGGGGATTCTGAAAGTAGTACATTAAATACCCCAATACAAAAAAAAATTAGTTCTCTAGGTCCCCTATATGTCCCGCTAGGTCCCTCCAAAGCCAGCAGGTTTGTTTACAAAATTGCAGACCGGACCGGTAAAAGGTAACCAATCGGGTTACGAGCTGGGCTCTGCTGCCTGTCAATCACCGATTGTGCACGCACGATACAAGGTAGGCTCGTCCCCACGCTTATTTATCTGGACTATTGAACTTCATTACGGGCTAGTCTACTTACTGTGTCTTCCATGACATGACAAATGACAGGTGAGTTGATGAATGAGGAGTCGTGTACGCGCATCTGGCGTGCACATAGACGTGCACGAGTTCTCATGTGTTTTGATGGGGCGGGACAGGAAGTTGAATAACTTTTTATTTTTCGGTTAAAAAATAAGCATTTCTTGCATTTTGCGACTACGGAGGTCACCGTTTTCAACTTCAAGCGTTCTGATAGATCATGTAAACTCTTAAAATGCCAAAAATTAGGACTTTACGTAATAAAACAACAAATCCTGCAGACTGCAGCTTTAAAATGTATCCAACTGAAGTGTATTTTATTTGTGTTAGTTTGTTTTATTTATTGTAGTTCTAAATTGGAAGATTATTGTGATCTTGAAATATTAAAATAAAATAATATTTCAATATTTATATTATTTTACGTCTCTCAAAATATGCGTCACACTCGCCGAAAGCCGGTATTTGCCCGCCAAAACGCTGTGCATTTATGGAGACTTTCAAACCCAGGTTGGCCAAGTATGGAGAAATGTAAGAAAAGAAGAATATAGAACAAGAAAACAGAACATTTAATGACGTCTGGGCAGATTAATTTGCATTTACCTCTGACGAGAGTGGCTTACCGGTAGCCTAATGTAAAATGTATCAAGGAATTCATGATAATTCAACTCAAAATACCAACAGTAAAGAACATTACCTTTCACCGAGTTCACCTTATAGGACCCAAAAGTAACACCCAACCACGACCGATTGTTGCGAAGTTTGATCATTATAAACAAAAATAACTAGTTAACGGACATCTGAAAGGAACAAATTACAAATTATAGACTCAACAATCAATACCCACTGGAAATCCTGCAATGACGCAAACAACTTCTAGTCATCTGGAAACAAGCAATAAAAAAATTAAATGAAACATTTCAGTGTACAAACTTTCCATAGATGGATATTTGTACCATGATAAGGAAACAACCCCATGGTCCTTCTCACCTCTGCCCCCCTCCACAAACACACAACCGTAAATATGCATAACTGCCATCTCCACTTTTCTCCATAATACTATTTCAGTTTATTTTCTCTTTCTCAACCAATAAAATACCATGGTTACATATAATTGTGTTTTGTTTTCAGCAGAGGTTGCCCTTCGTTTAGGTTGTTTTTGTGTCTGAAGGGATTTTACGACCGTGTCAGCTGACTGTGCTGGGCCCTCAACAAGTAAGTAATTGACTAAAAGAAGTAAATTCCTGTGTATGGTTCTGTTTCTCGCATTTGGGTCTCCTCAGGATGAATGACATATTCAGGATTGTCCGAGATTTGCTCCTTCACCACATAAATCTTCTTCTCCCAGTATGAGCGAAGTTTACCGGGTCCACCTCGCTCGCCCATGTCCCAAACCAGTACTCAATCTCGTGGTTTGAGGACCACTCCCCTCACCTTTTGATCATAGTAGGACTTGATCTTTGCACTTGATGACAAGTTGGTTTTGTTTGCTACCTTGTACGCTTCTGTCATCCTCTTTGACCACTTCTCAACGTAACCTTTGTGTGTCTCGGATCCTTTGTTTTCCAATAATCCGAACAGCTGATCCACGGAGAGACGGGGGTGTTGTCCATACAGCAGGTAATGAGGCAATTACCTGGTGGACTATTGACGAGTGCAAATATATGCGTGTATCATTTGTGGTAGATGTTCCCTCCATCTCTCCTTTTCCCTGTCTGTCAGTGTCCGCAACAGGGTGAGGCTGAACCGCTCCAAGGCAAGGGCGTCAGTTTGGTTTTAGAAGTGGTGGGGACAAAAATTTTTTTGCATTCTATGCCCCCCACGGACCACCCACCATCCAACACATTAAAAAGTAACGCATTCTAGATCTATTCCAGCGTCATTTTTAATAAGCTGCCCTTTTTTGATGAACACATACAGAGTTTATAAATGATATCCTTTAATTTTATGTTTCCATATCATTATGATCTGATTCGAAATTATGTATTTATTCATGAATTAATTACAAAAGATTTAAAAAGTTAATTTTAACACCTGTCCGCAACGGCAGAAAAGCCATATACAGTGCCGTGCAAAACTCTTGGGCCACCATTACATCTGTTGTTTTAGCAACGTTATAAGATGAACAAGCCGAGATGTTTGTCCTTTTAATGCACTGAACAGGTTTCCTTTATTTATGGATTGTGCCTTAATGAAGAGGAAGAAATAAACATAGGTTTGTACAGCCATAACATTGCAGCAAGCTAGGTGGGCCAAGTCTTAAGCACACTACTGTACTGTTTGTAAGAAAGAACAGTGAAAATGAACAACAGAAAAAGAGGAAAAGTGCAACTGCAGTTGTTAGTCCAGACAGACTATCAAAACAAACACAGACTTCGGCCAACGGGCCCTATAACTGAGCAGAAACCTGTAGTCTGTGGGGCTCCTCATTCCTCCTCATCGAGCCTCTCACTACCACCTTTCCATTAACTACATTTGACACTGAGCATATACAGAATGTTATTTTCAGGAGTTGCTAAAAAAAAACAAGCAAATAACTAGCTTAACTGTAGTGGCTCTCTGTGTCCTCAAAGTTTGTTGTACCACCTTTGCAGCTTGTCAAAGAAGCAGGATTTGAATAACTCGACTGAAACCAAGTCTTCCTTTATGATGTTTACTAAGATAACTGAAAAAATACATTTACACAAGAAATTAAAAGGCTCGGTACAGATCGGTCAAAAAACTGTGTCGCTTCCATCGTATCCAGCTGCAATCTGACTATGAACGTGGATACAGGCAATATCAAAATTACGCATTACGTAGAGGAAGCAAAATTACGTTTCACAATAAAAGCATCTTTTTACACTAATACTATACAATACTAAGTTTAGCATTCTAGAAAATATAATCACTATGAATTTCTTCAAATTAAATTAAGCATTTTTAAACATTTTTAATCTAAATTATTATTCTATGAATTCCCCATTAACTTGCTCTTACATTAACCTTTCCTTGGCTAACCTAATACTAAAATGCTAACGCTGCACACGGAGACTTCATAGCCACCATGGCAAATTATATTCATAATATTATAGTCTACACATAACAAATATTTTACACACATTTCACACACAGACAATATTTCAGATGATTTCTATGGATCGTATATGGTTTGCTTATCATTACAAAACATGAATGTGCAAGGCTATTGAGTAGCCTACTGATAAAAATAAAACGTTAGACAATTTACCTTGATAACTGTGTATATACACCTCCACAAAGAACTTGTACCCTTTCCTCAGCCTGGACTGTGGTGTTGGTGAGTGTGACTCCACGACCCTGTGTATATCCTCAAAAGTTATCCTTGGAAGAACCACCAGCGAAGTTGCGAAGAAACGCTGCATTTTTGTTTGTGTAGAAGTAGCGCTAAATGAGTTTCGCTGGAAAGCGGTTTACCCGGTGTGACGTCATTTGAATGCACCGACTCCGCTGTCATTTTACAATGTCATGTTTCTACAGTGGCTCACAGTCGGCAAATCAAACGACAAGATACCAAATTGTGTTTTTCACATGTTCGTGCGCATCTATCGCATGATTAAGACTCGACGATTTCGGTTGAGTATGTGGGGATTTTTTTTCGGTCGCAATTGGACATCAGAGCACAGTGGTGGGGACAAAATTCAAATCATAAATAGTGGTGGTAAAATGGTCGATTACTACCAGAATGTACTCAAAGACTCCTTTGCTTTTCTCTAGATGTAGGTAGTCGATGCGGACTGGATCGAGAGTGGAGGCAGAGGTCAGGCCCCCCATTGGTGCACAAACATGTGTGGAGGGTTTCTTTTTTTTTTATGCAGCTGTATTTTCTGGTGACATAATCCTTTATATATTATTATCAGTGTAGATGTTAAAATGTGGAGCGTAAAAGAGATAGTCCCTGAACTTCTCACACACTGCCCACTTCAGAGCCAAGAACTGGAGTTTTCCACTGTGGAGTCTGTAGTTCCATTCCACTGGTGTCAGAGTTTGTGATCCGTATCCGATCACTTGCATTTTCTCACCCTGTTGATGATAGAGGATTGCGCCAAGCCCTTTCTCCGATGCATCATGTGTAGGACGAACGGTTCCTTGAAGTTGGGGTATGCAAGGACTGGCGGGTTAGTCAGCATACTAGCTAGCTTTTCCAAGGTGCTTTGATGATCAGCCTTCCACTCAATGGATGTTTTGGACGGGAGTTGGGGACCCCTGGACTTGCAGTGACGTGGAGGCATAGAGGACTTAGCTTGGAGCAGCTCATACAGTGGTTTTGCTATTTTAGCAAAGTCCTGTACATATGAACGTTAATAGCTCAGGAAGCCGAGAACCTGTCAGAGGTCACCAACTGTTTTAAGTGGTTTGGTTTTTAAAGCCAGCACCGCGTCGAGGTCTTTTGGGGTCAACTCGAACTCCCTAAGCTGATACCAAGCGCCTAACATAGCGAACCTCCTTCTGGAACATCTTGCACTTCTCCGCCCATAGCTCAGCCCATGGTGCTGCAGTGCTTGGAGAACCTTGCGGATCACCTCCACGTGGTCACTGAAGGATCTGGAGTAGCACAGTAGGTCATCCAGGTACGGAAAACAGCACTCGTCTCTCAGGGACCCTAACATCTCCTCCATGCTCCTCTAAAAAGCTGCAGGTGCATTAGATAGTCAAAATGGGATTCTTTTCCACTCATAAAGCCTCCAGGGAGTGATGAAAGCGGTGAGATGACATGAACCTTCTGCTACAAACCCATGGTGGTAAACTTTACCATGGTCAAGTGTGCTGAACATCGAATAGCCACCTAGCGTGTCTGTCAAATCCTGTATTCGCAGATGTGGATACCTGTCAGGTACAGTTTTTTTTATTTAGGAGTCGATAATCTATACAGAGGCACAGAGTGCCGTCCTTCTTCCGCACACACACCACTGGGGCAGAATAAGAGGACTTAGATTTTGCTATCCATCCCTTTACGATAAGATCTTGAATGTATTCCTTTAGCTCTTTAAACGGTGGTTTGGGAATGGATGTGTACGCTCTCTGCACAGGGGCATCGTCTTTGAGGTTGATCACCATCTGCAGATTTGGGATGCATCCGATATCATCCCCATCCCTTGAAAAGGCGTTTGACTCTTCATGCAGCATCTTCCTGGTATCCTCCTGCTGTTCTTCTTCCAGGTGGTCGAGGTCTACAGGTGGGTGCCACAGAGGTGAATCTGAGCTGCTGACATGAGTGGTGGTGACCTCGCTGAGAATCGCGGCAGGCTGTGATTTGTCCAGGATATCTGCCTCCACGACATTTTCAACATGCTGCAGGATCCCTATAGATGTTTTATATGGTATTGTGATGTCATGATTGGTGTCGTTACCAATTGGAATGGTCACATAGGGCTTGTTTGGATTCTGGATTTGTAACAAACCTGGCCCTAGATTCCACTGTCCAGACGACACATTGTCTTCATCTGCTTCGAACAACAATAATCGGGTAGAGGCATCCATGATTGATGGGGCTGATGAGGAATGGGACACTAATGGACAGATTGGGGTCCAAATTCTCTGGCAAGTTCACTGTAATAGGTACCCACCCATCATATGGAATGAGACCGCCATTTGCTGCAATGATCTTCAGTTCTTCCTCCCCTAAGATCTCAGAGACCAGGTGGATGTTGAGGTCAGGTAAATATTCATTTTTCCAGGTATGGCTGACTATACTGTCTTGTGACCCCGAGTCGAGCAATGAGGTAACTGCTAAGCCATTTAGATAGCTCTGTACTGGAGCCTTTTCCCCAATCAGGCTAGCAACAGCTTTAGCTTTAGCTACACATGGTAGATGAGGAGGAGCCTGAGCTACTTGGGTGCGGCAACTTTGTGTGCTTGTCATTACTGGGGTCGAAGGTGAGGAGGGGCGTGTTTTGTCATTTTTAGCCTCACTTACCGGTTGGGACTTACTTCCAGACTCGGTAATCAACAAACAGAGTCACTGATCTGATCCAGTTGCTGATGTTAAAAGATGCCATTAATGAAGTAGTGAAAGGTTGTGATGATATGTCACTGCTAAATGTAAAGGGTGATTCTGAGTTACATATTGTGCAGAGTGGTGAAAAGCTTGTTGACCTTGTAGGTTTGTCTGATGATTCTGTCATTATCCAAACACCTCCTGAAAGCGCACAACACACATGTAGACTGGTTGGGTGAACTCCCATGCACGGCCAGGACGAAAACCACACTGCTCCTTCTGAATCCAAGATTCGACTATCTGACGGATCCTTCTCTCCAGTACCCCCGATATGTTGGGTAATACTCTCTTATATGGCTTACCCAACAAACTCCTCCATAAACTTTTTTTTCCCTTCCTTGTCCTGTCCAGCATCATGGCAGCAGAATTGTAATCGGAATACCGTGTAATGCCAAACATATTTGCTTTGCCAAGGGAAGCTTTATGGAAGTGAAACTCCCCTTAATTCCCAAGTACTGCTCATTTATTTTTGTTACAATACTTTATACACATAAATGCCGAACCTGACAGGGGACCAGGGAAAGAGGGAGAGCAAAGAAAAAGAAAGGTAAACGAGACAGAGATAGAAAGAATTGATCAGAGAAGACAATGAAAAACGACAAAACCAGACATTTAGCTGCTACATCTGTAGAAACCAAACAGAAAACATCCTACGGCCTCTGTGAAGAAATCAGGCAGAGAACCATCAGGAGCACCTACAAGTAGAAAAAACAAAGAAAAAAACAAAACAAAACAAAAAAACACAAGCAGCAACAATACCAGCAGCAAGTACATATAACATAACAGTGGATACGGATGGTTTAAAACCACAGAACGACACAGCAACTGTATTATAAGCATGTGACTGAGTGAATAAATGTGTATGTGTGCATGAACTGGCACCTTTCCCACAACCCGCCGGCCCCGCCAGGCTAGGTCACCCAGGCAAGAGTTGAGCGCCACCCAAACCTCCAGCAGAGGCCCTGCCCGATACCCGAGAGAACCAGGCACCCCAGAGAGCCAAACAAAATGGGCCAGCGCACTCCACGATGCCCCCAGCCAAGTGCCCCCAGGAACCAAGAGGCTAGTAGCACCCCAGCCAGAACAGACCCTGAACCAGCAGACTGACTTCTACTCCAGGCCCCCTCCCACCCCAGGCAGCCCCCAGGCAACAGGGGTGTAGGAAGACTCCTCCCCTCACTACCTTGGCTCATCAATGTTAAGTGTATGAGAAGCTAGTGTGTAATTAAAATGGGTGAGAGCAAATGTGGCAGAATCTTCCTCAATGTTGATGGACAGTGGAGCTCCTCTACATCCCAAGGCCCTCAATGTCTAATAGTGAGCAGTTAAAATTGAGGGGCAGGAAACATTGTAGAACTGGGAGCGCAGCTCTCCAAGCAGTCCACTCAGCACCAGTCCAGTTCCGTATGGACTTTAAAATTCTACTTCTAACATTCAAAGCCCTTCATAACCTCGGCCCTCCATATCGCACCAAACTTGTTGAAATCTATGAACCTTCCTATATGCTCAGGTCCACCTCAGCCTCCCTCCTATCCACTCCTTCTGCCTACCTGACCACCATGGGAGACATATCTTTCAGTCACTCTGCCCCCGACTCTGGAGCACAATCCCTCTGGACCTTCATACAACTTAATCTCTGACCACATTCAAAAATCTCAAAACCCACCTTTTTAGACTTGCTTACCCCACATGATCCCTAAATCCTCCCAACCACCACAACTCCTTCCACCCATCTTTGTGTGCATTCTTTTATTCAGTAGTTTTATGGTGTTTTATCTTCACTTTGTGTTTTTGTTTTTTTATTTATTCTGACAGTGTTGTTTTTAATTGTTCTATGCACCTAAAAATAAAATGTATCATCACAAGTTGTCTCTAAAGACTACAGGGTGGCTGTAGCTCAGAGGAAGAGCAGGCCCCTGACTCACCCACTGGACCACATGCTGAGTGCAAGAACCAAACCCCATGCCGGCTATAGCTGCGCCCTTCTGCGCTTGAATGTGTGCGATTGAGAAAAGAAAAAGTGATATGCAGCCTGAAACACCACACAGCCCAAGACGGGCTGCATCAATGTGTGTGAATAGATAAATGTGGCCTGCAATGCTAAAATATCTCGAGCAGTCAACCAGACCAGAAAAGTGCTTTAGTTATAATCCATAACAACAGAAAATAGTATTATGTGAATATTGATCACTTTTTAAACTCTAATATATATGTATTAAAATATTTTAATGCAGTAATTTTTAAACATTTCTTTGGCAACTTCTACTTAGATGGCTTTTTCCAATTTCCTGCCAAGTGCAATGGTATCTTCTCAAACAGTGCCCCTGTGGTTCACCACCTTGTCTAACTCCAACTGCCATTGGACATTAGTTTGATTTAATGGATGTTAGTAAAACACAGGAAAGACTTGTACAAAAATGTATACTGTAAGAAAATATAATACTGTTTCTTGCTTTTCATTGACTATAGCCTAGCAGATAATTAGACTCTGATCGGCTTTGAATTGGACTGTATTATTGAAGTGCCTTGAGATTTGTTTAATTTGGCGCTATATAAATAAATTGAATTGAATAGTATATAGTATAGTGTTTGATCAAACACCTTTATTACAAAATAGATAATGTAATGACCATGAAATGTTCATTGTACTGCCTCTTTGTTAAAATGGTATATTTATAATATATATTTTATATTCAATTCAATTCAATTCAATTCAAATTCAAAAATACTTTATTTATCCCAGAGGGAAATTAAATGTTGATGTAGCTCAATTAAATCAAGGAGTTATATATATTAACATAACAGCCTCAAATTGGAGAATTCCGCATCAAGCATCATTTTCATAGACAATCACATGTAAATCCTAGAAATATTTATAGAATTTTCATTTACAGTAAAAGCTGAATTAATTCCAATCAACTACAATTTTCTTTAAAGCCACCACTAGGTGGAGCCAACAGATAAGGCATATTGATGGGTTAAATCAGTCCCCTCAGGAAAGCTGTAGGTCCTTTTTCAGTATGTAAGAAGAGAAAAAGCTTTCAAATAATAATTCAAATAGTTATTCGAATGACAAAATGACAACAGGTGAATTCCTATCAGGACTACAGATCTCCATATTGATATCTGACCTCCATGGGCTGCCCTTCAGATAAAAACTTCTTGACACTGGCATTTTCATAATGTTTTTCTTCATTGTTTCATAATGTTGTTTCTAATCATTTGAGATATCTGGCACATTCAACAATTGGTAAGATATCAAAGCAAGAATAACTCATCTGAGTATCTGCCTTTTTTCTTTTTCGTTAACTCTGTTAATTCTGTTATCATGTTTTCTATGACCAGTCTGCCAGTCAAATACATTTGATTTGTTGTTGTCCATTAAGGACATAATCTCAAAAGGTAAACATCTATATAGATATGTCAAGTTATAAATATTTATAAATGTATATCTAAAATATCACAAACAATGTAGCTTATTGCTGTGAATAGGGCCAGCAATAATGAATGCTATTGCTGGCCCTATTCACAGCTTAGGGAATAGGGCCACCTAGGAAAAAAAGAGTCTAAAAACACAAACAAACAAAACATATCTTACCATCATGCACATGACCTCTCCTGCTTGCTTTTCCAGACTGGGAGCACAGCTAAATGCTGTGTGTAATACAGAAACTCTCCCTTTAAATGTATGCATCCAGCTCCATGCTTCTCTGCTCACTCTTTGTGTGTTTATGCCTCTCTTTGCTTTTGTTTCTGTTTGTTTTGTTCTTTTTTCCTTTAGCTTGTTGTTTAACGCATCTTACAGTTGTGTGACTGTGACAAAGTGTGTTTTTGTGTGTGGAGCTGCCGGGTGACATTTTCCATTGCAGGTGTGACATCTCGCTCCCCTGACAGCCTCTTCGACGACACACACAAAACAACTCCTCTCTGATTTTACCTGCCTCCCACATACACTCACACACACCTCACCGTCCACCTCTGTCTCAGCTCTACTGCTTGACAAGCTAATTTAGCCAATTACACGCAGGTGTGATGCTAATTTCCCCGAGCTGGCAGCCAGCTCCTGGAGGAGGTAAAAATAGCATAATTACACTCATCTGTCCCCCTGCAGGCAGACGGTTTCTCCCACTGGGTGTCGGCTCCAGCGCCACCACAAAACACACACAGGAGAGAAAAAAATACAAACTGTTGGCTTTGATAATACGAGAGAAGGCAATGGACAATCTGTGTATATATGTATCTGTGTGTAAGTGGAGGAATTCGAGCCACAACCACAGTTGCTTTTCTCCTCTTTGTTTGCAGCTTTCAATGGATTTTTAGCAATACACTGCAATTTACTGCAAGAAAAGAAAAACAGACTTTGGTGCGGTGGGATAATTATGTGAAGCTATTTTCAAAGACGACAGGGTTGGATGTGTCATTGTTAGACTGTGTGTGAAGAGAAGAGAAAGGTTTTTCAGAGCTGCAACACAAAACATAAAGAAGTCGGAGTAGACAGAGACCACCAGAAATAGTTCAACCTTGTTTGGTAGAGGTGACATTCTCTCTTCAGAAATGATCTAATGTAACATCACATCAAATGTAAAAATAAATCGGAAAGTTGGAAAACTGAAAAACAAGTATTAAAATGTACAATGTTTTTTAAACACAGAGCTTAAAGTGCTGAGTAAGATCTTACCGAGAAGGGTGGAACCTGTTTTGGTTTTGGATTTAAGAAGTGGGTTAGGTTAGTAACTCATATGCAGATTTATTGACTAACAGCAATGTTTCAACACTTTCTGCTGCAGCAAGAACTTATGTTGACAACATCTTTGTCTTTTTTAAAAACTTTTGAAAATGTAATCCTGCCTTGTTGGACCAGATTGATATATTTGGAAAAATCTCAGGCTGTTAAATAGATAAAGTTAAAAACTCCATCGTTCCATTGAACCGTGCGGAAAGGATAAACCCTCTTAATTACAAAGCTAAATCAAAGTCCTTGATTCTTTCTTATATTTGGGTTTCAAAATTGTACTATGCATTGGGAATATTGTGACAATCAATTATTGAATAGCAATACATGAAATATCAAAATTAGTAGATAGATTGACATTTATACCTATGTCATTGATAAGCAACATGAATGTGTTCCTAAAATGTTTTATTTGTTTCAAAACATACCTTTACTACCACCAACTCATTTTCACAGCTCAAAAAACTATTTGATTCTATTGGAAGAATAGATGCCCCAGGCAGAAGTTCTAAATACTTTACTGACCATGTGTTAAAGTTGGGCTTGAAGGTCCAAATCTACTTTGGTATTATTGGGCTATACAGCTGATGCCACCTTATCGAAGAGAATGGAACACCACAGGAACGTTTCCCACCAAGGAGGTCTGTATTAAGGTAATACAGCCGGATCCACAGCAAGGTTCCGAAAGGAAGATGGAGTCAGAAGGGCAGGCACACATGAAGCTCCCACTAAGGTTGTCAAAAGGAACAGTCATTGGCAGTTGCTGAAAAGGAATGACATCACATGGATTGCCAGATGACCACCAACCATCTGATGAGCCTGTGGTGGGCATACCTCAGCAGAGGATGTTTTGTATTTAAAAGGGTTTAAAAAGACACATGGAGGTGCACAACTGAAGCTGTGTCCAAATGTTCTGACATTCTCTTGTCTTTCATAAACTTCCCACTCCAGGATCATGGCCACAGAGGTGCTGTCCCATTAATCACTTATCTACTGCCATGCGTCAAAATCTAGTTCATCAAGTTTTTGTTAAGTTGGAATTCATCAAGGAGCGTTTGGACTTAAAGAAATGCTAAAACTGAGTGCACATCTGCTATGAGTGACGCTTTATGGTCATGTGTGGTGTCCTCGGGTCATCAGGAGTCAGATCAATCCTACGCACTTCTGTTGAAAAAAACAAATAGAATATGATGAGGACCAAATGCCAAACCCAAGGCTTCCAAAAACCACTGCAAACACACAAGTTGGATTTTAGAAAAAACAAAACTCACTTAAAAAATTTCATATATGACCACAGAAACAATATAAACTACAGGTTAAGCCAGTTTTCTGAATGACAACATTTTTTCTTTAGTCTTTTAATTAGCACTTCTTTATGACTAGATGAATAAATCCTGTCTGAATAGGAATCAGTGGGATCCTATCCCATCCACTTTTCTCTCCTGAGCCAGGTCATCACAGGGGAGTTGTCTTTTAGATTACAAGTGATTCACCAAAGGCAAGAAGTTAACACCAGTTAAGACCCAATGCTCACTCTGGAGCATCGAACCTGATAGCCTGATAACCACCATGGTTGAATTTCACAAACAACACCTACTTTTACAATCTTATCATAAACAGTCTTGCTGCACACAGTGCATGTAGAAAACAAGCCCTTGCCTGTATTGAGGGCTTTTTTTTTTCACAGGGAGCAAGATTAAATAAACAAGGGTAGAAGATGCAAAAGGACTAATGGGGCTGATCATTATGGAGGCAGCTATCAGACTACCTTCCACGTCACTTTACTGGACGCGGAAGTGTGTCCAGATATAAATACAGTTTGCTGCTGACATGTAGACATGTGAAACATGTCTCCAAGGCCTTTCCACCCTGCCAAGAAAAATAAATTGGTCCTCACACATAACCTCCTTATCTACATTCCTGCCGTCACGTAGTCCATGTTTCTTATGAAGTGTGTATGATGACTCGGACCATACAGATGGCATTATTCTACACTTTCACTTAGAGACAGATGGACCTGTCAGTCTTTGTGTCACACAGAGATGTGCTCCGAAGCCCCACTGAGACCAACCACACTCTGAGAAATAAAGAGACGGCTATTACAAAGGGTCTGCAGCGGGATTCAGTGTCCAAAAGCAAACAGAACTCTGCACTCTACAGATGAAAAATTAATTCAATCAAATTTAGATTCATCCAATAAATATCCCAAACCCAAAATATATATGAATATATATGTGTGTGACACATATGTGTGTATGTATGTATGTATAGTCTCTAGTGTTTCCTATCTTTGTTCCCATTTGGAACAACCTGCAGGTAACTCTGCCACACAAAGTGTAGCCTGTTGGCCTGCTCTCACTACAAACACAGGAGACGGCCAAGCTTCATTATCTTCTGCCACCTCAGATGAGCTGCCCCCCCCCACCACTACCACCACCACCACCACTACTACCACCAATGTAAAAAGTGTGGGGACCTGATTAGTGGCCCATGTTGGTGATCTGAAATTGTGTGGAGCCCACTGACGAGATTAAGACACACCTCCATGTTCTCCCTTTGTTCTTCTCTCTGTCACACGCACACACACACACACACACACACACACACACGCACACACACACACACACACACACGCACACACACACACACACACACGCACACACACACACACACACACACACACACACACACACACACACACACACACACACACACACATTCTCCATGAAGTCAAATTAAATGACTCAGTCCCTTGTTATTTTCTAACACTTACATTGCCCCTCTGACTTCAGGGAATATACCAGAGACCTGAGTGTGTTTGTTTGAATATGAGTATTTACCAACAGCCTCCACATGAGTCATTTCCATACGCTCTCCCTTTATTTGGTCTCACTATTCTTACTTGAAGTGTTTCAGCCGTACTCCCAGAATCCAAATAAACCTCCTGGTATTACCTCGGAGGAAGATTTTTTTTGCTCCACAGGCCTCGCCATCGGAGCTCATGTTCTATAAAAGACAAATTGAAGTCATTTATTAACAGGCAGAAACTAATTGGCAACATTTTGTAGATTTATCATTTTAGTTAGAAAAAAATATCCAGTAACAGCTTCTTAGATGTTTGCTGTTTTTCATAGTCGTCCATAGGAATAAGAGGGGAACGTTTTATACACTCTGGAATAAAATCATCAAATGGATTGTGTAATGGAACAACTATTGCTTGCACCTAAAAAATTCTCTATGATGGAATAATATTCCCTGACCTCAGGTTTCTTTTGTGCTTACTGCACTGTGTTACTATAAGATTCTAAGATTAGTATAGAAGATCCATGCAGGCTACTTTTTATTTCTTTTTTAAAAGATTTAATGCTCTTCCGCCTCTCCTCTGAGTGATCTACTACGCCTCCATATTGTACATTGGTTGCCACCAAGAAAACACAGCATTGCTGTTTCCTATGCTTGACTGGATAAGGTCAGGCCTTTTGTTGGCACATATCACTAATTAGGTGACTGGTGAGTTTTAGAATACGGATAGAAGCAAAATAATGACAGAAAGGCCAAATGAAAGCATAACTTTGTCTCTAAATGGGCCTGGTTCCAATACTAATGTTACATTTCTTGTCATGTCTCTTGTGTTTTTCCAAGACATTTGCTGTTTTTGACAACAGGAAAAAGTTTTACTCTCAGCCTGCCTCGTTTAAGAGAAACACTTCTTCTGAAAGGATGTTGAAAAACACCATGAATTCATCTTCAGTGGTTGAATGAATTTGTTTGGAGGTGAAACTGGACTAAGCTTTACTATGAACATTGAGAAAAACAGGCAAAGCCAATAAAATGAAGGCTTCAAACACCCCATACCAATAATCTGTGTGAAAGATTGTTGGATGCTGGTACTCCCTTTTTCAAAAAAAGATCTAATGTAGTAAATATGGAACTTATTTTTGTCCTCAGTCATGTAGTACTCTTATATTCCAGCAAATATGATCTCATACACTTCCACAGATTATCAGACTGTGAATCAGTCATTTTGCATAATAAAGTGCTCTTTAAACATGTAAAAATGTATGGTCTTCATAATCTATGGCTTATGTTCCCCAATTTACAATCAATTGATTTACATTTGATTGTTTTATTTTGAAATTTTCTCCATAGCAGTCATTATTTAATGTGGATTAGCATGTAAAAGATGCTGAGTAAATGAAAAAAGAAGAGAAAGAGAGGATGAAAGAGATGGAACGACACAAAGGTCCAGCTGTGAGATGAACATGGAATGAAGACTGGAAGAGTGAAGCGGATCTCATCTTGCAGGGGGAGAAACTTCCAGCCTGGGTTATTACCATGTAAATTACACATACACAGATATGCATTCACTGGGATGTTGCACAAACACAAACTGCACCAACACGCATTCCTTTTACTGTGTTTGATTGGGTGTTTTTGAATGAAGATGGCTCCTGCCTGGTATTTTGATGGTTATCTGTTGGATGGTAAAATTAAGTTAATTGCTTATTGGAATTTTAATTAAGTTTCTTTCTTACTGGGAGTTTGAGAGATTTTGGGAGCATTTATTGCTATTTTAATGAAGTATTATTTGGCTGAAGACTCTGTGGGAGAGCAGCTGAAAAGGCATACACACAGCAGGTGGCCCCAAAAAACACATACACACAAAGATAAATTATACATACACAAATCATAGCAGCAGTTGCACTTAGACAGCATAACATGTCACATTATCGACACATGTCCAAGCACATATATTGTATTTCCTGCTCCACTATTCTACGCTGAGAAGCAAATCTTAGAGTGTCTGAGAATAATGGGTGAGTCATTCCATATTTCTTTTGTCTCACACCAACATTGTATTTGTGTATCTCTCAGTACTTTCTGACTCCCTGTTTCTGTCAGACTTTGTGTCTTTCAGACTTGGGGGGGGGTTACTGTCAGATGAAGGTTAATGCACATGAGATTGTGACAGCTGGACGATGTATTACATACGGGACCGAGTCAAAATAACTGTGTTTATGTACGGTAATGATGGAACACGTGTGGAACATCATGTGGTTTTAGAATGTATCACTCAGGCACAGAGGAAGAGGATATGTCAGGCTTTGTGTACACACTTTCCCAGCCTCTGTTCACAGGCTCTTTCTCCTTTCTCTCCTCTCCTCTCCTCCCCATCCCTTTCTCTTTTGTACTTCATTACCAGCACAGTCTCACTGCAGCATGGGTAACTGGCATGAAAACTAATTCTAATGATTTGTGCTCCGAGACAAAGATTTGGACGAAAAAATGAACCGCATAGAGGTGTGAAATGATTATCTCCTTCACAGGGTTGAAAAGTCAAAGGTGTTCTGTGTTGGAGGCATGCACAAGGTTGTTGAGTTTGACTCCTATCCCAGCTGGTAATCTTTGGCTTTCTTTAAATCCCTGTTAGGTAGGGTTTATGGAGGTAAGACTATGTGCTTATGGTTAAGTATGAGAAATGACTTTGACAAGGTCAGGAATGAATCTCATCTTGCATTAAAACAGACACTGTTATAACACATCTGATTGGAAAATAACTGGGTGACTACCTACCTTCAGAAAACCACACAAACAATGTTGGACACACATACATGGTGTCCCACTGAATTACAATACTTTGAAAGTCACGCTGGGTGGCACAAAAATGAAAGAATTTGTGTCAAGCATGAATAAAAAAATTTGGTTCCAGCAAATGATTATCTTCAGTCACCTGACGAGGCTCTGGTGGACTTACAAGAGTCATGAGTCATGTTAATGCCAAGTAATTTGTTCCTGTATTTACTCATATAAACTTCGTTGCTTATCCTTGTCTTTGTTAGATCCTTCTATATCACTGGAAAACCACTTGCCAGGATAAAACTGGAGACCTGGATTCTGAGATGAGAGGTCTTATCTCTCACTGAGAAACCTTAAACCAGGCTGGCTCCAACTCTTGCTCCTTACCTATGTACGATTCTTACTAAACCCCTTGAAACTCGCATTTAATCTTTGTGTTCACCTGTGTTCTTCTTAAAGTCTGAAGGGAGGTGATTATGGAGGCCAATCTCTGAAGTAAGTGATAAGAAAATATGTAAATGCATTTAAGCCATGATTTTAAAAGAAATGAAAAACCTGGGAGATGATATGCAGCAAAGTGCCATGGGCCAGGCCCATTATTAAACTTTAATCTGAAAAATCAACTCTATTTGATAAAACTTAAAGGCACAGACAGACATGATTTAAGAAAAATCATACCCATGTACAAGAGTTTGACTATCCAGGTAAAAATATGAAAAGGAATGGCTTAAATATATTACTAGAAAGATTTTTAAAAAGTAAAATACATTTTGGCATAGAAATTTGAAAACAAATTTCAGTCTTAATATTTAAATAATGAGCTTACAAACTCAACACTGTGACACAGTTAAGAAAATTGACTTTATTTACTTTTTAAAAATCTAATTTTGATTTCATATCACAGTCTTGACATTTTTTTTTGCCCTAAAAGGTAAAGCAACAATTTAGATTTGAAGATGTTATACATATTTATTAAGTTCGTCGAATATTTGTAAATGTTACTGAGCTACATGGGACATGCTTGTCTTAATAATGATGATAATAAACACATCAATATTACAGAGTATGCTTTTTATACAGTTTTTTTTCAACAATTAACAGTCTTAGTGACTATTGTTCATTTCCATGGTTGCAAACAAGAGCTTCTGTCAATAATTCAAATGACTTTCGATGGTATAAATTCACTCAAATTCAGCATCTCATTACGCTGAGCCACAAAGACAAGGGAATCTTCAGCCTAACCCTGGCAAAGCTGGTGATCAGATTGTGTCTGACAGACTGTTAGGAAACATGTCTGCAGCTGCTAGTTTGGATCATGTGTTGTTCCAGCAGCGGCAGCATTGTGATTTAAGGTGGCATGTTTAGTTTCAACATACTAAGCAGCTCTCATGACTATAAGGAAGGGGACTAGAAGGAATCTGTTTGGAATATTACTGTCTCGGCATCAGCCTGCACTCTGCATGGATGAGCAGGCTGTACACTCATAGATCAGTTAGGTTGAGGAAAAACTTGAATTGGACAGTTTATGGAGTCTTAGCTAGGACCAGCCACTGGTTAATCTGCAACATTTGCTACTGTTGTAAATTCTTGAGTAAACAGTGGTGAAATCTTCTATCCTCATTTTTTAAAGAATTATGATTATGATTTAAATGTTCCCCATTCACCCAGATTATTTAATTCATTATTCTGAATTGGATTTAGTAATTAGATAAACTATCGGCGTATTTCTGTGGCAGTCAGTGACATTTAGCAGAATGGAACAAACCAGAGAAAATGTATTAATTTAGGACACACTTCTGTCCATAGCTTGCAGCTGAGGAACATATTCCATGCAGGCAATACTGGGTTTAATACTTTGCCCAGGGACACTTTGAACCTTGGGCTGGGGAAACCGGGGGTGGAACTAATGATGCTCTGGTTGGTTGACAAACACGCTTTCCCCTGAGCCACGGCCATCTCATGCATTGTATGCCCTTAAGGAGGGAAGATTAGCTGATAATGACAATGACGCTGCATGAAACTGTTATGTTACAAAGACAGAATGTAAAATTCAACAGGTATTTGGGTCAGAACCAACCCTTGTGACTGGCTTTGAGCACTTTGCAGAAGAGGTGTATTTGTATGCATACACACGATCATTCTAGTGACATTCTCTTTGTCTAATGGTTGGTCTGCATTGTTTTCAGATAACTTTTAAGTATTAGATTTATAAGAATAAATCAAGACAGCCATGGTAACAAATTCTTGAATATAGGACCCTTTAAGAAAAGTAAAGTATAGTCATAGTACAAATAATTTTGCTTTGAGAACAAAAGACAATGTCAAGAGAAACTGAGAGGCATATAATAAAACACTGGTCACAAAAATGTGACCAGTGTTTTTTTTTTTTTAAATGGAGAACTAATTAGCTCAAACATTTTGGAATCAAGTTCTTGTTCCAATAATCCTTAAAAATAATGTTCCTGAAACTTTTGGTGGAAACATCTTGAGCAGTATATTTGTATATAATTGTTTTAAGTGTGTCTGAATGCAGCCACTCTGATGGCTGATGGGATTATCATGGACTAATCATTTTACAAATCATTATTCATCAGATCACATCATTGAGACAAGTTGTTTTGAGTTCGGATGACAACACAAGGTAAAATTCTGAGGAAAAAAAAGAATGGAAAATTTCTCTGATAGTTTACTTAGTCTCTGAGCTGAGGAAGGGGTGACCAGTCACCTGAAGGCACACAAAAGGTTGAATATATATTCAAACCCATGCTTAAAAAATGATACTTAAAATATCCACTGAGGTCAGACTGTATAAAGTTTGGATTTTAGCTCGAGGTCATATAAACCAACAAACAAAACTTTTACTTTCGTGAGATTGAAGTTTGGAGCGATTGGAAAGAGTTATTGGGTTGTGTCTGCTGATTTCTATATTTGTAATTTTAAAAATTGAATTGTTTAAAAAAAAAAAATCATCTTAACAAAAAAAGGTCTAATCACATGTGTAACTGATTATAGCCTCAGCCCTCAAACTGCATCTGAACCCTGAAATAACCCAGTGAAACTCATTTAAACCAGCCATTTTCTCTGCGTTGCCTCAAGGCTTCGGGGCAGTAGGATGAGACAAGTTGGGGTTTTGCACACATCCACACAGATGCACACACACAGGCCTGAGAGCTGTGAGAATATTTTCCTGAGGCCTCAAGGTGTCAAGAGATCCATCAAACCACCAACAACTAATTATTACCTTCCTTTCCTTTCTCACCATTTCTACATGTGCATGTGTTTGTGCACGTATAACTGGGTGCTTGTGTGTGTAACTGTGTGTGTGTGTGTCGTCCCCTAGGGGCCATTGGTGTACATAATGGCTTTTTGAAAAGATTGTCAGTTTAAAAAGACATTTGATTGACACCTCCTGATGTCTCAGTCCAATTAGAGAGAAAAAGAGAGAGAGGGAGAGAGAGAGAGAGAGAGAGAGAGAGAGGGGTCCTTTGTGTGTGTGTGTGTGTGTGTGCGTGTGTGATCAGTCTGGGAGACGGAGGTAAAAAATGTATGAGTACAAAGCTGATGAATTACTTAACTCTGATGTTCAATGAATCATTTTAACAGTTTATAGAGTAAAAAATAGAAGAAAGTCAAATAAAAACTCACTGTCATTTTGTTTTATATGACTGTTAATTTTTTTTACAGTCTTTTTAAACTGAATATAAATAGCATGTAACACACACACACACACACACACACACACACACACACACACACACACACACACACACGCAGACATATCTAGTCTAGAAATGTAACCAGAGAGTTATTGTGCAATACACTTCACAGCTCTGTTTTTAAACTTTTATTTCATCAGGAATAATATTTAGAACAATTTTAGATTTCTAGCAAATTTGAGCCCAAACTGCCATGATTTCCATTAAATCTAACCATGCCACAGCTTCTGTCAGCAGAGTATTTTACACAAGTGTTGTGCAGCTTTACATAATATGATTATACATTCTAAGATATATCTACTTATTGAATTATTCTGGATTATCAGAGATTGTCACATACTTCCCCTTTACTTTGCAGTGAAAAAGAGGAAAAGCTTATTTCTAAAGTACAATACTTTTTTGAGAAAGAGAAGTTGGGACTTAAAGAAATATTTTGCCTTACTTATTTTTATTCATTTATTGTTTTTTCTTAATGAAAGTGTGGAAAATTATTTATTTTGTCCAAAATATTGTGAATCCGACAGAATTCCTATGCTGAAATACAGAATAAAATACACTATTTTTCTATAAATATGTGAAAATAGGTATGAAGCTGACTAATCAAATTTAAACTACAGAAAGATATAAAGATGTAGATAATAATCAAAAGAAAAACTAAATGTAAAAATACACATTAATCTTTATATAAGTAAAACAAATAGATGAAATAATTCTAAAGAATACTACATAACAGAAATTCACTGTGCCAGTTCGTTAAAATAAAGACACTAAATATGCGACAAGAGATATAAATATATGTACACAAAGAAATTAAAGAAAAGATTTGAACATTAGATTCAAACTTTTCAAGATAACAAAAATATTAGATTTTAAGAATACTTTCAAACACAAAATAGAAAGTAATATAAAATAGAATTTAAAGAATAGATTTTTTAAATTGATTTAATTGTTACATAAGAAAATAAATATATATATTCAATATATATTAAAATATGCCATCAAGTAAATTATAAACGAAAAAAAAAATGTTCTCTCTTATTTGATCTGTTTACAATGAAAGTGTCATTGATTTTTTTCCTGTGGTTGATTTTTTTGGGAGATTCCTGTTTGTTTACATATATGTTGTTGTACATGTGTTCATATTCATGCACATATATGTGTTCATCTGTATTTTAGTGGCTGTTACTGGGGGAATTTAGATTTAATAAAGAAAAGACTTGTTTGAAAAAAATACAAATTCATAAAATTCAAACAAAAATTCTTGCTTTATTTGGTATAAAACTCAGTTTATTTATCTCTCCATATGCAGATTTCATATATTCTTTTTTAAGGTTTACAATTAACACACAAACACATATATACAGACACACACGCACTCAGGCTTCTTGGGGTCCTCTATTCAGTCTGAGTAACAAAGCCCAGGACCTAAACCCAGCATGTCTGAAAAAACACTCTGAGTGTGTTTTGTAAGTGTGTGAGTGTGTTGTAATAGAGAGTGAGTGAGTGTGGGACTGTGTGTGTGCTGTATTTGTGTGTATGTTGCACTAACAAGGTCCAGGCCTCAGCGTGATGACGATCTTAACGAGCTGTCTGTCGCTCTTCAGCTCTCAGCTCAGACCTCTGTGCCATTAATGATTGTGTGTGTGTGTGTGTGTGTGTGTGTTAGTGTGAGCGCCATTGGTATAAATGAAATAATGCCTCAGTGGGAGAGAAAAAACATTTAGTCTCTTTTGGCGCCACAATGTCAAGATTTCAATGGCTGCTGTCTTCTGTGAGAGTGTGTGTTTCAGAGTGTGAGTGTTTGCCCAAAATCCCATAATTTATGTACTTTACAAGGTTAATGTTTAGAATTACAGAACTTTCACTCCCATTTCGAGTATTTCTCGAGCTATTTTGAAAATAATTTTGAGTAACCGTTGCAAACAGACTTGAGTGCAGTCCTCCAAAAAGCTAACAGTGCGTAGCCCTTTGAGATGATGCTAGACATAGGTCATATGACGATTGATTGAGAGTGAGTTGAACCGAAAGGGGGACAATCACAACAGCCAATCACAGAGAGGACGAAGTGTGAAAAAACAAATGATGAAGAAGCACAGGTGAAAGGCACATCTTGATAAAGACTTTCAGCGTAGCTCGAAACCTTCATTATTTTTATTTTCAGTTCTTAGTTCACTCCACAAAGTAGTTCTTTGTCCATTCTTGTGTTTCAAATACATGTGTCAGACGTGGCCAGCACACAGATCAAGGGGTTCAGGCACCAGGTAGCTCCCCGAGCACCTCATCTTTTTGCATTCTTCATAGGGGATGGGAATAAGGGCAGATTCAGTCTTTTTCTTGCCAATAACTGAAGTCTTTAGTTACTTGTTAGACTTACAGAGACTATAAACCAAAGAAGAAAGTGTCTGTATTGGTGATCAAAGTGTTATTTCATCAACTGAAAACTATGCAAAATTGTATATAGATATGATTCTTCGACACATTCTATTTTTATTTCTGGACATTTCTACTGCATTTCATTTCAGGTTTGCACTTTGTGGGGGACGAAGGCAAGCAAAAGCTGCCTGCGACTGCCCCAGCCATAAGGATCAGATTCGGTTCCAGACAAACATCAATCCAACAGTTACATCGGGTTACAAATTAGTTGCATGATTTTCAAATAAAGTTTAGGTTGTCTCCAAACTTCTGATATAGTAATTTTTGTCATGATCATGCTTGGCTGTTTTGTTGCTTTGGTTTCTGAATCGTAGGTCGGCTGGGCATGTTTCCTGGGAGCCCTGGGCAGAGTCTGGATTGCTCCTACTTCTCATTTGCCCTCATCCGGACATCTTTATAGGAGCTGCAGGAGCAACCAGTCTTTGCCAGATTGTCTCACAATCTTTGTGGTAATGGGGCCGACTCCAGTGTTTCCTCTTTGCAAGTTTTTCAAGTTCTTAACTTGCCTTTGCTTCTCTAATGGTCGTCTCCTTCATCCATTCTCCGTGTTCCTGTTTCCTCATCCCTTTATTGCCATCCATGGTTGGATTCCTCTCGTCAGCCTGTTCCACTTACCTGCCTGATCGCCCCACTACCGACTCGGAACCTTGCACCACAGCCAGCACCCTCCCCTCCATCTTGGATTTCCTTTGGAAAATAAGAAAGGACAAACCAACCACTTTGGACAATACACCAACCTGGAAAATCCCTGTAACCTTCTCCCTCCTCCCACAGAGTTCCACATCCTCCCGGATTCAGCTCTCGACCCTCCACTTACTCCACATATTCTAATTACTCCGATTCTCCTCGAGTTCTGTGTCTGCTCTTGAGTACGTATTTTCAGACGGCTAGTCACCTAGCCTTGACAGCTTTCCCTAGTACTACTGGGGACTTACTGGTGCTGTGCTCAAAATAGCATGTTAAGTACCATATGTATGCCTAATTCCTATCATACATGTTCACAAGTTTAGATTCTGATTCAAACTCTGTGCACCTGTATCCCATTTACATTCAGATACACAACAAAATTAACAAATTTCATAATAACAAACATGTAGACATGTGAAGCTGTGTGGCTAAGGGCTGGAAGCTAAGTAACTTTGTTGTAACACAAAACCATGCAAAAACAAAACCAAATCAATAGACAGAAGCACCAGTACATGTGCAACTAAAATGACTGATGTCGAGTCTTTTCCATGATGTGTAAAGCAGGGTTATGGGTCTGCATTCATTGTGGATGTGCAAATGTATTAAGTTCGGGGAAAAGGTTTTGAACAAGCTGTGAATGATGAGCTAAGTTTGATATCAAACCACATAATGGATGAAAACTTTAGCATCAATGTTTCATTTCAGATACAACAAACACACATCTGTCTTCTTCCAGAGATTGATTTGGTTTCGACAGTGAATGGTTATATCCAGAATCAGGATACTGAGGTTTTCTCCCAGTGACATTAACTAACTTATTGTTTTTTTCCTCAGCCGAAGTATTATTGCCTGTCCTGTAAAATGTTTGTTGGTTTCTTTCAGTTAAATCTGCAAACAGTAAACAAATGTAAAAGTACAAGTAATAAAGAAAAAACAGTGACTGCTAAAATCAACTTTGGTCCAGCGAAGTGAAGAAGAGGCAATTTAGACTACTCCCTATCAAAAAAATGTGTAAAGGAAAACTCAAGGTAATGCAAATGTCTCTGGCAGTAATTGTCAACTGACAATGTTTAAATCCAGGCTGAAAACAGTTCTATTTAGCTGTGCATATGACACCTGAAAGTATTTGATCTGCACTCTTCACTTTTAAATGAATTAATTAACGATTATTTTTAATGTTTTTTTAATTTTTTTTTTATAAATATAATTATTATTATTATTATTATTATTTTTTTTTTTAATTTCTTTTTAATGATTTTATTGCCTTCTTGTGGTTTTATGTAGCTGTGAAGCACTTTGAATTGCCTTGTGTACGAATTGTGCTCTACAAATTGCCTTGCATAATCCTGTGTGGACCATCAATGTGTTTAAATAATACACAACCATTTCTCTTGAGAAAATATTGGTATATGTCAGTCTGAATTAAAGTTGACTGATCAAATTAAATCACATGATGATTTGTCCAATCCAATTGTTTTGACATTGTATGGGGTTATATTACTGGCTTTTATCAAGAACATATCCTGGATTTTAACAGGCTTCCTTGTTTTCATGCTCAAATATAGTTTTGCTCTCTCTCAAAACTCTGTCCTCACACTCAAAAAGCCCAACTTGTGTGAAAATGTGTTCTGCTGCACCTCAAATCTCCGCATCTACTTTAAGACACGCTCCAGCTTTTATAAATACCCTGTGCCCCAGCATGATCCCCTCTTCTTGCATGTAGATTCCTTCTGTGTGCTTCTAAAACTTCTGTAGGACAGTAGCTTTTCACTTTCAGACTGCTGTGAAGCAACCCTGTAAAAAGTCTTAGTCAATGTAGCGCCTGATATGATGCCGACATTCCTGCCTCCTTGTTTAATTGAGAGTGTTGATTACTTGTCAACTGGGTTCAACGGATCACTTATCACTGAGAAATCTATCTAAAATATGATTTTACTCATTTTGTCTGCATGTCTTTGTTAGTATATTGAAATAAATGCAAAAAGAAACTACAAGAAACTAATGACTGATGTAAACACAACTGGTGAGTCTTGTACATATGTATATCTATATATTCATATGTATGTGTGTGTACTGCATATAAATGTATGTGTTTATTAAATATATAATTAGTCAGCCTGGAAGTAAGAACTGTGAGAAGGTGCACTGAAGAGGCTGCTGAGGAACTACTTTGAGACAACTGATTGGGATGGGAAGGACATCAACAGCTTGACTGACTGCATCACAGAATAAATCAAATTCTGAGGTGAACTCCAAAACAGCCCAGACTGTCTGCTGTTTTCCAAATAATAAGCCGTGGATCAACAGTGACCCGAAGGTACTTTTGAATAATTAAGGAAGCCTTCAGGTCAGGAGATAGAGACAACCTGAGGAGGGTGCAGCATGAACTGAAGGTAAAGCACAGGGAGTATAAAGACTCCTACAGGAAGAAGTTGGAGGCCAAACTGCAGAAGAATGTATGGGATGTGTGGACTAAAATGAAGGAGATCACTAGGTGTTGGAGGAAAGAGAGTCAAACAGAAGGAAATTAGCCTTGGAGCTAAATCTGGCATATTTACATTTTATGTTTATTAATATGCAGAGTCCTGTCACAAATAAACAAATAACTAACTAACAAACATCAGGTAGCCTGGACAGAGCCAACGATAAATGGTTCCTTTATCAGGTCTCTCTCCTGACTCTCCAACCACCCCTCCAGCCCTCCATATATCACCACTGCCTCAACAGCTTCTACCCATCCCAGACTTTCTCCTGTGGTCACTGCCCCCACCCCACCCCAAACCCCATGGACCCTAAAAATGAAAGACTCCTGCTTGACTGTGACTGCTGACCTAATGAGGAGACAACTGGAGAAACTACACCTGCAGTCCCGGATGGCATCAGCCCCTGGGCTCTTAAGTCCTGTACCTGCCAGTTGTCTGATGTTCTCCAGCAAATCTTGCCTTGGTCCTGTCCCCAAAAAGATGACACCATCGGAACCAAATAAGTTTGGACCTGTTGCCCTCACAACTCATGTAATGAAGGTGTAATGAAGAGGCTGGTCTTAGTCCAGCTGAAGACACAGATGAGATCATCACTTGGCCCTCTACAGTTTGCCATCTGCACAACTTTTCTAGTGACTCTGTGGTGTTACATGGTGGATGGAATACAGGGAGCTGGTGGACAGGTTTGTGGAGTGGTCAGGTAGAAATCACCTGCGGCTGAATGTGGACAAACTGAAGAGATAGTCATTGACATCAGACCGAAGAGGACAGCAGCTGCCCCTATGCAATCTGACAAGACCTATCAAAACAGTGGAGGACTACAGATACCTGGGTGTACACATTGACAGCAGACTGAACTGGAAGACCTACAGTATGACTGTGTACAAGAAAGGGATAAACAGACTCTACTTACTGAGGAAACTAAGATTCTTTATTGTGTGCAGCAGTGTGTTGTGGCCAGATGCAGCATTCTGTAAATGATGCATCCGGCATATGCTTGTCTGGATGTGCCTAGTTCATATGTGAGAGTCATGTTCTTTGACTTCTCATGTGCCTTCAACACCATACGGCCTCCCATACTGAAAGACAAGCTGCTCGGTATAGGTGTGGCCCCCTCCCTGACATCATGGATTATAGACTATTTGTCTGCCAGACCACAGTATGTCAGGATGGGGAAATGTGTTTCTGGAACACTGGAATGCAGTACTGGGGCTCCACAGGGTACTGTTTTGGCTCCTTTTCTTTTCACCCTGTACACATCGGACTTCAGGTAGAACTCAGAGTCCTGCCACACACAGAAGTATTCTGATGATACGGCTGTTGTGGCATGTGTGTGTGGTGGACAGGAGAAGGAGTACAGGGACCTTGTGGTGGCCTTTACTGACTGGACCAAAAAGAACTGTTTGCTTCTGAACACTAACAAGACCAAAGAGCTGGTGGTGGACTTCAGGAGATCTAAAACTCCATGCCAGTTGATGGAGGGGAGATAGAGACTATTCAGACCTGCAAATACCTGGGGGTGGTGCCGGATAATAAACTGGAGTGGTCTGCCAACATAGAAGCAGTGTACAGTGTACATTCTGATTATTTTCTCATTGTTTCATACAGGGTGTTTTACAGTCAGTAAGTACTAAAATAGCCCTTAGTGTTAAGGTTTTGGTTATGGGCAGGATGCGCAGAGAACTGAGAGGTAAAGGTAAAAGGTTAAAAGAGGTAAGGGATTTATTTACAATATATACACAATGTGTTCCAGAGTGATGTGGAAGTTTCACATGGATGTGTGCTTGGATCTTTCTGTGAGAAAGGATTTTTGTTAGTGAAAGTTCATTGATTCGTAATTGCTGCTATTTCCAAGAGGATGCAGGTACAAACCGGTAATACTTCAGTATTGAAGTAACAACAGTTTTGATTTGAAACACATGGAAGGTGAGAGGAATCCTCATGGTGTGAGGGAGCTTAAGGAAAGCTTTAGGCATTTAAGTTTTTCAATGACAAAAGGGCCAATGAAACAGGGAGAGTTTCTTAGACTCAGTATTGTCACACCCATGGACTCACGTTTTTGGTTTTCATGTTCTAGGTTATGTTTGTGTCACTCCATGTTTAGTTTTTGCCATTTTAGTTTCCCTGCACTCCGTTTATCAGTCTCACCCACTTCACCTGTGTTTTTTCCCTCAGCTGCACTCACTCTCCAATCACTCTCACTCCCTATTTAGTTTCCTGCCTCCCCTTTCAGTTTTGCCGGATCTTTGTTGCTGTTAGTTGTCATGCCACGTTTCCACGCCACGTTTTCGTCAAAGCTAAGTATTTATTCCATGCCATGTCCTTGTTCTTTTGTTTTGTTTATAGCTCCGTTTTTCTCCGGCTCTGCCGCGTTTTATGTTGTTACTTTGCTTTTTGTTAATAAATCTACCTTTACTTTTTGAAAGTCCGCATCCGTGTCCTCCCCTTCTACACCCACACCTGACAGAAAGATCCGGCCAGAAATGGACGCGGCGGACTACACTGCCTTCTGGGAGCTGGCTGGGGACTTCTGGTGCCTAGCGGGCTCGAGCTGCACCTCCTGGGAGAAACTGAACTCTTCCAATGAGCTAATTGACTTTTTTTTACAAAAGCAGGTCCTCCTGCACATGTCAGGAGTGACGCACATCTGGGAAGAGGTGAGGTGTGTACAGCGCGCTGCCATGCTGGATATCTTTGGCATGGAGCCACAGAAGGTAGCCGCGCTGTACACACCCTCCCTCACCACTCCAGCATCCCAGTCCCCGGCCCCAGCCGTTCCAGAGCTGGCCCCGGCCCCAGCCGTTCCAGAGCTGGCCCCGGCCCCAGCCGTTCCAGAGCTGGCCCCGGCCCCAGCCGTTCCAGAGCTGGCCCCGGCCCCAGCCGTTCTCGAGGCTTTAGAGCCTGACCACGAGGCTTTAGAGCCTGACCACGAGGCTTCAGGGCCTGACCACGAGGCTTTAGAGCCTGACCACGAGGCTTTAGAGCCTGACCACGAGGCTTCAGGGCCTGACCACGAGGCTTCAGGGCCTGACCACGAGGCTTCAGGGCCTGACCACGAGGCTTCAGGGCCTGACCACGAGGCTTCAGGGCCTGACCAAGAGGCCACAGGGCCTGACCACGAGGCTTCAGGGCCTGACCACGAGGCTTCAGGGCCTGACCACGAGGCTTTAGAGCCTGACCACGAGGCTTTAGAGCCTGACCACGAGGCTTTAGGGCCTGACCACGAGGCTTTAGAGCCTGACCACGACCAAGAGGCCACAGGGCCTGACCACGAGGCTTTAGAGCCTGACCAAGAGGCTTTAGAGCCTGACCACGACCACGAGGCCACAGGGCCTGACCACGAGGCTTTAGGGCCTGACCACGAGGCTTTAGGGCCTGACCACGAGGCTTTAGGGCCTGACCACGAGGCCACAGGGCCTGACCACGACCAAGAGGCCACAGGGCCTGACCAAGAGGCCACAGGGCCTGACCAAGAGGCCACAGGGCCTGACCACGACCAAGAGGCCTCCGGGCCTGACCACGAGGCCTCCGGGCCTGACCACGAGGCCACAGGGCCTGATCCGCCGGATCACCGCCTGCTGCCACGCCGACGGAAGTCTGGGCGTCCGCCAGACCACCGCCTGTTCCTGCTATGCCGTCTGCGGTCTGGGCGTCCGCCAGACCACCGCCTGTTCCTGCTATGCCATCTGCGGTCTGGGCGTCCGCCAGACCACCGCCTGTTCCTGCTATGCCATCTGCGGTCTGGGCGTCCGCCAGACCACTGCCTCCTGCTACCCGAAGCCGGTACCACACACCCGTTTCTGGTCCCCGGCCTGACCGGCTTCGAGCCCCTCCCTCCCACCCTCGGATTTCTTAAGGGGTTGTCTGGGATCCACCCCTTGAGGGGGGGGCTCTGTCACACCCATGGACTCACGTTTTTGGTTTTCATGTTCTAGGTTATGTTTGTGTCACTCCATGTTTAGTTTTTGCCATTTTAGTTTCCCTGCACTCCGTTTATCAGTCTCACCCACTTCACCTGTGTTTTTTCCCTCAGCTGCACTCACTCTCCAATCACTCTCACTCCCTATTTAGTTTCCTGCCTCCCCTTTCAGTTTTGCCGGATCTTTGTTGCTGTTAGTTGTCATGCCACGTTTCCACGCCACGTTTTCGTCAAAGCTAAGTATTTATTCCATGCCATGTCCTTGTTCTTTTGTTTTGTTTATAGCTCCGTTTTTCTCCGGCTCTGCCGCGTTTTATGTTGTTACTTTGCTTTTTGTTAATAAATCTACCTTTACTTTTTGAAAGTCCGCATCCGTGTCCTCCCCTTCTACACCCACACCTGACAAGTATGGAGAGGAATATTTTGAGAGGATAACTAAACCTGCTGTCCTGGGTGTTGGGAGGGAGCCTGATAATGGTGACGGACAGCATATTTATGAACCTTTTCCACAGAACCCAACAAGGCGACCCAAGTCTCCCTCCAAACCTCCTGGTAGCAGCTAAGATGTTTCTGTACAGAGGGAACGACTAGGTCATGTTCCTGTGAAGGAAATAGAGGAGGTTGGTAACCCAAGAGACTTTCAAAAGTTGATTTCCCACTAGCTGAACCGATGTGAGAATTGTGAGTGCATCAAAGTCATTCCAAGTGTTTTGATTAGACCCAGTAACACGGTGGATAGTGGTCTCCAATTCTTGGTTGAGGTTCTGTTTTCCAAGTAGTTTAGGGATGGAAACTTGAAGATAAGTTAACCGTGACGCCAAAACCTTCCAAAAAACAAGGCCAAATGAGCCTCCTGGGAGTTAAGTCTTTTAGAATTTTTAAGATAAGTTTAAGTTTTTATGGTCTCTCCAAATGATAAAAGAATGCCTTACACCCTCCAGCCAGTGTCAGCATTCCACCAAAGCTATCTCAATTCCTAGTAACTCCCTATTCTCTACATCATAGTTCCTTTCAGCAGAATTTAGTTGTCGCGAAAATATAAATAAAATGACTAAATGGGTCTGCCTGAGTTAGTATGGGTGTACAAATAAAACATGATTTTAGTTTATTCAAAGAATGTTTGGCTTCAGGAGTCCAGAACAAGAGGATGTTAGTCTGGTAAGGGGGGAAGCTATGCTTCTGTAATCTTTGATGAACCAATGGTAGAAGTTGACGAAACCCAAAAATCTCTGGGACTGTTTCCTTGTGGTTGGTGTTGGCCACTATGTAATCACTTTAACCATGTCAGGATCTGCTATGATATGCTCAAAGAAACTCACTCTACTCACATGAAACTCTCATTTCTCACTCTTGACGAACAACTTATCTTCTAGCAGACAATGGAAAACCTGACAGATGTGCAGGAGATGTTTCTTATAGGTATGTGAGAAGATGATGATGCCACCAAGGTAGACAAATATGAAATGGTTCAAAAAGTCTCTGAGAATGTCATTGATCAGTGCTTGAAAAACAACAGGGGCATTAGTGAGGCCAAAGGGCATGACCTGATAATCAAAAGTGAACAAGCAGTGTATTGGAGGCTTTTTTCCATTCGTCCCCATCATAGATACGAATTAGATGGTAAGTGTTCATCAGATCTAATTTGGAAAACACTTGGGCTCCATACAGTAGCATGAGTAGGGGGATTTATTCTTTACTGTGCTGTTGTGTAGACCCCTGTAATCAACGCAAGGTTGAAGGGATCTATCTTTTTGTCAACAAAAAAAAAAAATACGTCCCCAGATGTGAGGAAGATGGTTGAATAATACCTGCTGCCAAGGAATCAGAAATACATTTTTCCATGGTGGCCCGTTCGGGACAAGTGAGGTTATAAAGCTTACTGGTAAAGCGCCACTAGAAGCAGATCAATGGTGCAACTGTAATGCCTGAATTAGAAAATACCTTCTTATCAATCAAATTAGCCTTAGCACCAGAATCAATAAACGCAAGTAAAGAGAGAGAAATCTGTCTATGCAATACTGTGGCAGGAACAGAAAGCTATAAAGGAGAAGAATTGTTCGTTTCTACACTTACTGACATACCGACCTGTTGAAAGAGAGCCAATGTTTCTGACAGTTATTTACTCTATGATCTAACTTCCCACAATAAAAAAACGCCATTAACAGACGGAACTTCCCCTCAGAGGTTAACCGGATGCATCCGATCTGCATGGGCATCTCCTCAGAGTGTTGAAATGAGGCTTTGGATGGAGAAGTAGACGGTGGAGAAGAGCAACCAGTGGGTGAGTGAGTTGACTGACACTGTCGTGAAGACTTCTTCCATCTGTGTTCCCTTAAATGATGCAAGCGAAACTAGAGAGTTTAAATCTGAAGGTGCATCTCTCGAGGCCAACTCTTCTATCAAAGGGTGTATGTAATGCCTTACATTCAGAGACACTCCCAATAAGGCTGTTTCGTTTCAGCAGGATACTTCTGCCAGAGTCCTGAAGTCCCCCAAAAAGTCCACCACACTCCTTCCTCCTTTTCAAAGAGTTAATACTCATTTAGTCACCTTCTCCCCATGGCCATGATGACCAAAAACTATTTTAACTTCTGCAATAAACTTGTTCAAAGACAGATGTGCGTGTGTGAGCATGCATAGTTCATTTTCATTTGTCTCTGTGGGCCCTGTGATGGGCTGGTGACCTGTACAGGGTGTACCCTGCTTTTTGCCCAGTGGCAGCTGGGATAGGCTCCATTCATCCTGAAACCCGGAGCTGCATTGAGCAGATATAGAAAATGGATTGGCCATTTTAGAGTGTTTTCATTGATGTCAAGATTGGTGTCCTTTGTGTATACTTTGTTTTAACAATACTCCCTTACCTCCTCATCTTTATCCCATCTCACTCTCCTTCATTTTTTTCCTATCCTTGTGGTTTTTTCCTTCTTTCCTTTGCTGTCATTGGCTGTTCCTCCCTTTTATTTCCTCTCCTTTCCTTTCTTCTCAGTTCCTTTCCTCCCAATTTAATCTTGCCTTCCCCTCCCCTTTGGTGTCTCCCTTCTGGCTGTTTTTTTTCTTTCACTCAAAGTTTGCGTGCCATTTTAGAATGTTTTCATTGATGTCAAGACCTTGCTATCAAATATGACTGCCTCTACTTTAATTCACCCCCAGGACACCCACACACACACACATACACAAGACTTCTTGCTTTTGCACATACATGAATGAACAGACATATCCACACACACAAACACACTCACACAAATTAACATTTTTTTTCTTCAAACACACAATACACTTTATTTTATAGCCACAGACACACTTTTATTGTTAGAAGATAGCATATAGGATATGACAAACTATATTTAATCCTGACTCATATTCAGTTCAGTTTTATTTATATATTGCCACATAACAATAAAAAAATAATCTCAAGGCTTTTTAAAGATATAGTCCAAGTCATTCTAGTTCATGGTAATCCAATTCCAATAAAATCTAATCAAATTAATAAAAAGTCTAAATTAGTAAAATTCATAAACCTGCAATTCATGAAAAGTTACTACGCTAAGGAAACCAATGGATTGCATCATTTCAATCCTCCCTCCTAAACCTGCACAAGTTGACATTGGAAAGGAAAACTCCTTTTCAACAGGAAGAAACCTCCAGCAAAATCAGACTCAGGAAGGACAAGAATGCCCCCTGAAAAAGACAAAAAAGAAACACAAGATGACAACCACAACAGCATATGCGGTCGTTCAACTCCTGGCGTACCCAGATGGGCAAGACACTGAACCCCACATTTTCTACTGATGCGTTCATTAGTGTATGAATGTATGTGAAAAAAAAGCCTAGCATGTAACACTGCTTAGACTAAGACGTGCTGTGTGTGAATGTGGTTGCAGTGTTTTCAACTAGAAAAAGCCATACATAGATTGTTTCTTATACAGTCCACCAGTCTCGGCCTGTAGCAGCATAACTACCACACTGGCAGCTGATTCTATAAAAGAGTGGCCCGGTAATTTAAGACTATGCTTCTCATTCTACTTCTAGAAATTAGAGGAACCACAAGCAAACCTGCAGTCTGAGAGCAAAGTGCTCTGTTGGGAAAATAATTAACTATGAGATCTTTAGGATACAATGGGGTTTGATCATTAAAGGGGAACTGCGGTATTTTCAACATTAAGCCTCTTTTCTGAGTCGTCTGCAATGTTTTAGAACCCCCCTCACCGCTTTTTTGATGTTTACTGCTGTCTCCGGTATTTGCCTAATTTTGATTCTTCTCAACCTGCTTCAGAATGGCAAGTCATGCGCATGTCCAGAAAGGTCCGTAAAAGCACAATAAACGTCCTTTTTCTTAGCGGTGGCGGAGTAATATCAACGAACATCCAGTACAAAATGTCAAATATGCCATCAGCTGGCACCCCTCAACATTCCCGATGACCTCGACTTCCTCATCTCTCTCGCCATCAAGATTGACAAATGGTTAGCGGAGAGGGAGACGGAGCGGAGCGGAGCCGTTCCAGAACTTCCACTACAGGTTTTTCCAAGTTCCGTTCGGAGTTGGATGACTTTCGGGGCCCTTCGTCTTCTTCCTTTGCTCCATCGCCATCATCTGGTCTGGTGGAACCAATGAAGCTGGGCCGCACCAGGTTGTCTTCTAAGGAACGGCAGCGCAGGTTCAGGGAAGGCTATTGTTTTTACTGTGGAAAGAGTGGCCACCCTCTCTCGTTTTGTCCAGTAAAAGACCTGTCTCACCAGTGACCAGGGAGACCTGAGTCAAACCAACATTGTTATCTCTCCCTCTCATCCAAGGATCACTGTTACCTTGTCATCTGCTTCTGTCTCTCTCTCTCAGGTGGTGTTGGTGGACTCAGGGTTGGACGCCAATCTCATGGACTGCAGACTGGCTGAGCGGCTGAGGATTCAGATTGTGCCGTTACCTCAACCAGTGGACGCTATGGCATTAGGCGGTGGGTTACTCAGTCGAGGGATGGACTGTACCCAGCTGGTGAGAATGTCCTTCCCTAACCACCACACCGAGAGCCTGACTTTTCAGCTTTTTCATTCGACTCAATATCCTCTGGTTTTGGGATTTCCTTGACTAGATGGGGTTATGGCTGTTATACTGATTGTTTTAGTTCCAGACCTGTTCTTGGTTGCACTAAGATCCAGAAGACCCAGTCCGTTCCTGAGCTCGGGACCCCCAGTCCAGGAGGATCCAGACCTATCCCAGGTCCCACACTGTTATCACGATCTGAAAGAGGTTTTTAGGATGTCTCCCCGCTCCTCATCATCCGTAAGACTGTGGCATAGATTTACAACGCAGCTCATCTCCTCCTAGGGGCAGACTGTATTCCCTGTCAGGTCTGGAGTTAAAAGCCATGATAGACTACATAGCCTCCTTCCTGGCTTCTAGCATCATTGGGCCGTCAGTATCTGCGGCCGGGGCTGGCTTCTTTTTCGTGGGGACAAAGGATGTATCTCTCTGGCCGTGCCTGACTGAACAAGATAACCATCAAGAACAGGTACCCCCTCCCTCTCATGCCAAATGCATTTGAACTTTTACAAGGAGCAAAGGTTTTTTCTAAATTAGACTTCAGGAATGCCTATCACCTAGTCAGGATTAGGGAGGGGGGTGAATGGAAGACAGCTTATAAGATACCCACAGGACATTATGAGTATCTCTTTATGCCTTTTGGACTTACTAATGCTCCAGCAGTTTTTCAGACCTTTATCAACGTTGTGCTCAGAAATATGCTCAATATTTAGATTTTTCTCGCAAAACTTTGAGTCTAACACTCGTCATGTCCATTCTGTCCCCCAACTGCTGCTGGAGAATAATCTGTTTGTCAAAGCTGAGAAATGGGAGTTCCACGTGTCCAAGGTGTCCTTTTTGGGGTTTTATGTGGCTAAGGGTGAAGTGCAAATGGGCTGAAAAGGCTAGCGCGGTTGCTGAATGGCCTTGTCCCACTCACCGCAAGCAGATCCATTGGTTCCTGGGATTAGCTAATTTTCATCATCGTTTCATCAGAGGGTTCAGCACAGTGGCAGCCCCCCTTCACACACTCACCTCTTCCAAAGTTAGGTTTGTCTGGACCCCGGAGGCTGAGGAGGCGTTTTGGGACCTCAAGCTCCGTTTCACCTCTGCTCACATTCTCGTCCTTCCTGACCCCATGCAGCAGTTTGTGGTGGAGGTGGATGCCTAGGACTTGAGGGTAGGTGTGGTGCTCTAGCAGAGATCCTCCAGAGACAATAAATTACCTGTGCTTTTTTCTCCCATAAGCTATCACAGGCAGAGAGGAACTATCCGGTGGCAGAATTCTCGCCATTAAGGTGGCCTTAGAGGAGTGGTGACACTGGCTAGAGGGGGCTGAGGTGCCTTCTGTAGTGTGGACCGATCACAAGAATTTGGAATATCTGAGAACTGCTAAGTGATTAAACTCACGTCAGGCTCGATGAAACCTGTTCTTTAACCGTTTTAACTTTCATCTCTCCTAAAGACCAGGTTCCCAGAATCTTACCAGATGCTCTCTCTCGGATGTTTGACCAGAGCGCCACTACTAGAGATCCAGGGCCCATTGTCCCACAATCCTTTATGGTGGGAGCCATGACCTGGGAGATTGCGGCCCGAGTTAAACAGGCTCTTGTTGGGGTTCAAATTCCTGAAGCCTGCCCTCCGGACAGACTGTTTGTTCCCCCGATCTTAGAGGCCAGATTACTCACGGGGGCCTTGCTTTGAGTTTTGCCTATCATCCAGGAGTCAGGAGGTTTGTTTTTATTATATCCCAGAGGTTCTGGTGGCCCGTCATGGAGAACGAGGTGGGAAGTTTCATGGTTTTCCCAGGAGTATTGTTTCTGAGTGAGATCCCAGTTCGTCTCACGGTTCTGGACAGCCTTCTGCTCGCTGATTGGAGCCCAGGTGAACCTATCGTCCGGTTATCATCCACAATCCAACGGCCAGACAGAGAGACTTAACCAGGAACTGGAGACAGATTTGAGGCTTCTGGTTGCGATAACCCCAAAATCACGGAGTAGGCAACTTATGTGGATAGAATATGCTCACCTCTCTCCCTTGTGCTTCGACTGGGTTTTCTCCCTTCCAATGTGTCTATGGGTACCAGCTGCCCCTGTTTCCGGACCTGGAGAGGGAGGCAATGGTTCATAGAGGCAGACAGTTCTGGTCTCGGGCTCGTCAGACCCTTCTCAAGAAGTCCGGCCACTATAAGACGGCTCCTGACCGCCGACGTGTAACCGCTCCTTCTCTCCAGGCGGGACAGAGGGTTTAGCTTTCTTACACGGAACGCAGACCACGCTGAAACAGTTTGGAATGGTTTGACGTGTCACTTGGGTGTCTCTCACCTCCCTTAAATGTGCCTGGAGTTGAGTGGCATTCAACGTCCGGTTCCGCAGGGCGCTGAGAACAATGAAGCGGTGTGGGATGTGGCCAAAGGACGTCCACTTCTATGCCTTTATGTGACTCTTCCAGTCTCTCTTTATCTCAGTTGCAACCTGCTGATGACACTCTGTGACACTCTAAGCTCAGTAGCCACATCGGTCTGAGAACATCCTGTTTGAAGCCTCGCAATGGCATGGTACTGTAGATCAATTGTTAGGTGTCGTCTTGGTCTCATGATGTCAAAATGTGAACAGCATGATGAGGAGTACTGTTTAAACACCAATTCTAATTGAACCAGGAAATTTATAGGTAAATTCATGGATCAAACACCTGTTGTGAATTTTGCCATTACAGAAGGTCACAATAAGTTCACCTGTAAAGGTTATAATGCATTTTAGGTTCATCATGAAATGTCATCCGAAAGCCGAATATCCCTAGATTTTTGTGAGTAGTGTATGTGAAGGCCAGGTATATATACACAGCCGGTAATCGGGAGAAGATGGAGAACTGGTGTGTCAGGGCTGCTGCCCTGCGTCCCACCTCTTGCCTGTTGCCCATACATATTAGGCAGGACTCTTCACTAATTGCTTTTAAATCCCATTTAAAGACGCATCTATTTTCCCTGTCATTTGACACAGCATTAGTTGTTGCTTTGTACTTTTTATTTGTGATGCTGTCTATGCTCTATGTGTTTTGTGTCTATTGTGTATTTTCTTTCCTAGAATAAATCATTTTATGGGATTTTGCTCATACAGTCTTGTAAAAATTAGATTATAAAGGCATTAATACTTTAGCACTCAAAAGAAAGAGGTAGGTCACTTTAGTTTCACACAAATTTCTATGGTATTATATGAAAATTTTGTGATGGAGAGATTTTAATTTTGTTTTTATGCTCTTCCTGTTATAGTCACAAAAACAAAAGTAAACTGTATGTATAACATGTGTCATGTATGCATTTTTTATTCCCTTTCTTTTATGTGGTTCTCATAGGTATAGGATAATCAAACACACACAGCCACACACAGAAGAGTATGCAGACTCTGCCACACACACACACACACACACACACACACAGGCAGTGTGTTTAGCCCTTAGTGTCAAAGGCTGTGAATTTAATATTGATTCCATAAAGTAGTTTCAGTGTAACATGCCACAGCATGTTAATGTCAGAGCAGCAAGTTGGACAGAGAGGAGAGCAGCAAGCACGCAACACTGTGGGAAATATGGAGGGGGAGAGCTGTGGTGGCAAGAAGGAGGACATAGGTCTTAAGGAGGTTCATGATAGAAAGAAATATGAAAAAGAACTGAGTTAAAAGAAAAGAGAAAGAGAGGAGATGGATGAAATGGAGGAAGACTGTGTATGCATACGTGTGTGCATGTGAATGTGTGAGTAACACCACAGCCTTCTACAAACACTGTGATCCCTTAAGCTTGTGTTATAGTTGACGAGTCACTCACGGCGCGCATGGCATGTGACGTCAAAATGACAAATTTCCGCCTGGCGCACGCCATGAAAAGACCGCGCGGCGTGTTGTCGTACACGAGTCGAAATTTTAGAACTTGGCGTGCGGAAAACGGCAAACCTGATGGACCAATTCGAAAAAACAGGCTCACGGCTGACGGTGTCAGGATCCGTGTTTTTGGTCACCTTGTTCTCTCCTGTGTTTTTGGTTTTCCCTGGTTAATTTGCCCCAGATGTTTTGAGTTCCCTTGATTACCCTCATGTGTATTTAAGTTCAGTTTTGTCCCTTGTTCCCTGTCGGATTCTTGTATGTCTACCTGTGCTTCAGTTCTGTGTATGTTTGCGCCCTGTCCTTGGATTATTGTTAATAAATCACATTCCTTTTCCACAACGAGGAGTTCCTGTTGCTTTTGGATCCTACTCACCCACAACTCGTGACAGAAGAATCTGACCAACGATGGATCCAGAAGCAGGAGATCTCGGGGGAACGCTCCCCACTGTTCACGGGGAGGTTCCAGGGCTCCTCGCCAGGGGGTCCCTGCCGCCGCTGCCACAGCCCCGCGCTGTCTGAAGACCCCTGAGCCCGCTCCTCGTCAGCCCCGAGCACCTGAGCCCGCTCCTCGTCAGCCCCGAGCACCTGAGCCCGCTCCTCGTCAGCCCCGAGCACCAGAGCCCCGCCTGACTGCACCGGCTCCAGCTCCTCGTTATCAGGCTGCACCTGAGCTCGAGGTGAGCTCAGGGAAGCCGCAGGAACTGCTCGGCCTGTCAGCTTTCCTCTTGGGCGTCCTCCTGCAGCTTCTGGAGGAGCCTCCGCCGCTGCCGCCCCCTACGCCGAGCTCCACCGCTTCCACGTCGCCTCTGCCTGCGCCGAGCTCCAGCGCTTCCACGTCGCCTCGCCTCTGCCTGCGCCGAGCTCCAGCGCTTCCACGTCGCCTCGCCTCTGCCTGCGCCGAGCTCCAGCGCTTCCACGTCGCCTCTGCCTGCGCCGAGCTCCAGCGCTTCCACGTCGCCTCTGCCTGCGCCGAGCTCCAGCGCTTCCACGTCGCCTCTGCATACGCCGAGCTCCAGCGTTCCCTCGTCACCGCAGCTCCGGGGGTCCATGCTGGATCCTCCGGACCTTCGTCTTGGCTTCCGTCGGCCTCCGGTCCACCTCTGAGCTGCCGCCTCATTCTCCGCCCACCCTGGTTGGGTTTTCTGTTTTGGACTTATGGGCGTCTGGTATCCGCCCTTGAGGGGGGGGGGGGGTAATGTCAGGATCCGTGTTTTTGGTCACCTTGTTCTCTCCTGTGTTTTTGGTTTTCCCTGGTTAATTTGCCCCAGATGTTTTGAGTTCCCTTGATTACCCTCATGTGTATTTAAATTCAGTTCTGTCCCTTGTTCCCTGTCGGATTCTTGTATGTCTACCTGTGCTTCAGTTCTGTGTATGTTTGCGCCCTGTCCTTGGATTATTGTTAATAAATCACATTCCTTTTCCACAACGAGGAGTTCCTGTTGCTTTTGGATCCTACTCACCCACAACTCGTGACAGACGGTTGTGTCATGTAAAATACTTTGTGCAATTATTTGTACATAAATGATGTCGTTGGGAATTTTCTGTTGTTTCATTCACTGGTATTCACTGGAGTATTATGAAAAGCGCTACATAAAACGATTTATTATTATCATTATTGCATCCTGAAAGGCAACGATAATTCCCAAGTGTGTCCATTGAAGCACACTATTTCATAACAAACAAACAAAGAAAAGGTAACACAATACACTTAAAAGTCCTATAACAATATTATAAGTCTAATCAGACTATAATGGTGAGAACACACCTATTGAAATTTCAACTTCTGCAGGCTCATCAGCTATTATGTAAGTAATCTTTCTCTTTCGTTGCCTTTTCGCCGGCAAAGTTCAAAGCAGCATTTCATCTTTCAGATACTGCAGCAGTATCATTGGTACGGTCAGCAGGCGAGTTTTGGCGTAGCCAAGTTCTTCTTGCTCAAGAAGTCCATTAGGCACAGTAGGAGGCGACTTTTTCACGAACATGGAATGTCCTTTTGACAACGATCCCGTGGATGAAGGTGCTGCATTACTACACAGAGAATTAAATATTCGTCGGGAGATGGTTATCAGACATAGATGTTTTAGCATTTCCAGACAATTATCTTTTTGAGCGGCACCATCAGAATTTTGTTGGGACAAAAGAAAAAAAGACATAAAAGACAAATAAATATTCATATGAATAGGCTTAAAAAATATATCTATAGGCCTATTATATTTTATAAAGGCACTTGTGTCATGGGGGTGGACTCCCTCCAGAGATTCCCTCAGCCACTGGCCTTCCAATATTCTGCTTACGGCCGTTAGAGGTGGGGGTGCTGGGCACCACCCGTTTTACGGGCATCTGCCTTCTTTCTGTTGGCTGAGTAGAAGTCTGTGTTAGTTTAAAAAGGTTTAATTATTTAACAGAACATGATATAGATGAGAAGACATTTATGTGTTTGAAAACAGCATTATGTTGGGGATAAAACAACAACTGCACAGTGAAACAGCCACTTAATTAGGGATGGGAATTGATAAGATTTTTACGATTCCAATTCCATTTTCGATTCTGCTTAACGATTCGGTTCTTTATCGGTTCCCTTATCGATTCTCATTTGGAGAAAAAGGACAACAAACCGGTCGATTAGCATCAACTTTGTTTAGTTTAGAAGTAACACGAGTCGTGACCTTACAAACCCAACAACGGTGAGGTCCACATTGGTCTATCATGGCCTGGGTAATTTAACTCTTCCCTGCTCTGGTGAAAGGAGAAGCTGGAGGTAGACGTGAACTGAACATGATTTCATCTAAATGTAATGCCTGAGAAGGCATTAATTTAACGTTAACCGTTACTAACAGCAGGTTTTACAATGAGGCAAATGGTGCTAACATGATAGGCAGTGTTTGTTAGTTACCTGCAGTGTTAGCCGAGGACATGCTAACGTTGCTAACGTTGCTGGGTTCAGATTCACCGATGTCAATCATTCATTCATAGTTATTGCATGTTGGTAGTATTTCCTCCCTTTGGTGAAATATTCACTTTACAAGTTGCCCTATTGTCGTCTTTTTTAGGGACGTGTAATCAAACTTTCGAGCGTTTGTACCGCTTGGGCGCCATGTTTACTGTTGACTGCTGGCTGCACTGGACTTGCCACGCAACGTTGCTTGGTGACGTCATTTGCGCCCACTCGAATCGATAAGGGAATCGTTTGCAAAATTGCTAAACGCTTTCGAGCAACCCTGTGCACCACACCGAAAATAATCTGGGCATGTATTGTAGGCCTAATAATGATAGTCACATCAAATCCGGATAGAGTACAAATTCCTATGTTCAATGCTGTATTTAGTCAACAAAGCAAGACAATACAGTATAACTAAAGCCAGTGAATGGGGATGTGCCCGGATAAAATAGTTAACAATATACACCAAGTCCTTGAAAAATAGATATTCCTGTGGCATGAAAACAAACATTCAATGACTTGCACACTGCAACCAGCACAGCAGAGAATAATAAAGTTAATCTTACTTACACATATCTCAGTTGTTCAAAACAGCCCATACAGCATCCATAGATCCAGTGGCCTCTCTTTCCCTGCATCTCACTCTACTCCTCTGGTCCCGTGCACTTCTGTGTCCTTGGATAATCCACGACTTCACGTACGGAATGGGATTGAAGCGGGTAAGCGGCGGGCCGACAAGGCAAATAAAGAGTAATGTGGAGATGGTAGATGGGAGAAGAGATGCTCTATTTGCACTGCAAATTAAGTTCATCTGCGAAAAAACCCCGCTCACACTCAGCACTTGAGATAGGGACAGTGTTGATCGCGGCCAAGAGGCCCTTCAGTTCGTCTGGGATGAATTCTCCATTACTTTCCCTGAATTCCCTGAATGCCCTGATGACTTGTCGTGGGTCATGTATGGAAAACTGCTGGCAGAGCGCTTCCACTTCTTTTTCCCCGAACAGCTCGTCTTCTTTCTGCGGCCAGTACTGTGGATAAACTACCTTTACATCATCGATTAGCTTGTTATATCAGGATTGGTCTTTTCCATGTGATAACAGGCGTTTCTCCAAATTTCTTGCTAGGCTTCCAAAAAATGCCCTGCTGTCCAACGTTCTGTCGGTCACTCGTCCTGCGTGCAGGGGTACTCCAAAGAAGGAGTCCTCCTCGACCCCACTCTGGCTCTTTTGGCTGTGTCGACCGGGCCGCGTAGACATGGCCTCGAACACCCGGATCTGTTTGGAAATGGCTTTGTGTGACATCATGATGTTGCACTCTCGTTTTTGGAGCTTGAGGGACAGCTCTGACAGTTCCTGCAATGCATCGTACATAAGGCCTAAGTTGGTTACAAATGCATGAGACGACAGGCGCTTTGCCAGCCCGTTGTAACTTTCTCTTGTTGTGCTGTCACGGCTTGGATCCTGTGCTGCCTGCGTAAAATGCCTGTGGAGGGCAGGATAACTTTTCCACACTGCTTCGACAGCTCTGAGACTGGATGACACCCATCTTGTGTCCAACACCCGGCCAATTTTACAAAGCTGAACGTCCAATGTGTCTGCGCATTCTTTGAGCTCAACTCTGTTTTTGTTTGATGTGCTGTACAATGAGTACAGTTTATCCATGAACATTTTGAAATGATTGACAGCTGCCATTTCTTTCACCACGTCACCTACTGCAAGTTCCAGGCGATGCGCGGCACAGTGCCACACCACAAGGCTTGGGAAGAGACTTTGAAGTCGGACTGCCACCCCGCTCTTGCGTCCAAGCATCACTGACGCACCGTCACAGGTAAGGGCAACCAGTGTTTTTGAGAGGAAGTCCTCGTTGAAGTTCGCGCGATGTAAGGATTCCAACAGCTTGCGGACAATGCCTTCAGCGCTCAAATTATCCAGTTCGATGAGCTCAAAGAAAATGTTTTCAGGCGATTCCATCTCTGGCAACTGCACGCGTAGATACACAATCAATGCACTCTTTCTATTTAGGCCTGTGGCCTCATCCAGCATCAGTCCGATTTTTGGAGCACAAGTGACAATCTTCTCCAGCAGTTTCTTTTTCATGTCGGTAGCGATGTGCTGCTGTATATGTGAACACGCCACTTTGGAGTGAAGAATCTTTCCCATGTTTAGGCCGTTCCTCTCCTGGCAGTCTATTTCCTGTTCAAATCCGTAGGCTGGCCTATGGCGCTTAGCTTCCCTGTAAGCAGTACGGAAAATTCTGGCAGTTGTTTGGATATGGTCAGATTCGTTACTTAGTATTATGTCTTCTTTTGCCTTCTCAACAATATCGGATGCCATTTCATGTGCCTTTGTACTCCCATGCTCACAGATTTTTTTCTTAAGGCTTTTTGCTGTTTTACAATGTCAGGCGCAGACGATTTAACTGTGCCCAAAACCCATTCCTTGGCAAGCCGCATACCAGCAGATTTGTCCAGACTCAGCGATCCCACTTTTTTGCACGTAGCACACCCCAGTCGCGTTTTGCCCATAGTCAGCCATGGATAGGTTTTTTGTTTTTCTTTAAACTGTTCTTTGGTCCAAATTTCCCCACATGCTGCCTCACCTCCATCAGTAACGATGAGACCTTCCCGCTCATCATTCCCTCTGACTGGTGCACTAGCTTCGCTGTCATCCTTAGCCGTCTCACTGTTATCTCCCCGATCCTCGACAATCCCGCTGACTGAGCTGCTACATTCTCTGTGACCACCACTGTCCACCGCAAGCTTAGGTCGTTTGGGATCCGGCTGTCCAAATGATTTGAAAAACATCAACAAACGTCCTTGCTTCTTTTTCATTTTCTCGTAGGCTACGAACACCACACCACCGCCGCTTTACAAACTCACCAACAAGACGGATATCAAAACCAGACATTGACACTAAACAAACTTTAATTTATTTGTTTAATTATTTGATTATTTTTTTTAAAATAAATATTGTTTGTCAAGAGAGGTAGCGGATAAATAGCTGGCGGAGCCAACGTCCGAGGTTCTGGAGCGCGCTCCGGCTTGCTCCCCCTCAAATTAATCCCTGCTTTACAGTGTAAAACATGATCAAAATGAGGTACCTCCATGCCGAGGTCTCAACTGTTTGAACAATGTTTTTATATTTCATCTTAGACTGCTGCAGAGTGCGCTTCTCCCCCTCGGGATTGCACCTAAATAAATGAATGGGCTACCATTCAAGCAGGTTCCCCATGTCATATTATTGTGATTGCAAAGGACTACATTTAAACTTACGCATTGACCCGAGCAGCAATGTTCTCCCACGCCGTCTCCCTCTCTTTTGCAGCTGCAGCGGTGTTGCACTTCTTTCTAAAAACGTGTTGAAACTCGCCGTATGAGCGCATTAAGATTTCCGATTTGAGGTTGGTGAAAAACGTAGCCTCTCCTCTTCCCCGTTGCCATGGTGACTCGTCGAATCGGGGCTCCATTGATGCTGGCTTTTTAAAGTTGCGGTGCACGCGCTAAACTCAAGGTGAAACTACTCAGAGTTGACTAAACTCACTCAAATCAGCGTTTCTGGAAACGGAAACTCAGGGTTTTCCATCTCAGAGTAGATCAACTCAGAGTTCAGGATTAGACTCAGAGTTTGTTGAACCTGCTTTGTGAAACGGACCCCTGATGAAATTGTCTGAAAGAAAGTCTTACATTTCAGTATTTTTGTTAGGGTCTGTTATTTTCGTCAATATGGTATATTTGTCCTTGGTTTATTTTCTGTATGTCTGTCTGTTCCTGTGCCTAGTGGGCGTGGCACTCAGCGGTGACCTGATTACTAAGCTCCTCCCACCTGTAGCTCATTACGGTTGCCGGGTGGCCGGGTCGCTCTGGCATGGGTTGTAGTGCTGGGCCTGGGCCCTGGTGTCTGGGCGCTGCCTTGCACCCCGTGGGTGCCCTGGGCACGTCACGGTGTGGGTGGTTTAGTGTGGGTCCTGGTGTCCGGCTGGTTGCTCTCGGACCACCAATGTTTTTTGTTTTTTTTAGGGGGTTGTGGTGTGTGGTGGGGTGGGGCAGTGCTTTTCCCCTGTTGGGGGTAGCTTGGATGGGCCTGGGTGATGGTGGGTCTCAGGTCCAGGCTACTGCGACTGTTGTGACTGCGTGTTTTTTTGTTTTGTTTATTTTGTTGTTTTCTGTTTTCTTTATTTTTAGGGGCTCTCTGTGGTGGGGCGGGTGGGTGCCTTCTGGGTGCACGGTAGCTTCCCGAATATGGTCGCTGCAGGCCCCGGACCTGGTGGACATCAGGCCCTCCAGCCCTGTGGCAGGTCCCGGGAAACGAGGGGGCCTATTGCGGCCAGTCTCTGGCTGCCCTCTTCGGCGGAGCTTCTCTCCTCTCGGTCTTCTATATCCCCATACCCCTCTCCCTTCTGGCTCCTATGCACAGCATACACACTCACACACGTAGTTTTTTGGGGGGCGTATGTTTTCTGTGGGGTGTAGTGGATGGGACCACGTAGGTGGTGCCCTTTGCTGCACACTGCAGCCCCCCGGCCCCTGTTTTAATTTCACCTTGTACATTAGCAGAGCTCTTAGATCCAAGGACTCAGGTCAGCTGGTCCAGTCCAGAGTCCAGACTAAACATGGAGAAGCAGCATTTAGCTGTTATGCTGCAAACAAGTGGAACAAACTGCCAGTGGAGATTAAACTTTGACCAAATGGAGACATTTTTAAATCCAGGTTAAAAACATTTCTTTTCTCATGTGTCTATGCATGAAATCTGCACGGTATCTTTTAATTTATCTGGACTGTTGCTTGTTTTTAAATTCATTTAAATTTTTTTAATTGTTTCTCTTTATAATCTTTTATGTATTTTTAATGCTTCTTCCACTCCCCGCTGCAATGCTTTTATTTTATGTGAAGCAGTTTGAATTGTTTTGTACAAGAAATGTGCTACAAATAAATTTGATTTGATTACTATTGATCAGAAACACACACACACACACAGGTACGCACACACACTAGGTCTTGGGGAATGGTAGTGCCGGATGGTATCTGGTAGGCGGGGCTCTTTGGGTATGTATGTTGTATGTTCTACAAGGTTGCCTGCTCCTCAATTTTAATTGCTCATTATTAGAAAATATTGAAGAGCCAGAGGAGGCGAGGGGAGGGGTATTCCCACACCCCTGTTGCCTGGTTGCTGCCTGGGGCGGGAGGGGCCGGGGGGAGGAGTCATTCTGCTGTTGTGTCCGCTGCACCACACCCCAGCGGAGTTGGGGAAGGGCTGGCAGGGTGACCATGAGCAGATGCGTGTGCTGTGCGAGTGTGTGTGTTTATTTATTTTTCCTTATCTGATTTATGTGGGAGTGTGGGTGTACTTGGTTGGCAGTGACTGGGGCTAGATCTGGCACTTGCTGTCCTCTGGCCTGTTTGTGCTGTTCCTGATGGGTGGGGGGGGCATTGCCTCTACCCGCTGCTCGCGGATGCACCCACCTGTGGGCACTTTTGGACTCCCGGGGCACTTGGCCAGGGGCACTGGGGCATGCGCTGGCCAACTACGTTTAGCTGTCTTGGGCACCTGGCCTTCTCTGGTATTGGGCGTGGCCTCTGCCATGGAGTTTAGGGATGCTTGGGCTTGTGGGGCCTAATTCTTCCTCTCCTCCTCTGGCTTCACAGAAGGAAATGTAAGTTTTTCTTGATGAAAACCAACATCTCTACCTTGTCAGATTTGAGCCTGTTCCTGTTCTCATCAAGGATGTTAGCGATGTCCTTGCCACCTCTTGAAATCCCAAGTTTGCACATCTCAGTTTGCAGTCGTAACGTTTTTTGTCATTCAAAATAGCTCCACACCGCAGACATTCGCGCCCCCAGCTTCAAGCTGCTGCCGTGTTCCGCTTCACTTTACGGCAGCAAAGTGACGTCATGCCGCATGCGTTGTTTCTGTGTGTAGTTGAGACCATAGACATAAAAATTCGGGGAGTTATGATTATTGTAGTTGGGGATCTACACCTTCCTCAGTTGAAATAAATGCAATGTGGGGGCATTGGAGACCCATCCAAGATGGCGGCCGCGCTGATATGTCAGCTCCATGGATGTATGGTCAGCTCCAACAGGCAGCGTCAGTCTGAGGCGTCTACGTATATTATGTCTGTGGTTGAGACGGTCTGACTCTGTACCACCACATAACAGTAAATACTAAGCTGTTATTTTGTCCCATTTGTTTTGAAATATTATAGTTCTGATTAAAAAAAAAAAGAATAATGAAAATAAATATACATATATAGATAGGCTATATATCCGATCCCTGATCGGGATGTAACGTCCGATTTCGATCAAGTCTGAAACCATGTGATCGGCCCCGATTTCCGATCACATGATCGGATCGGGACATCCCTACTCATAACTGAGCACGGTTATCATGTGGGACCTGTGCCATGTGTATCACATACACATTCATGAGGCCACAACAACGAAGTTGATGTGTTGTCCTGTGGTTTGAGTTCATCCATATCCACAGTTGTGTTGTATGTGATTGCTGCTACTTCTGCCTTTTGTTTGTTTGTTTTCTCTTCTTGTCTGCCTACAGGCGCTCCTGGTGGCAGTGGCAGCTCCTGACAAATTTCTCAGGGAGGGCAACTGGCTGACTGGAGGGTAAATGTGCCCCATGATGTAAGTCAATGGCACAGTCGTAAGGTCTATGGGGAGGCAAGGTAAGGGCTTTATCTTTGCTAAACACCATACCTAAGTCATGATAATTTGGGGGTATCAATGAAAGATCAACTGAATTGTCAGACTGAGGTGGTGATTGACCTGAGGTGGGAAACACTGATTTTAAGCAGTTGGACAAACAAAATAAACTCCAACTCTCAATTCTCTGTCCGGACCAATGTATATGAGGGTTGTGAGTGGCAAGCCAAGGAAAACCTAAAACAACAGGATTGTTAGCCACTGGAAACAGGTAAAATTCCAGCTGCTCCTGATGGTTACCTGACACCATTAGGGTTAATAATCCTGTCTTACGGGTGATGGTCGCTAGGGAGACACCATCCAGGGCAGAGACTGATATAGGGTTAGAAAGGGGAATAATGGGCAGACCCAACATAAAGGCAAAACTTGGGTCGAAAAGATTCTTCTCAGAACCAGAGTCAACAATAGCTTGAGTGGCGTGATTAATCTTTTCATATTCAGAGATACAGGTAATATCAGATGAGGGGGATCAGGCAATTTAGTTCCACCCACCAGTGTCCTCGCTGTTACTGGTGGGCGTGCTTTTTTGGTCGAACTGGACAGGAGGCGATGAAATGCCTGGGCGAACTGCAATAAATACACTCTTTATCACGCAGATGCCTGGATCTTTCCTCCGGGGTTAACCTGGTATGTCCTAATTGCATTGGTTCAGAATTATCGACCTCCGCTGCAGGTGAACTGTGTTTAACAGGTGGGGTAGGAAACTGAGAAACTCTCGCGAGAGCCACGTCTGAAGGGCTGATGGGAGTTGAGGTTCTTTTCCCTCCGATGCTCCCTGAGACGGTTGTCAATACATATAGCCGCAGAAGCTAACTCCTCAAAGGAAAATGGCTCATCGTGAAAAGATAACTGATCCTTTATCCGATCATTAAAAGCATTTTGTAAAATGCCCTGCAAGGAGTCTGAACCCCAACCGATCTCGGCTGCGAGAATCCGGAACTCAATAAGAAAGTCCGAGACTGATTGGCTCCCCTGACGTAAGTTTTAGCAGCAGTATCCTCTGATAGGATGGTCAAAAGCTTTAAGAAACTCATTAATGAAGTCGCGGAAAGGATGGGTGAAGCTGAAATCGGCTGACTGGGAGATGAATCCGGAGTTGTAGGAGGGCGAGCAGGCAGATGAAACCAGGTGAGTGAGTTCCCCTGGGGAAGGGTAACTGGAGAGGGAATAAAAAGAGAATGTGACGCTTCACCAATCTCTCGAAGCACTTCATCATAATGGGCGTGAGTGCAACAGGCCTGAAGTCGTTGAGGAACGAGATGGTGGTTTTCTTCGGCACTGGGACGATAGAGGCAGTCTTGAAGCAAGCTGGGACTTTGGTCTACGAGGTGTTAAAAATGTCCGTTAGAACACAAGCCAGCTGGTCAGCACACTCTTTCAGCACCCGTCCGGGAATGTTGTCTTGACCGGAGGCTTTTCGAGTGTTGACTCTCCTCAGAGACCTCCGTACATCCACAGAGTTGAGGCAAAGTGCCTTCTCATCTTGGTGGGGGACAGCTTTCACAGCAGGGGTGCTGTTTATCACCTCAAACCTCCTAAAAGAGTTATTCAGATCATTCAGGAAGTCAGCATTATCGTTATACACTGTATACTGTAGTTGGTGATGCCCGAATGCCTTCCTGGTGGGGGGTTGTGGAAAAAGTCCTGGATTTTCTTACCATGAGCACGCTTTGCCAGTATGATGGCGGGGTTAAGGTTGGCTCTAGCTGTCCTCAGTGCCTCCGAGAATTAAAGGCTAAATTCCTAACCTTTAGCATCTGGTGTACTCCTTCAGTCATCAAGGGCTTATGGTTGGCATGGATGGTGATGACACAGACATGGCGTACTCATCTACATCAGTGATGTTATGTTTGATGCAGCTGCCTTAAAGATGTCCCAGTCTGTGTACTGAGGAAACAAGATGTAATTCCAAGTTGATATACTACACAAGTGTAGACTGCCTTCACTAAAGCAGAAATCTGAATGAAACTCACTCAGAACTTTACGTTACTACAAGCAGGTGAATGTATGATGGCCGGGGAAGGGCTGGTTAACTGATAGTAGTGTGACAGAAATATGACCACACTCTTCAGCATCATTTGGATTATGCTAGTCCTCCTGTTAAACAGTTACCTGAGTTAATTCAACTATTAAAACCAAGTTTCAGACAAGTTTGACTGACTGGCATTGTCTGGGTATCTGACATTGCATAAGTTCCATAATCAAAATCGGAAAGCTATTACTGTACATCCAGGTTTCAGAATCACCAACAAGAACGTTTGGTGACACTGCTGTTATTTTGTAATCTTCAGATAATCTGACAACATGATATTGTAGCAAAGGGCTGCTATTTCATGCTTTAAATGGGGAGTGAGAAATCCCTACATACATGGTGAGGATTTGTTTTGAAATAGCTCCACCATCATGGAATTCTATCTCATAGCCAACAAGTAAGCTTAATGTTGAAGATAGAAACATTACCTCCTGCCCATACTACAACATGACAAACAAGGACTGAATAAAGGGGAGCGTGTCTATGTTCCCACGGCCCATTGGTCCCACGGCCCATTGGTCGCACAGCCCGCTGGTCCCACAGCCCGCTGGTCCCACAGCCCATTGGTCCCACAGCCCAATGGTCCCACGTCACTAAGACTTTTTTTTATTTTTTAGGCCCATTGGTCCCACAGCCCACTGGTCCCACAGCCCACTGGTCCCACAGCCCACTGGTCCCACAGCCCAATGGTCCCACAGCTTAGGCCCTATGTCCCACAACTCCATGTTCTCACATTTCTGAGTAAACTAATAGAGAAAAAGGTGTAAAGACATTTGGCCTGCACATGCTAACCTTTTTTTTTAATTATTTCCTCAGCTGTTTTTGTAGCTTCATTTCCAAAAGTAGAAAAACACCTACAACTGCACTGGTACTACTAATACTACTGCTACTACTAATAATAACAATAATAATATGTATTTCATGGTTAAATTGGCTTTACACAATAAAAAGTGGCCTATAAAATATCATCACAGTCCGGGGTGGCGCACTTGACCAGTGTCATTCATGACCCGGTGGTAAGCTCCCATAAAATAAAATTTATTTATTGGATATATGTGTCCCTCATGTAGTTGAGGAACATTCCCATGCATACCCCACTTAAAAAATCTGTATGGGCCTCCCTCACTGTGCTAAGTGACAATAAAGATTAGTGAAAACTTTCATTAAAATTCTAAATTTTAGATCAATGGGCCTAAAAAATAATGTTAAAAGTCTTTATGATGTGGGACCAATGGGCTGTGGGACCAATGGGCCTAAAAATTAATAAAAAAGTCTTAGCACTGTGGGACCAAAGGGCTGTGGGACCAATTGGCTGTGGGACCATTGGGCCTAATTTTGAAAAAACAAAAAATTCTTAGCAATGTGGGACCAATGGGCTGTGGGACCAATGGGCCGTGGGAACATAGAGCTGACCCCGAGTAAAGCTAACTGTAATTAGCTGGCTTGTGGCTAGTTATTATTCATTTTTGCATGGTTTACCCTGTTTTACTGACTAACTTGAAATTGCAGGGAACTGTTTGTTTGCAAAAGCAAGTTAGCACCTAAGCTATGCACCAGGCTTCAGTAAAGTCACAGTTTCAGGAATAATATATATTTTTTTTAACAAACACTGATTGCATTTCCATCGTCAGATGTCATAGAAAGTAAAATCTTGTTATACTGTAGCTGACAAATGGACTGTGTACAAGTTTTGCGTCACTGATGAACAGGTTAATGAGACAATTGATCTCTATACTGTTAATTCCTTTAAAACGCTTTTAAAACAGCCTTTTTTTTTTACGAATGTGTGTTGTAGTGTTCTAAATATCAATATGTTTTGGGGTTGCATGGGTTAAAGTGCCACCATAATCAAAGAACTTTTGTAAATTAGCAACTTTTACCCGTGGTAAACAGAGAGAAATGTTAATGTTAGCAAAGATGGTTTTCTGAGTGTAACATCTAGTATGAATGTAGAATATCTGAGACATGTAGGAAGCACTACTCAAACAAAATTCTGAGTTCAGGCTTCAAGCTTTTGCATAAAAAAGCACATGTATTATTGGTGATAATTTTTCTTAACGGCAATTAAAGGGTAGTTGTGTCAACACATTTTGAAAGTGTTAGCTTGACAGCACTAGTTTAAACATATCCAATAGTGAGGACAAAAAACAGAGTCTGGCCATTTGGTGTAATCTTAGGATATTTTTGAAGAACTACCATATAAGTTCTATACAAAATGAGCTAAAACACTGCTTTGAAGAGTCAATATGGTTAATCAATCTGTCCAAAAAAAATGATCAAAAGGTGTGTTTAAGAGCAGTCACAGGACCAGCTGTGTTCACAACTCAAACTGTTGCAGTGTTGCTCTCACAGCGGGTGATTCTCAGACAAATCTATCACTAAGTGCATTTTTGTCACCAGTGAAATGGTTACACTGTGAGAACAGTAACCCTTTCTCCTTAATTCATATTTCACACTGCTAAATGACTCACATTTCAACACTGTTTGACACCTGAATTGCTTCCGACAGTGATAAAAATGTTACACCTCAGACTTAAGTCCCACATCGGCAGCAACGTTCCTCCCTAATAATTATTAATTGTCAGGACTTAAGCTCGGCACTGTTCATCATTTGGGGGAGCTGCAGGTGCTAACAACCAGAGCTAATTGGGCTGCAGAGCCAATTAGAGGCAGAAGAAGACTGACGACATTAATGGTGATGAGGCTCATAAACCTGGCAGACCTGCAGAGGCACAGTTTGAACTGCTCATCTGCAAAAGCATGAGGAGTCATAAAGCAATAGAAAAACAGAGGAGTAACATTTTATGAACAAGCAGCCTCTTATCTGACAGGTGCAGAAAAAAACTTTTTGAATTAATTCTTTCCTTTTTTTTACTGCCTTTCAGAATCATTGTTGCAGCATCCATTACCTTTAAAGAAAAACTGTTTGTGTCGTACTTGCTTCATACTGCACTTCTCTGGAGTGACAATTCTCTGTAACCAGGGTCACAAGGATATTGGTTAACAGACAACTGCTGTCATTCTCTATCTCAAATTCTTGTCATTGGCACCCCACATCAGGTTCAATCTTCAACCATATCTCAAGTTTCCTTCGATGGCCAAATCATCCCTCTCTCCTCCTCAGTCACAAATCTGGGAGTTCGGTTCGATCCCCATCTGACTTTCAATGACCACCTGTGCAAGACCTCATTCCACCACCTTCGCAACATTTACAGGCTCCGCCCCACTTTAACCTTGCCCGTGCCTTTATCGCCCCGAGACTGAACTACTGCAATGGACTCTTCACCGGGATTCCTGGCAAATACATCCAGAAGCTATTCAAAACAGCGCTGCCAGGGTCCTGATGAGAGTCCGAAAATATGAACACATAACCCTGCAGGCAGCCTCCTCCTCCGAGCTCCCAGCACCGAGCTCTCCACCGTGGGGGACCGGTGGCGCCTCGCCTGTGGAACAGTCTCCCTATCCAGCTGAGGGCTGCACAGGTCTGGACTCTTTTAAAGCTGGCCTAAATACCTTTTTATTCAAAAAGGCCTTTCATTGCCGACCAGACTATGACTTTTTCTTTATTATGCTTTTATGCTTTTAACTTGTTGCTTTTACCTTGTAGCACTCTGAGATCCCTGATGAAGAGTGCATTATAAATAAAAGCTATTAGAATTATTAATTTATTCATCTATGTTGTGTCAGATCCAACATCTGTAGTGTTGGTTAGCAAATATAAAAACATGTTCTCTTCACCAAATGCTACAGGGCCCCACAGCAATGTAAAAAATAGCCTCCAGTTTTCATTGCTTTAATGGCATATTGTTCAAAAGTTTCATAATGTAGCCTGTTAGCCAATGATCAACATGGGTTATCACTAACCTATAAAGTAGGTAACATATGGTTGTTTGCTAATGGTTTGGTGTTCTGTAGCTACACAAACACTTCAGATAAGCAGGAGATCTGCCCCTGTAGGGACATGATAGAACACATGGAAGGACTGCATAACGTAATTCTTTTTATTTTCTGAAAGTACATTATAAATTAAATAAGGAAATATTGCATTGTGTCTGTATTCATAGTTATGATCAAGCATGTTCAGCTAAGCTTTACACATGTAGCCCACACAGCATAAACTGACTAGAGATGTCCAGTCACGGTACTTCTCTTACATGAAAAAAAATAAAAAATAGAATATGGGTAGTCGCTCTAAATTTTTTATATGAGCACAAAATCAGAAAATGGTTTGTTTGATCTTATTGTTAATTGATAATGCATATGGGAGAAAGTTAAACTGGACATGGCATGACCATTTCCAGTCCTTTATTTCTTAATCTTGGGTATCTTTAGATTAGCTTTGCACACTTCATAATGCTAAATAGTTTGTGATTAGTTAAGAAAGCGGGAGAGCTTTCTCCAGGGGAAGCCTCCACCTGAGAACCAGAGGATCTGGTAAAAGTGTCTTCTGATTGGTCGTATTCTTGGAGATTTGCTAAATGGGTAGAGAAGGGGATGACGGTGACTTTTGAAAGTGAACTATTCCAGTTGCCTGCAAGAAAGCACTGACAACACATAATCAAGAAAAAACTTTGAGAAATCCTTACCTGACTTTTCACTCAGTGTATCCTGGACATTTGTACTAAAATCCATTCATATGTCTAATTCCAGCACAGCATAGACATTTGAATCCCATTTATGGTCTAAACCGTTTTAGTGTTGAAACAGCTTTGACTTTCAGCTTCAGTCCCCCTGCAAAGCCAACATCATAATAGTTGTTCATAAAACTGTAATACATGAAGGGTAGCGACAAATCCAAACCTTTTACCAAGTGTGTTGCTGGCCAGGAAAAACACACGGCTTCTACTGACCCAAGTTTGCTGAGTACAAATTACTGTGTTCGAAAAAATAACTTCCACTTTTAAAATGCCTGCGGTGGATAAGGTGCAAACTATGGCTCCCATGTGCTGGCATTGCCTGAAGAATTTGACCAGAAAAGGAAATCCCAAACTATTCAATTCAATTCAAAATGTATTTATATAGCACATTGAAACAACCTCAGCTGACCAAAGTGCTTCACAATAGCAACTGCATCACATAATAAGAGAGTCATCAATAAAATAGCAATAAGAATAACTGCATCACAGATAAAATAAAATTTGTAATAAAATTAGCAATAAAATAACAATAAAAGTAGCAAGCCAAGGTAAACTCCAATTCAGCTAGTGGAAGGCCAGGGAAAAGAGATGCGTTTTCAGTCTGGATTTGAACTGGCCTAAAGGCTGAGAGGAGCTGACAGACAACGGGAGGCTGCTCCACAGTCTGGGTGCTGCCACAGAGAAGGCTCCATCACCTCTGGTCTTTATAATAATAATAATAATAATAATAGATGTATTTATATAGCACCTTTCATACATAAAATGCAGCTCAAGGTGCTTTACAAATAAGATCAATATACAAAGTAAATAAAGTAAAACAACCACAAGAACAACAAAATAGAGCACATTAGAACATGTCACTGGGGGGGGGGGGGGAACAGACACAAACCAAAGACACAGCACTAAAGATAGAAAAATGAATTTACCAATAAAATAGAGAAACAACAAATGCAATATACAAATAGTAAAAATAATAATAATAGAATCCATAAAACTAGTAGAAGGCGAGGGTGTATAGATGTGTTTTTAGCTGCTTTTTAAAGTTTGTAATATCTGTTGACTGACGAATATACACTGGTAGAGAGATCTAGATTTTGGGTGCATAAAAACAGAAAGCAGCTTCACCCGTCTTTTTATATTTCATCCTAGGAACACTTAATAAAGTAGCACCTGATGATCTTAGAACTCGATTTGGAACATATTCTGTGAGTAGTTCTGAAATGTACGGAGGTGCTAATCTATTCAGAGATTTAAAAACCAGTAAGAGAATCTTAAAATCTATTCTAAAAGACACAGGGAGCCAGTGTAGTGAAGCTAGAACAGGTGTGATGTGTTCTCTCTTTTTAGTGCGGGTTAGGATTCTAGCAGCAGCATTCTGAACAAGCTGTAATCTGTCAGTCGTAGATTTTGGGAGCCCAGTAAATAGCGCATTACAGTAGTCAAGTCGTGAGAAAACAAAAGCATGGATTAGTTTCTCAGCATCCTTCTGTTTGAGGAATGGTCTAACCCGTGTAATATTTTGTAAGTGATAGAATGCTGTTCTTGTAACATTTCCAATGTGAGGTTTAAAAGTTAATTTGGAGTCTAGAATTACATCCAGATTTTTTAATTTCATCGTTCACTTGTATAGACAAATTTTCAAGTTGGTTAGCCTGGCTTTGGGAACAGCCAATGGGATGCTGCTCCACAGTCTGGGTGCTGCCACAGAGAAGGCTCCATCACTTCTGGTCTTTAGCCTGGCTTTGGGAACAGCCAACAGGAGCTGGTCGGCTGACCTCAGGGCTCTGGGTGTAGTGTAGGGCTGCAACAGCTCACTTAATTAAGATGGGCCCATAGAGTTTAAACACTTAAAAACAATCAGTAAAACCTTAAATTTCACCCAAAAGCCGACAGGGAGCCAGTGAAGGGTGCACAAGACTGGGGTGATGGACTATGACATGAGAGAGCTGGACTCCCGGCTGAGCAGGGGCTGCTGAGGGACAGCTAACAGGAATAGCTACGATAGGTAGCTCCACACTGGCTAATATGGATATGGATTGGCTAGCTGCCTGGATGGACACCCCCTCTCATAATCTTGTTTTTGATGACCTCATATATGTGTCAATAGGAGAGCCCAGAGCTTGTGGATTTTCCAAGAATATTTTTTTCTTCATCCCCCAACCATAGCATACTACAGCATAAATATTATGATAAAATTATAATATTATTCATTTAAAAATGACAATAGATGATAACTAAATGTTAAATGATAAACTAAATGTAGACGTTGTGTGTAATTGCAGTTTCCAGAAATGGTAGACTGGCTTGGTTTCTCCTGGTGTGGTGGATAACTTTCCTCTCCTTTTATTTTCATGTCTTTCTCCTCTCTTGTTCTCTTTCTAATCACAGCTCCAATAGCTCAGGTTGAATAGTAGACATTTTCCCATAACTAAATTTTCCCTTTGGAGTCTTATTTACATTTCATTATCTGAGCATGCTCTCTAACACCTTGATGTCATTCCTAAAGCTTCATTCAACAAACTCACCCACCCCTCAGTTCACCTCCTCTCCATCTCTCACCCAGGATAGTTGCTAAGCAACAGGAACCTTGCATAATTCATTTATCCGGCGCATGCAAATATATGGACAATTAACCACTTCTGTTTGCATAATAGATTTGGGAAGGAGGTGGAGGGAAGAGGCTGAGGTAGAGAAGGGGCTATTTCATTTCCAGTTCAACTCATCCTGCCTAATGACACAAAGCAAACAGGGAGGGAGGCAGAGGTAAATAGAAAGAGAGAGAGCACCAACTAAATAATCTCCATTCCTTCTCATCTCAATAGCTGGAGCCTTAATGCCACCATTCTTTCTCTCTATTCGTTCACTTTTCATACCCATCATGATTGAGGGAGGAGAGGAGGAGCATTGCTGAAAATTATCCTGACAGCAACACACACCAAGAGTACAAAACACACACATGCACGAATGCAGGAACATTATAATTAGTACTCTGAGCGGAGCTCAGCCTCCGCTCAGCAATCATTGATGTGCAGATGAAGATGGCCGCTGCATGTTTTTGGGCTGAAAGAAAACCATGTTTTGGTTGGGCTCTGTCAACGGAACAGCTGGATTGCCATTTTTTACTCAAATTAGATTTCAGTTGAAGCACCGGCGCTGGGGGAAATTAAACTGCACAACAAGAAGCAGAAGGAGAGTGCAGACACTTTCTCTTTTTCTTTCTTTTCATATTCTCCCTAATTTAGTACAAAAGAGGATTCAGAGCAGGGCACAGCAGTCAAGCTGCATCCACCCTTTTATTCATCTGCCTATCTATTCATCTCTACCTTATCCATCTATCTTATTATCTTACTTTTTTTTTTAATATTACTTCAGCATTTCCTTTTGTACTGTGCTTCTTAGTTTCTTTTAAACAGTCTGCAGGAGCTAGTCACAATAAAAATATCCCCTTTTATCCCTGCCAACCACTCATTGTCCATCACTGTATCTGCATTCTTGTAACTAGTAGGCATTTGATTTCATGTATAATTACAGTATCTATTCTGGTAGAACAATGTAGGTAAAGCAGCTAACCTCAGTGACAACATATTCTCACATTCAGCCTGTTTTGTAGTGATGCTTGGTTAGGTGCCCTTGGCATTTCATTATAATGCACTGGCCAACCACTGAATTTTGACACGTCATCAGTATTCAGAGAAACTTACATGCTGATTAGAGAAATGACGGATACACAGGGAAAACATGCAAACTCCATACAGAAAGGCCCTAGCCAGGATTTGAACCAGGAGCCTTCTTGCTGTGCTAACCACCACACCACTGTGCAGCCCCAACCTTGAATCTGCAGTCTAAAAATGTAAAAAAAACAGTGAATTGAAAATGGTTGTAAAAGTCCAATAGCTTCCACAAGTCAGGATGGAACTTAGTTGGGTTGTGAAAGCTAAAACAATTGCATAGTTCATTCTGTGGAGGAAGGAGGAAGACTGAACCAAATTGAAGGGTGTTTCCTATTCTAAATCTAAGATAAGATAATATAAGATTTATATATAGGTTACACTCCCATGCTCTTTATTAGGGTGAGAGTTGTCAAGGTAGCTGAGCAGAAACAGTGTTTAGAAATAGAGATGTATTTCTTTCAATTGTATTCCATAACTAAAATGGTATTGGAGATACTTAATTGGGGATATGGAAGGGATTTGTTCCCAAAGATGGCAAAGGGAGGGGAATTTGGGAGCATAGAGTGGATCGATATAAGTATTTTGAAGCTGTCATTCCCAGGTGTACCCTGGTAGGCTGGGAGTCCTATACATGATACATCCAATGTTTGTCTCCCCTTAGAAATTTGGACACGGATAAAAAATATTTTAGTGATGAAATCAGAGATGACCTCCATGAATTAAAGAAGTTTGAGAAGGACAACTATATCAAAAAAGTGTGTGATCTACAAGAAATGGTGGAAAAAAGTAGACCAGAGGTTAAAATCTTTCTTAGTCCTCTAAACCAGAGGTATAAACATGTATAAACATCAGAAATGGATGCTGTGATAAGGATACCAAAATAATTAAATCCAACAACAGACCACTTCAATTGTGCTATAGAGCATGGGAGTTGCTTAGCTTGTTGATTGGCAATAACTAAATTCTTTGGCAACTGAATTTGTACTCAGAATGTGCGCTGTGCCAATCTGTCCTATGATGACAATTGCTGGGAATTGGCTAACTAGACTTGAAATGAAGTTGAACAAATTGTCCCATGACTTTGTGAATCATATCAGACCATGTGATGCCTTCAAAGCCCTCTCCAGACCACAGCTACATAGCTAGGAGTTTAACCACAGTATAAAACAAAAGTGAGGAAAGTGGGCAACCTTATCTTGTGCTTCACTGTAAAGAGAAAGGAGGTGATAGCGTGTTGATTTTTTGCACTGTGAGACCTAACTCACCCATCTTGTGATCAACATTCAAGAGTAGGATCAGTCTATGGCTACTACAGAACAGAGAGTCTTTTTTTATTTTCAAAAGTAAATATTTAGGGGCTCTAGACAAGGTTTGTGGTAGGCAGCCATGTTAAAATCGCCTTTTTGTATATGTTTTTTTTAAAGTTGGCACAAGGACTTTGGAAAAGGCCTCATCATAACAGGTTTTAAAGCACTGGGCTTGGCAGCGTCTTGGACCCGAAGCAGTAGTTATGAATTCTCCAAGACCTCTCATGGTTTCAATGTCTGAGGGAAAGTTAATCTATCAACCATGTCCCTTGAATAGCATTCAGAAGTATCCTTACGCAGTATACAAAATGTTGCAAAGTTATCACAGTTAGCAACCTCTCAAGTGTTTTCCAGTTTTATAACCAAATTTTGAAAAAAGTGTTGTTTGGAGGGCTGAATGAGTTCTATGCGTGAGTTCTCTCCGCATACTTCCTCCCACCATCCAAAAACATGCATGTGAGGTCAATTGGTGATTCTAAATCATTCCTAGGAGTGAGTGTGAGTGTACATGGTTGTTTTTTTAGTATTTCCCTGTGATGGTCTGGCAAACTGTCCAGGGTGTACCCTGCTTTTCGCCCAATGGCAGCTAGGAGAGGCTGCAGCCCCCCCAACCCTAACCTAAATTAAGTGGGTATAGAAAATGGATGATGGGGGACCGGAAGTGACCTGCAGACGCAATGGTTGGAGGGCACTGAGAGCTCCTATTAACTTTCCCTTGATTTTGATATTTAGTCAGGTTATACATTTCATAATCTTATTTACTGAATCGGTAAAGTTGTAGAAGATGTCGGGGAGCCAGAAACCAGGCAGGTCGCCAGATAAAACTCCTTCAGCGAAACGCAAACAGTCAGAGGGCGGCGGCGTGGATGCTAACATTTCCAGCAGTGTTAGCGTGGCTATTGAGCTAGCGTTAGCCAGGCAACAAGATAACCTTGAAGCAGCGTTGATAGCTCCCTGAACAGCCCGTGTCGACGGAATGAAAAACTCAAAGGACTGGTCGCGGAAGTAGATCGTGTACAAACTGAGACGAGAGCCATGAAAAGGGAAGTAAGTAACAACACCGCCCGGTATCTCGGCCATGACTCTTACATCAGGGTTAGACCTTTGTCACACCTGGAGCAATAACTACCAACTTCGATAATGGTTAAGCTATCTATATTGAGCTATAATGTCCGAGGACTGAATGCAAAACTTAAAAGAGGGAAATGCTTCGACTTACTCCGTCGCAAGAATGTAGATGTAGCATTTATTCAAGAAACACACCTGAGGGCGGAGGATGTATCACGTGACTTCAGATTGTGTGATCTCTAACTCTAGGGGGACAGTCATTTTGACCAAAAGGAGCTTGACCTTAGAGTTGGAAAAGATTAATAAAGGGGCATCAGGTCGCATAGCATTTTTATGTACATTCACAGACATCCCAAGTCTCCCGGAACTTCCGGGAGTCTCCCTGATATTGATTGTTAATCACGGATGCCAGCGAGTCGGATAAAATATCCCAGATTTTAGACTATGCGAGGGAGTGTTTTTTTTTTTTTTTTTTCAATGCGAGTGAGAGCGTGCAGGCAATACAATAACTCGTGCACCATGCGTGTTTCGACTGCGCAGGCACGAGAGAGAGAGAGGGGTGTGGGGAGAGGTGTGAAACCTGTGCGTATCTGTCCAAAGCGATGCTCTGTTCAACGAGTGTTCAGGGCGACTGCTTGTCAGAGGGCGCGCTGATTGGTTTAGTCAGCAAAATAAGCCAATAACGTTCAGTGTGGGAGGGCTTCGATTTACTCTCTGACAGTCACCTAAGTTATCACTCAAAACTGTGCATCCTGCCAAATGGCAGAGGGTGAATCCTCGAGTAAAAAACGAAAATATAAGACTCATTTTACAGCAGAATATACTAAAGTATACCCATGCCTAGTGAAGGTGAAGAATGATGACACCGTGGCGAGGTGCACTGTATGCAATAGTGACTTCAGTATTGCCCACGGCGGACTTAATGACTGTAAAAACATATGGATGTCTGCATTCATATATGGAAAGAAGGTGGCCTTTGTATCCGTATACGCACCAGCAGTTTTTGACCCTCTTTTTTTTCTGAACTTACCAAGGAGCTGCTGTCCTTATTAGACTACGAGCTGATTGTGGGAGGGGATATGAACGCAGTGTGCGACCTTAATTTAGATAGATCCACCTTGTCGGTTTCACACACCCAGTGGGCAGCATCAGCTGCACTCAACGCCATGATAGAGAATATTAACCTAGTTGATATGTGGCGCGTTCAGAACCAGGGCATTAGAGACTATACATGCTTTTCCGCGTATCATAAATCACATTCCAGAATCGACTACTTTCTGCTCTCTTCGAGTCTGAAAAGAGACCCGATACAGGTGCTGCCAGCGATGCTATCTGACCATAACCCGCTGTTGATGACAATAGATCTTAGTCACAGACTCAATAAAACACCTAGATGGCGCTTTAATACGACACTTCTGCAGGATGAGGTATTTGTAGCACAATTTAGTAATTTTAAAATAATAATTTAAAATAATTACAGAGCATCAATCAATACCATCAAAATGACTAATAATAAATTTACATCGGACCCAAAAGAGATAAATGTCACATTCCACTCTTTTTACAGGGAGTTGTACAAATCAACATGTAACTTTGATTCAGAGAAATGTAAGCCATTTCTGAGCAGTCTGGATTTGCCCACGTTAGGGGAGCAGGAAGCAACAGATCTGGGTCGTCCCATATCCTTAAAGGAGCTGGAGACTGCGCTTAGGATGACAAATAAAGGGAAATCGCCGGGTCCAGACGGCATACCGCCAGAGTTCTTACTACACTTCTGGGATATTTTAGGGCCAGTTTTGCTGGGGTCGATCCAATCTGCGGTTGAAAAAGGTTCTTTGCCTACTCACACTAACGCTGCCCTGATTTCGCTAATCTCCAAAAAAGGGAAAGACAAAACTGACTGCTCCAATTACAGACCGATTTCATTAATTGACTCAGACAAGAAGCTGTATTCTAAGGTACTGGCACTACGTTTGGAGAGATACATGGACAAACTAATTCATAAGGATCAGACTAGCTTCATGAAAGGGCGCCTAGCAGCAGACAATATCTGACGCCTAATACATGTAATTAATGAAACCCAACAACTAAAGACTCCATGCGCGATACTGTCACTTGACGCCGAAAAGGCCTTTGACAGGCTCGAGTGGCAGTACTTGTGGGCAGTCCTGGAGAGATTTGGCCTAGGGAGAGGGTTTGTCGACATGATTCGTGTTTTATATCTTAATCCCACTGCCATGGTGTCCACGAACGGTTTACACTTGAGCCCCTTTCCCATTTTACGTGGGACCCGACAGGGATGTGGCCTCTTGCCAAGTTTATTGATTCTCTCATTAGAACCGCTACCCAACATCTGAGGGAGACACAGGTCATTGCTCCTATTTGGATTAAAACCTTGTTGCATGCCATATCGACTTTTGCGGATGACGTACTTATCTTCTATTTTTATTAGTATTGTTATTATCATAATTGTTGTTAATATACAATCATTGTAAATATTTATATATTTTTTGAGCTACTTGACCAATTTGAATTTCCCCCATTGGGGGATGAATAAAGTATTTTTCTATTCTATTCTATTCTATTCTATTCTATTCTATTCTATTCTATTTCTGTTAAAGTTAAATTATCTATTAATAATACATTTCAAAAGGCACTAAGAGTCTGGTTTTGAACTTCTTGCCTTCTGCTTTTATGGTCTTAATTTTTCAAGCTTTTACTAGTTTGGCTTTTTTTTTTTTTTCTGAGATAACTTTGACTTCACTTGGGGCGATAACATGATAAAGCACTTTTGATTGCCTGTTTAAGTTCCACCGATGCTAGCAGAGTGATGCTAGTGCCACGTTAAAGTAAAATCTATAATGATAACAAAGGGTGACAAGTGTCACCATGATTTGTTTTAATGTGTAGGCCTTTGGGGCTAAATTAATCTAAATATATCCAAAATAGAGCCTAAGTAAAGATCATTGGTACAAGATTTTGTTTTTTTCAAACTAAAATTGTGTTGGAATTCCATTCTACCATTGATTTGTAGAGACTAACCCCCGATTAAAGCGGCAGTCGGCAACTTTTTTTTTGTCATATTAGCTTGAACTGTCATGGGATTCTGGAAGTAGAATATTAAATAGGCTGTTTAGGAAAAATAACGAAATCTGTAGCTCCCTCTGAAGCCTGTAATCATGCTTACAAAAACCGAGCGCTCCCGGCTGTTTTTAACCAATCAAGTTAGGGTGGAGGAATCCTACCTGTCAATCACAGCTTGTGCACACGCTGCTGAGCGTGAGTCTGCCCCAGCTTGTGTGCGCTCACACTGGTGTGAACTCACGTGCACAACCTCGTCCACAGAGGGGGAGGGGTTTGGGGGGCGATTCGGAGCTTGTTAGAGGTTGGGGGAGGGACCTGAAAGTTGTGTCAGTTCGAATTTTCCGACTTTAGACTCGGAATTTTGAAAACTTGCCGACTGCAGCTTTAAATTTCTTATGGTGGTCATAGAAAATGACCACCAAAAAAATCTTATCTTACACCCACACCATAACACCTCATCCTGACTGAACGTGAGCGAGCGATTGATAAAAAGTGATTTGAATGCATACTTTTCAAGTGTGACCTGAGTTTATGTAAAATATTTGGCTATTTAGGCTCAATTCCATAGTCTACTGGATCTAATGAAATAAGCACAATCCTGTAGGCATTAAAGAATGAGGCAAAATCATAATGTAAACTAAGAATGGGAACGAGGGTGCATTTTTGGAGGCTTTGTCTACAGATTGAAAAACATAGACATATGCTTGACTTTACTGTTAGACCATAACAGCTACAGCAGAAAAAGCAAGACTGATGTTTTTGATTAGCTGAAGGGTCTTTGAATAAAAGCTCAAACAAAACCTGATTTTTTTTTCTTATTGATAATTCAAATTTCTGAATTCCCCCCATCTCCCGAATCTCAGGTGGACATACAAGGTTTCTGTATGAATTGTGAGGCAGAAAGAAGATGATTATATCAAGGCAGACCATCCACCTTGAAGAAGCTATTCATGTATTCAAGCCTCACTGCACTGTGAGGCACAATATATTAGCCACATTACTGAGGAGGTTCCCTCTGGTATTTGCTGACCTGTCTCACATGCACACACACCAACTCACACACACACACACACTCCCCCAATTGACTTCAGATATAATCATAGGTATGACATGGTGACGACACCTTTAATCAGACCTGTAAAAGAAATAGACAGAGATCCTTTTTAAAACAAATTATAGTGTGAAACCTGCCCTCCACTCCCTCAAAGAACTGCCAGTTCAATTCCCACCTGACACCACACTTTTGACCATAAAGAATAAGGTACATAATCATATGGATGACACAGTTGGTGGCAGGTGGAAATCAAACATCTGTAATAAGGAAAAAAGGAAAAAAGGCTATTTTTAAAAAGAGAAGAGAAGTCCATTTCTCTTTGTATTCATCAATATTTAAAGAACATTCAGACTTGCAAATTAAGGCGACTCGAAAGGGTGTTTATATTGCAGATGACTAAAAGTTGACATACTTGACTTGCTAATGTTGCGAGGCTACAGTCTGATGAACAATAGAATGCAGCATTATTCAGGTAACACAGGTGACACCAAGGTTATCATCAAGGATGGCTTGGCTTTGAAGGTTTAGTGATGGTAAAGAATATTACATTTCATCATAATTCAATTCAATTCATTTTTATTTATATAGCGCCAAATACAACAAATGTCATCTCAAGGCACTTAGATAATAAAGTCCAATTCAAGCCAATTGGAATTCAATTAATTGTAATCATAGTTATTCATAAAATAATCCAATTTGTTCATTTAGAGCCAATTCAAGAACAATTTCCTAGCTAAGGAAACCAACAGATTGCACTGAAGCTTGTTTTCGGTCCAACCTCCCGTCCTGAGCGTGCCTGAGGCGACTGTGGAGAGAAACGACTCCCTTTTAACAGGAAGAAACCTCTGGCAGAACCAGAACCAGGAAGGGTGGCCATCCGCCTCGACCAGCTGGGGTTTGAGAAGACAGAAAGAGAGGGGGGGGGGGGGGCACTGTAACACCATTCAAAGGATACCTGTTGGAACAGGGAAACACAAGTTAATGACCACAATAGAGTCACATATACATAATGTCATTTGAGAAATTAAACGGGGGAAAAAGAGAGTAAAGTGAGGAAAGGTGTGACAGATGAGGCCCCCCAGCAGTCTAGGCCTGTAGCAGCTTAACTATGGGATGTTTCAGGATCACCTGAGCCATCCCTAACTATAAGCTTTATCAAAAAGGAAAGTTTTAAGCCTGGTCTTAAAAGTGGAAAGGGTGTCTGCTTCCTGGACATTTACTGGCAGCTTATTCCACAAGAGAGGGGCCTGATAACTGAAGGCTCTGCCTCCCATTCTACTTTTAGAAACTCTGGGAACCTCAAGTAAACCTGCAGTTTGGGAGCGAAGTGCTCTGTTAGGAAAATATCTTACAATGAGATCTTTAAGATATGATGGAGCTCGGTCATTAAGAGCTTTATATGTGAGGAGAAGAATCTTAAATTCTATTCTGAATTTAATAGGGAGCCAATGAATCATACCCTCTGCTTTAGGTTCAGTTTGAAAAAACACGAGAATTTATGTCCCAGCTTAAGAGCCAGAAAATCTACAGTATTGGTAGTCTCATCCTCTTGTCTACAATTGGTGCTGTCTTTTTGTAATAAACAACCAACTGCTTCATGAAGCCAACTGTGAAATGCCAGAAATCAGTGCCCTAAATGCTGAAAATTTTCCGTTGAACTGAATTGTCTAGCACTGACATGCCAGGGCCTTTTATATCTGAAGTCAATTGGGAATCCAAAAAATGAATCTTTACAAACTTTAGTTGTAGATCTTGCAAAGTTCTGATCTTGACTAGCTCACCTCAGCTATAGAGCTGCAGAAGGAATCCAACAGAGTTTCTAGGACTCTGAAAGCAGCTGACAGGCCAAGAGGAATGTGGCTCGGGTAGCTGCAGAAGCAAAAACTTGAGTGTGGGAGGAGTTTAGTGAGGGTATGTAATATTACTTTCAGGTTGGCCTCAAAGAGCTTAAAACCAACAACTGCATCAGGTCAGGGAGGCAGTGCTTTGCCATCACTGTTGACCATGGAGATGGAGTGCTGCTGGTCACGACTGAGGAGGATATAATCCTGGGTAGAAAGATTTCAAAGATTATTTTGAGGATCTTCCTCAATGGAAGCAGAGAAAGGTGAGCTTGGAGGCGACTCACCAATCACCAGGCTGGAGATGCTGAAGTAGTTAAACAAATCAGCAGCAAGCCATGAAGACAGTGTCTGGACTGGCATACAAAGGTGGTGGTTCCTCTTTTTAAAAAAGTGGAGGAGAGGTAGAATTTCAACTACAGCACGAAAGTATGGCAGACAGTCAAACAACAGATCCCAGAAGAGTATTGCAGTTTTGTCCTGGTTGTGAAAGACTGGACTAGCTCTTCACCCTTGTAAGGATATTGGAGAGTGTATGGGACGTCCCCAACCTGTATTCACTTGTGTGGTAAGCTATTCAGTCTGTGCACAATGGAAGTGAGAATTTGGTTCACATTGCTGGCAATAAGTCAGACTAATTTTCTGTGTGTGTTTGAGTCTGCTGGGGCTGCCCTTTGCCCACCGTTTTTGTTCATTACTTTTATGGACAGTGTTTATAAGCACAGCCAAGGGCAGGAGGGTTTCCATTAGCTCTTTTTGCAGAGGATGTGGTCCTGTTGGCTTCAATGATAGGAGCCCCAGGCCAGCAGGCACTGGGGCTGTTTGTAAGAAAATGTGAAGCAGCCAGGATAAGAATTAACACCTCTAAGTCTGAGGTCTTAATTCAGAAAATAGAGAATTGCCTACTCCAGGTAGCTGGTCAGTCACTGGCTCGAGTGGAAGAGTATTATTCATGAGTGCTAGTCGAGAGGAGAGTGATATTGACAGGTAATATTGATATTGGAGGAGCATCAGCAGTGATGTGGACATTGTATCAGTCTGTGCTGGTGAACAGAGACTGAATCAGAAGTCTGTCGAAAGCTGTTGATATACCAGTCAAACTGACCCTAACCCTAACCCTTCACCTATGATCATGAGCTGGAGGTAGTGACTGAAAGAATGTGATTGCAAATACAGGTGACAGAAATGAATTTCCTTCAAAGAGTGGCTGGAATCATCCTTAGGGACAGGCTGATGAGCTTGGTCACCCCTGCCTGAATGCCACTGAGGTGGTTCAGGGACTCTGGTTTTGCTCAGAATTCTAGTTCAACTCTGGTTCGAGCGTTTGATCAGGATGCTTTCTTGATGCTTCTCAGGGAAGGTTTTTAAACATGTCCCAACAGAAGAAGGCCTCGGGGGAGACCCAGGGCCTGCTGGAGAGATGAAATTTGCAAATATTGACATGGTGGTAAGATGCATTTCTGTGATAAAGGCAGAACAGTCATCTATATTGTTGCTAGTCCAAGTTTATGCATTGCAGTAAACCTGTTTATAACTTCCGGGCATTAGGGGTAGGGTCAGCTTTCGGCTGACTGATACAAAATCACAAGGTGATATGTAATTGTAATTTTAGACCCTAATCCTAGGCATAAAATCAGTGATAAAAATTTCAACAGCCCAACTCCACAATTAATGAAAACACAATTCTTGACCTTTTACCACCTTTTAGGCAGTGACTGTCTAACACATATAACATGTTTCCATACAAATCTCTGAACTGGCATTACTTCAGAATATTTTTGAGTGTTTATGTTTGTTAGATAGGTCAATAGAAATGTTAGAGGGAAAGCTAATGTGGTCAGAGTGAGCAGCTAAGCTGAATCATAAAATTATCCATCAATCCATCCATTGTCACCCGCTTATCGGAGGTCGGGTCAAGGAGCAACTGGTTCAGGAGAGAAACCCAGACATTCTTCTACCTCTACATTGCTCTCCCTCTTTCGCCGGTTCGGCACTAAAAATAAAAGAAAAAAAGATTATAATATGCTTGAACTGGAGGGTATCTTTGAAGTACCCTAAGAATACAGTTATTGATGTTCAGCACTATATAGCTACAATTTAATTGAATTATTTGGTATTTGTGAATACTGTCATAAGAATAGACATCTCCTAATAGAACGACATCAGTTTCCAATGCTTTGTCAATCTGCTCCCAGTTTAGTGTTTTTATTACCAAGACCAGCCCATTATCCTTTAATAATGACACAATATTGCTTAACTCCAAAATGTAAATCCACTGTTTTCCATACTTGCTTAATTTTGTTCAGTCAGGGGTAAGAGACAAGTTTCACCCTCAAACAGAGACCGTTATGACAAAATCCGTTTTTTTGCCTCCAAATAACAACCATTCACACTTAATATCAGTTTAGGACCAATTAACCTCACATACATGCTTTAGGACTGCTGGACAACTGGGTAAGCAATAAAGCTTAAAGGAGAACTGTGGTATTTTCAACATTAAGCCTCATTTATGAGTCGTCTGCAATGTTTTAGAACCCCCCTCACCGCTTTTTGATGTTTACTGCTGTCTCCGGTATTTGCTTAATTTTGATTCTTCTCAACCTGCTTCAGAATGGCAAGTCATGCGCATGTCCAAAAAGGTCCGTAAAAGCACAATAAACGTCCATTTTCAAAATCATCAACTCACCGGAGTGGTTACTGGTGTGCAGGGGTAATCCATATCAAATTTCGTTGCGAAAAGTTGCTTCTGTCGTGTTTTATTTGACATTTTGTAAATCCCATTGAGTTGTATTGAAGACTGGATGTTCGTTGATATTACTCCGCCACCGAAACCGGAAAGAGGAGATGTTTGTAGTTCTCTTGCACCGGAAATGCAAACCAGGATAATACACCTAGCAGCATTTCCGGTGCGGTCTTTCCTCTTGTTTGTTTTACGTCTTGGCCAGGTCACTCTTGGAAAAGAGGTTTTAATCTCAATTATTTTATTTTTTCCTGGTTAAATAAAAGAATACTACTAGACTGACTACTTGCTAAAGATTAAAGGAGAACTGCGGTATTTTCAACATTAAGCCTCTTTTATGAGTCGTCTGCAATGTTTTAGAACCCCCCTCACCGCTTTTTTGATGTTTACTGCTGTCTCCGGGATTAATGTTGAAAATACCGCAGTTCTCCTTTAATCTTTAGCAAGCAGTCAGTCTAGTAGTATTCTTTTATTTAACCGGGAAAAAATAACATAATTGAGATTAAAACCTCTTTTCCAAGAGTGACCTGGCCAAGACGTAAAACAAACAACACACAACAAGACCAAAAATACCAGACCAAATACACAAATACATAAACAACAGTTTCACATTTCATGAAAAATACCCTGGAGATATCACAAAGCATTAAACATTTGGGCAATTACAGGAGCCAAGTGAGCTAATGTCTCTGTCCTTTAAAATTGACTTGAATTCCCCCAAAGTTATGAGAAATGACAGTTTTAAACCTTTTGCATAATATTTCAGGTAGCAGCGGCAGAAAAGTGAAAGGCCCTTTTACTCAATTCAGTTCTGACTTTTGGGACCCACATCAAAATGATGTCTGATTAAATTCAATCTGGAATGATGTTTCAGATGCTGTTTCACACAATGGCAAGTTATCAGCTGTTATCAAAATGTAACCACACTTGATATTCTGATTAAGTTACTGCTTTTATGTAATTTTCCATCCTTTTTTGTTCCTCAGAGTAGTCAGTCTGAAATATATTTAACAGGAGGCTAATAATACCATACAGTGTTGTTACACATTCCATATTCTGCGTGTTGCTGTAGCATCAGCAGCCTGTAGATGACAGCAGATTACACAAAATGAGCCACAGAATGCATTCAAAGAATCCTACAGGGAGGACAATGTTTATCCTTATAAGATCAGTCAAGGCAAAATTATATTTATATTTATAACTACAATATATCTATATATCTTTATTCATGTCCAAATATTTTATAATAAATAAACAATATATTTTCTCACATTATTATAATGATCTAGATTGTAGAACCTAGATTTTTAACATGTTATAAATGATTGTTAGATTGTATATACATATACATAGACATATCTTTAATATACATACATTTATTTAAATATATATATACAATAAAAAATCATTCCTATTTTTGTGTTTTTCTTTGTACTATATCATTAGAAATACTGTTTGCTTGTAAAAAATAAGTAATGATGCAACAATTTGTATTTCAAATTTATGGATTACGCATGTAATCTAATCTCCATTGCACTTTTTTTCAAGATAAAGATTTTTTATTGTTTCTTGCATCTGAAGAAAAAGAATGCTTCATTGTGTGTGCTATAGAAAACTGGGATCTGGAGGTTTGGGGGAGTGAGATGGTGGAAACTGTATGCTGTATTGTTACTCTTTTTTTGTCTTCCTCTCTTGTTTATTTTTGTGTTTACAGTCAGATGGACAAAACATTGCTGCTGTTTGTTCCTCTTACATTTAAAACAAACAAAATGAGGCCCGCAGCCGCTGCTTTGTCATTGTGTTTGTAGTTCAGACATTCAATTATTCCACAGCACCAACCTTCATCCAATTATCATCACACATACACACACACACACACTTACACACTCACACTCACATGCAGTCTATTATCATCTCTCTTTATGTGACAGCACTGAACAACAAGAATTATACACCTTAATTAACCAGCCAACATGTCAGTGTATTTATAATCACTACTAACACTGAGACAGATTCAACTCCAACACACACACACACACACACACACACAGCACATAATAACTGTAAAAAGAGGAAAAACTCTGCAAAATAGGATACATGGCAAACATAACTAAATCAAAAGTTTTTTTAGAGTCAACTTTCAAACGTGAACTCCAATTTTTTCACCATCACAAGAATTTATTGTAAACAATAAAAAAAGCTTCTGTACTTGATGGTTTTTGTTTTTAAAATTCTTGCATCTTGTACCTCATGTTCGCAAAAGGCCAATATTTAAAACAGGATTGCATGTATTTTTCCCATTAAAGAAGACATATTACGTCCTTTTTAAAAAAAAATCAATTTGACACAATTTTCACGGCTCCTTCTGGAAGTAATTCTGTCTCTAAAAGAACTGTGGCACTATATTATTTAGAACCGCAGTCAAACTGCAACAAGAAATGCTGCTGGAGAGGTTCAGTCATCAAGGCTTCAAAAAGGACATTGGCAAAGGATCAGTTATTGTATGTTTGTATGTTGGCAGTCGCTGACATGAGTTCATATCATATGGTTTGTTACCTTAGCGGGCATCAAAACCTGGGCACCTGATGATTAATGTAATGTAGTAAATGCAAATATAATGAAATCATCCAAAAAACATTTTAGCTATATATAGAGATAGATAGATAGATAGATAGATAGATAGATAGATAGATAGATAGATACTCTATTGATGCAAGATGTAAATAGTTTAGCAATATAACTGTAAGTTAGCTACAGATACTAATGAACTATGCTTTCTGATCAACAGTAATGGACCAAGTCGTAAATTCACGCAGTTTAACTCAAGCACGTGTACCACTAATTACTGTGTTGAAACATTTCGTACATATCAAAATCATTAAATAATTGTACTTATAGACCTACATCTTTTTCAAAAACATGACAATAATGTAACGTTAACATCAAGAGCAGTATGCAGCATTCAATGTAGCAACAGGAGTGAGAAGACGACCAGTGTTGTGCTAAAAATACACCTTATCCACACAGCTGTGGGTTGTCTGAATTACAGATTGTAAATATTCAACCAGAAAGCATTCAATAAGCAAAATAATGTCATAACAATAATATTACCCTTTCAAAAAGTAAACAGCAATAACTCCTTTGAAGTGTAAGTCATCTTCATTAATGAAGCTGTTAGCATTAGCTATGGAATGAACTTGAGGAGTGATGTAATTTTCAAATGAAAAATGACTTGTGAAATGAGGGACTTTCAAACAAAGAGGCACTATGTAACTTACTTAGTCATGCAAACTTTAGACATGCAAATATGTGCTCTGAACAACAGAAAAGAGTGACTGCTCCATAATATATCCCCTTTAAATTATTCCTTAAAAGCAATGATGAAGTTGACTAAGGAGCTAAGGGCATTCTTGGTGGACAGCTTAAAGGCCTCAGTATGCTTCTCCGTCGCTATCCGTCAGCTCTCCGTCAGCTCTCCGTCAGCTCTCCGTCAGCTCTCCGTCCTTTCGAAGTTCTCCGTCGGGATGTCGGATACACAAGGCAGTTCACCTCCCGATCAGCAGGCGTCGCTACGTTAAACGACCCAATCTGTCGACGACAATGGTCAAAGTGGTTGATTGATTGTTCACCTTCCGGATCCGTTCCACTCCTCACAGTGAACAATGGTGACCGAAAGACTGTTGTTGGAGTTGGGGCTTGTTGAAATTGAAATGCAAATAATTTTGACCAAATGTTGACCGGCACACAGTAAACTCTTTCAAAAATGGCGGTGTTGTTTTTCTGAGAGGAAGGAGCTAAACTGGAAAAGTGATTCCGGAAATGATGTTGTTAGCCAACCAATCACAACCCTTGCGGTCTCCGCGAGTCTCTGTCGCCTTGACGGATAGATAGGAATGTTGGCCGACGCACGCAAGCGACGTAGAGCGTCTCCGGGAGGGTCTCCGTTGAAGGAGAGGGCTCTCCGTAGGAGACCATAAATCAGCCTTAACAGTGTTGTTGGGCCAGTGTTCCAGTCTTAATAGAAAATAGGAAACTAAGACAGTCAGATAGTTGGTTAATGCCCTACACCTCTTCGTTTGACTTTCTACACCTGTGACCTGTAGTGCACCTTCAGAACTACAATAGATTGAACTGTGCCTCACAGTTAAATTGCATGGACAAGTGCTATACAGTGGAATGACCAAATCATTGTCTGCAATGGAGATGCTGGGCATTGCCAGGTTCTGTCAAAGTAGCAGTTGGCCCAATGGGTTGTCCAGGCTATCAGCATGGCCTATAGCGTTGCTATGGTGCCTCCTCCCACTGTGATAGTGGCCCACTCTACTAGGAGAAGACCCAATCTTTTAGACCCAATCCCCACCAGATTGTTCAATGAGGTTTTCCCCTTAAACAATACTTCCATATTGGATTTGATTAATCTGTCTTTGTTGACAGGATATGTACCTCAGACTTTTAAGGTTGCTGTAATTAAACATTTACTTAAAAAACCTAGTCTTGATTCACAAGTGTTAGCTAATTATCGACCTACATCCAATCTCCCTTTTTTGTCTAGAGTTCTTGAAAAAAATAGTTGCAGCTCAGCTTTGTGATCATTTACACAGAAATAATCTGTTTCAACAGTTTCATTCAGAGTGTATCATAGCACAGAAACTGCACTGCTGAAAGTTACCAATTATCTCCTCTTATGATCTCATGATCTCTCCTCCACTGCATTTGATACAATTGATCACAGCATACTATTAGAGACTTGAACATGTGTTTGGGATTAAAGGAACTACATCAGGCTGGTTTAAGTCATATTTATCTGATAGATTCCAGTTTGTTCTTGAAAATGAAGAATCTTTCTCACACACCAGAGTAAGTCATGGAGTTCAATTCAATTCAATTCATTTTTATTTATATAGCGCCAAATACAACAAATGTCATCTCAAGGCACTTAGATAGTAAGTCCAATTCAAGCCAACTGGAATTCAATTAATTAATAATAATCATAATTCATAAAATAATCCAATTTGTTCATATAGAGCCAATTCAAAAACAATTTCCTAGCTAAGAAAACCAACAGATTGCACTGAAAACATTTTGTTTTTCGGTCCAATCTCCCGGCCTGAGCGTGCCTGAGGCGACTGTGGAAAGAAACGACTCCCTTTTAACAGGAAGAAACCTCTGGCAGAACCAGACTCAGGAAGGGTGGCCATCCGCCTCGACCAGCTGGGGTTTGAGAAGACAGAAAGGGGGGGAGGGGGCCGCGGCGGCACTGTAACACCATTCAAAGGATATCTGTTGGAACAGGGAAACACGAGTTAATGACCACAATAATATCACATATACATAAAGAGAGTAAAGTGAGGAAAGGTGTGACAGATGAGGCCCCCCAGCAGTCTAGGCCTATAGCAGCTTAACTATGGGATGTTTCAGGATCACCTGAGCCATCCCTAACTATAAGCTTTATCAAAAAGGAAAGTTTTAAGCCTGATTTTAAAAGTGGAAAGGGTGTCTGCTTCCCGGACATTTACTGGCAGCTTATTCCACAATAGAGGGGCCTGATAACTGAAGGCTCTGCCTCCCATTCTACTTTTAGAAACTCTGGGAACCTCAAGTAAACCTGCAGTTTGGGAACGAAGTGCTCTGTTAGGAAAATATCTTATAATGAGATCTTTAAGATATGATGGAGCTCGGTCATTAAGAGCTTTATATGTAAGGAGAAGAATCTTAAATTCTATTCTGAATTTAACAGGGAGCCAATGAAGAGAAGCTAAAACTGGAGAAATATGATCTCTCCTGTTAGTTCTCGTCAAAACTCTGGCTGCAGCATTTTGGATCAACTGAAGGCTTTTCAGAGAATATGTGGGACAGCCCAATAATAAAGAATTACAGTAGTCCAATCTTGAAGTAACAAATGCATGAATTAGTTTTTCTGCATCACTCTGAGACAAGATGTTCCTGATTTTAACAATATTACGAAGGTGAAAGAAGGCAGTCCTAGAAACCTGTTTTATATCCGAGTCAAATGATAAGTTCTGGTCAAAAATAACTCCAAGGTTCCTCACTGTAGAACTAGAAGCCAAGGAAATACCATCTAGAGTAACTATATAGCTAGACAATTTCTCCCTGAAACGCTCAGGTCCAAAGATAACGACTTCAGTTTTGTCTGAATTTAGAAGCAGACAGTTCTGAGTCATCCAGGTCTTTATGTCTTTAAGACATGCTTGTAGTCTGACCAACCTATTGGGTTCATCTGGTTTTATAGATAAGTACAGCTGAGTATCATCAGCATAGCAATGGAAATTTATGCCATGCTGTGTAATAATGTTACCTAATGGAAGCATGTATAAAGTAAAAAGAATCGGTCCAAGCACAGAACCCTGGGGAACTCCATGACTTAGTCTGGTGTGTGAGGAAGATTCTTCATTTACAAGAACAAACTGAAATCTATCAGATAAATATGACTTAAACCAGCCTAATGCAGTTCCTTTAATCCCAATAACATGTTCAAGTCTGTGTAATAAGATACTGTGATCGACCGTATCAAATGCAGCACTGAGATCCAACAGGAAAAGCACAGACAGAAGTCCGCTATCAGAGGCTAAGAGGAGATCATTGGTAACTTTCAGCAGTGCAGTTTCTGTGCTATGATGCACTCTGAATCCTGACTGAAACTCTTCAAACAGATTATTTCTGTGTAAGTGATCACAAAGCTGAGCTGCAACTATTTTTTCAAGAACTTTAGACATAAAAGGGAGATTGGATATAGGTCTATAATGAGCCAACACTTCTGAATCAAGAGTAGGTTTTTTAAGTAAAGGTTTAATTACAGCAACCTTAAAAGTCTGAGGTACATATCCTGTCAACAAAGACAGATTGATCAAATCCAATATGGAAGTATCAATTAATGGGAAAACCTCCTTGAACAGTCTGGTTGGGATTGGGTCTAAAACACAAGTTGATGGTTTAGAAGAGACTATTGCTGTTGTTAGTTCAGAGAGATCAACTGGACAGAAGCCGTCTAAATACAAATCAGGTTCTAAAGATACTTCTAAAGCTGCTGTACTTGATGATACATCACTGATAATAGTGGGAAGGACTCCATCAATCTTCTCTCTGATAGAAACAATTTTATTGATGAAGAAGCTCATGAAATCATCACTGCTGAGAGTTAAAGGAATAACTGGCTCAGCAGAGCTCGGACTCTTGGTCAGACTGGCTACAGTGCTGAAAAGAAACCTGGGATTATTCTTATTCTCTTCTATCAATGATGAATAATAAGCAGTTCTAGCTTTACGAAGGGCTTTCTTATACATTGTTAAACTATCTTTCCAGACTAACTGAGACTCTTCTAAATTAGAGGAACGCCACTGTCTCTCCAGCTTTCTTGCAGTCTGCTTTAAAGCACGCAGCTGTGAATTATACCAAGGAGCCAGCCTCTTCTGACTGATTACCTTCCTTTTCAGAGGGGCAACATTGTCCAGTGCTGTACGCATTGAAACTATAGTGCTGTCAACAAGAGAGTCAAGTGCTGCTGGAGTAAAGTTTAGGTAGTCGTCCTCTGTCATATCTGCACATGGCAGTGAAGAAAAGGATGATGGAATTAATTCTTTAAATCTGGTTACAGCATCCTCTGATAGACACCTTCTATACGTAAATTTCTTCTCAGAAACTGTATAGTCAAGTAATGTAAACTCAAAGGTTATCAAAAAATGGTCAGATAAGACAGGGCTATGAGGGAACACTGTTAACTGTTCACTCTCAATGCCATAAGTCAGCACAAGATCAAGGGTGTGATTAAGGCAGTGAGTCGCTCTGTGAACACTCTGAGAAAATCCAATAGAGTCCAATATAGAATTAAAGTTCATATTCAGACTGTCATTTTCAACATCTACATGAATATTAAAGTCACCCACTACAATGACTTTATCTGTACTCAGCACTAACTGGGATAAAAACTCTGAGAATTCAGACAGAAACTCAGAATAAGGGCCAGGTGGACGATACACAACAACAAACACAAGAGGTTTCTGGGATTTCCACTTTGCGAGGGAAAAACTGAGAATCAGAGATTCAAAAGAGCTCAAACTAATCTTGGGTCTGGGACTGATGAGTAACCCTGATCTGAAAATAGCTGCCACTCCTCCTCCTCTGCCTGTGGTTCGAGGAACGTGAACATTTAAACAGTCAGAGGGAGTTGCTTCATTAATGCTAACATGATCCTCCTGCTGCAGCCAGGTTTCTGTAAGACAAAATATATCAATATGATGATCACAAATCAACTCATTCACTAACAGAGACTTCGAAAGGAGAGATCTGATATTCAGCAAACCACATTTAATAGTTTGATGTTTTTGTTCAGTTAAAGTTTTTGTTTTAATAATTTCTTTTTGCACAAGAGGATTTGTAGCCTGGCTGACGCGTCCACAATCTCGATGAGATGGTGGTCTGGGAACTAGGTGTGCATTTTCTCGTATTTGAGGCGTGGTTTACGAATGCCTGGAGCCGTTTATTGGGCGCTACGAATGTCTATCAAATGACGTCAGGTTCTTCCCATGCTGCTTTGCGCGCGATTCATAGCCAATTGTATCACTTATACCAGATGACGACAGAAATTCGACGAGGAAGAAGAAAAAAAGTAAAATAAAAGTAAACTTGCGCTCTAAGCTACTTAAATTAACAACAAAGTAGGCCTATATGCTATATTCTACATGAATTTTTATGTTGTAGAGTTGTGAATTTATTTTATCAATGGAGAAATTGAGCAGCCTTGCTTTGTTGTCTACAGTAGTAGATCAACCCTCATCTTACTTTGAAGCTCCCAGCTCCCAGAAGTGACGTCAACGAAGCTTTAGAAGCAAAAAAGCTATCAGGCTTGTGTTGATGATAATAATAAACTCCTGGACTATGTACAAACTTCCAAATGCATCGTTTTGTGAGTACAGACCATATTTGTACTACTGTAGAAGTTTGGTGTCATGGCATGTGATTTTAGTGTGGTAATTTTGGAGATGCTGCCAGGGTCCGTCAGCGCTTGTACTAAGGTATTCGGGATAACTCAGTAACTCAACTGATGTTCAGCCAATATCGGAAAAAGTTCGGGTGGGCTACTTGGCTGGATATCACGGTTCAAATGACCTTAGGGTGAATCTACTCCGAAACACTTTCTAAGGCTGCATCGAACGGTAACGTTGTGTCCACTGTCAAGCTTCGGTGTAGCGCATGGACGTAGTCATCGTCTTGCTGCGCGCGCGCCCCCCCCCGTTCTGTGATTGGTTCCCAAACTCTGGCAAAAATAAGGGTGGTGGTTTCCAGGCTGACTTTGCAGTGAGAATGAAATCGAGCGCAAAGCAGCATGGGATTTCCCAGGCTAGAGGATTTGCTCCTTTTGTGTTAATCGGTTGGGTGGGTAGCAGCAGGTGGGAAGCTGCAGAGAAGTGTGTAAGACTACAACTCTGCATCCTGGTCTGAACCCTGGGTTGTCATGTTTTAGGGTGGCAAATAAATTCATCCATATTTCTAGAAATGAGAGCTGCTCCTTCCAAAGTGGGATGGATGCCGTCTCTCCTCATCAGACCAGGTTTTCTCCAGAAAGATTGCCAATTATCTATGTAGCCCACGTTGTTTGCTGGACACCATCTAGACAACCAGCGATTGTAGGACGACATGCGGCTAAACATGTCATCACTGGTCAGATTTGGCAGGGGTCCAGAGAAAACTACGGAGTCCGACATTGTTTTGGCAAAATTACACACCGATGCAACATTAATTTTAGTGACCTCCGATTGGCGTAACCGGAGTAACTATTTTACCGTATTTACGTTTATCCTTAGCCAGCAGTTTTAAATAGGATTCTATATCGCCCGCTCTGGCCCCTGGAATGCATTTGACTATGGTTGCTGGTGTCTCTAATGCCACGTTTCTGACTATAGAGCTGCCAATTACCAGGGTTTTTTCCTCAGCGGGTGTGTCGCTGAGTGGGGAAAATCTGTTAGAAGCGTGGACAGGTCGATGGTGAACAACGGGCTTGACTTTAGAGCTATGCCTCTTCCTGACAGTCACCCAGCCACGTTGTAATCCTGGCTGCTCAGGTTCTGCTAAGGGGAGGCTAATTGAGCTAGCTACGCTAGGGGCTCCACACTGGCAAAAGGGACCTGGCTCGCTATCGGTTGATTTTCAACAGTGCAGAGCCGAGCTTCCAATTCAGATAACCTCGCCTCCAAAACTACAAAAAGACTACATTTGTTACATGTACCATTATCGCTAAAGGAGGCAGAGGAGTAACTAAACATCTGACACACGGAGCAGGTGAAAGCAGGAGAAGGAGGAAGAGAACCGGTAGCCATGCTACGCTAGAGAACCAGACACACCGTTAAAAAGTGAGAATAAAGATCTGTAGGAGTGTGTTGGAACAGAACGGTAAGCTATAGAGTTTAACTATCCAAAATTGTGTAAGTTATAGATCGAAATAAAGTGATTATCAGTACTCCAAGCGGAGCAAAAAATTCCACAGTGCACGAGCAAGGTAACAGGAAGTGATGCAACACGTCTTACCGCAAAGCGTCACAGCGTTCCTCAGGGTTCTGTGCTTGGACCGATTGTTTTTACTTTATTCATGCTTCCATAAGGTAACATTTCAAGACAGCATGGCATACATTTCCATTGCTATGCTGATGATAGTCAGCTATACTTATCTATGAACCCAATAGGTTGGTCAGACTACAAGCTTGTCTTAAAGACATAAAGACCTGGATGACTCAGAACTTTCTGGTTCTAAATTCAGACGAAACTGAGGTTGTTATCTTTGGACCTGAGCGCCTCAGGGAAAAGTTGTGTAGATGTATAATTACTCTAGATGGTATTTCCCTAGCTTCTAGAACTACAATGAGGAACCTTGGAGTTATTTTTTACCATAATTTATCATTTAACGCACTGTTACGGTCCCTGACGGGGGGGGGGGGGCTCTCTTCATGAGACACATTTTCTTACCCTTTCCTGTGTTTCAGGTCTACCTTGCTGCCACAGGTGTTTGGTGTTACAGCTCGTCAGCTGCTCCATAAAGAGCTTCACCTCAGATGTGCCAAGCCCCTTCCTTTTTCCTCTGGGCCTTGATCTGGTGCGATCTTGTTTGTGTATTGTGCTTTGAAAAGCTGTACAGTAGTTTGGCGTTTGAAATTTGCTATTAAGTCACTGACAAGTCATTTGTGTTTTGTTTTCTCACAGTGGAAGCTGGTAGGGGTTTGTAATAGCTTTGTACTATTATATTACTGTTAATATATCCATAACAGATACGGAACACGGAGACCAACTTGCACACGTCTGCACTTCTTTATTGCAGTTCTCAGACTACCCACAACCAGTTAACCTCAGGGTTTTACGGTATTACCAAATGACCACTAGATGGCGGTGGTTAAACACAAACTGTAATACATCTCATAGCTAAGCAGTTATAGTATCAATATACTACACTCCTTCCCCCTAAACTATGGCGTTACCATTAAGAATAGACTCATAACTTAACATACAATTGCTACAGTAAATGTCTTACTTAAAGAATTGCAACTTATTACTGCTAACACAACCCATTAGACCCAGAATTTCAGTGTTTTACAATTCAGTCTCAGGAACTCTTTTTCACATTTGTGTATGAACAGGAACTCTTTTACTTTAGGAACAATGTTCCTCAGGAACTGACTGATCACAAAGTCAGTCGTTTAGGAGGCGCTCTTTCTCTCACAGGGTACCTGCGCCCAAGCACCTCTGGGGAACTGGCTGCTCGGTTGGCAGGTGTCACTGCCTTGTCACAGGCCACTGAGTCTGGTGACGGTGTTGCAAGCGTCTCATTAGCCTGCATACGTATCAGTGGTGTCGCTTCAGGTGAGTACGGGCAACCACCTACTGCTCCAGGTGTGCCTTTCCCCCCCAAGTCCACATGAACCACTGCAGGGTCGTTTTTGGTGACGTCCAACTGCTCATCTGGTAACTCCAATGTCTCTGGACTGGACGGTTGGTTGTACAGCAGATGGTCGATGTGGACTGAGCGTCGGCTCACTCCATTCCGCACCAGGTAGGTGACTGGTCCGAGTCTCTTTTCCACTGTTCCTTTCGTCCACTCTCCTTTCCTCCGCGGAAATTTCGGATCAGGACTGAGTCACCCTCAGACAGATGTCTCAGTGTGGAGACGGTTTGATCATGGTAGTCTTTTTGTTTTTGTTGTTTGGCTTCCATCACTCAAGCAAGATCTGGTTTCAGTAAGCTGAACCTGGTCCTGATCTCACGTTTGAGGAGCAGTTCAGCCGGTGCACATCCTGTAACGCTGTGTGGTGTACTTCTGTATGACATCAGGAAGTTGGCTAGCCTGTGCTGCATTGTTATAGTAACATTTTGTTTCTTTTCATCCAGCACTTGTTTCAGCAGGGATGCTTTCACTGTCTGAACTGCTCGCTCTGCAGCTCCATTAGAAGCTGGATGGTAGGCGGGTACCAAGGTCTGCTTTATACCATTGCTTTGCAGGAATGTCTTGTACTCCTGCGAGGTAAATTGAGGGCCGTTGTCAGAAACAATCTCCTCGGGGAGACCGTAAGATGAAAAGATGTTCCGCAGCACCTCAATTGTTTTGGCGGCTGTGGTTGTTGTCATGGGGATTACCTCAAGCCATTTCGAATGACTGTCCACTAATACTAAGAAGTGGTGTTGATCCTTCTCTGCAAAGTCGATATGTATCCTCTGCCAAACCCTAGTCGGCCACTGCCAGCAGTGTAGTGGTGCTGCTGCTGGTAGTTTCCTCACACTCTGACACGCATCACATTGCTGTACTGCATGTTCTATTTCACTGTCTAGCGGGGGCCACCACAAGTAGCTCCTGGCCAAAGCCTTCATCTTGCACCCTCCAGGGTGCCCTTGGTGTAGATCACGCAGTAGTCGCTCTCTGTGTGCTGGTGGAATGATGACTCGAATTCCCCACAGAATACATCCTTGTTCCACAGACAGTTCATTCTTTCGGGTGAAGTAAGGTTTCAGTCTCTCATCCTGGATATGACTTGGCCATCCGTACCGAGTCAGCTCCAGTACCTTGCATAGGACTGGATCCTTGAGAGTGCTCTGTGCTATCTCTGTAGCATGCACGGGGAGCTCATCCACTACTGAGAAATAGAAGATGCTGTTCTCCTCCGCTGTATTATCTTTTTCCTTCCCCGGCAGTCTAGATAATGCATCTGCGTTTGCATTCTCTGCTGACGTTCTGTACTCTATACTGTAGTCATAAGCTATCACTCTCAGCGCCCATCGCTGCATTCGCAGCGCGGCTTGTGTGGGAATTTTAGACTTGGGGCCCAAAATGGCAAGGAAGGGCTTGTGGTCAGTTATTAAACTGAACTTGCGGCCATACAAGTATTTGTGAAATTTTGTCACGCCAAATATTATGGACAAAGCCTCCTTCTCTATCTGACTATATTTACTTTCTGCCTCTGTCAATGTGCGAGATGCAAAGGCGATAGGTTTCTCCTCCCCATTTTCCATTATGTGAGACATGACCGCACCTATCCCATAAGGGGATGCGTCAGATGCTAATCTCAGGGGTTTCTTGGTGTCATAGTGAACTACAACTGAGCTCTTCACTAACTGTTCTTTTGCATTTTTGAATGCTGCTGCACACTCAGGTGTCCATTTCCAGTCGACCTCTTTCTTTAGAAGTTGGTGTAGCGGCTGCAGTACAGTTGACAGGTCTTTCATGAAACGACCATAGTAGTTCAACAGTCCTAGGAAAGATCGTAGCTCTGTGATGTTTGTAGGCTGAGGTGCATTTACTATGGCGGCAACCTTTGTCTCAGTGGGGTGCAGTCCCTCACTATCTATCAGATGCCCCAGGTATTCTACCTTATCCTGCATGAAGTCATACTTTGCTCTTTTGACTCTCACCCCGTAGCTCTCCAGGCGGCTCAGTACCTCCTCTAGGTTCCTCAGGTGCTCAGCTCTGGTTTTTCCCGTGACCAGTATGTCATCCAAGAAGCAGGTCACGTGCTCTAAAGCCTTGGAGGATCTGGTCCATCACATTCTGAAATATAGAAGGCGCACTGGACACTCCAAATGAAAGTCTATGATAGACGTACAATCCTTTGTGAGTAGTTATTGTCAAATACTTTTCTGAGTCCTTTTCTAACTCAAGCTGTTGGTAAGCATGTGACAGGTCTAACTTGCTGAAGAGAGTGCCCCCAGCCAGTGTGGCAAAGAGATCTTCGACATTCGGTAGTGGATAGTTCTCCTCCTCCACATTCGGGTTTACTGTAACCTTGTAGTCTCCACAGATATGAATTGACTTGTCTGATTTGGGTAACACGACTATCGGAGCAGCCCACTGACTATGCTCGATCTTTGAGATAGTGCCTGCTTTTTCTAGCCGGTTTAACTCTTTCTCGACTGCGTCTTTTAGTGCATACGGAACTGGTCTGGTCTTCCTGAAGACTGGTTTAGTATTTGGCTTTATTTTGATACTGGCCTTAAACTCACAAATAGTGACTAGCTCCTCAGAAAACACTGCTTTGTGTCTCTGCAACACAGCCTCTACATCTGCGTTATTACAGCCCCCTGCTGGTAGAACTGAGAAAATGCTTGCCCAATCTAGTCTGAAGTTGGTGAGCCAGTTACGGCCCAGGAGGGCTGGTCTGTCACCCTTCACGATCACTAGAGGTAAATCACCACTCTGGTTCCCATATTTTGCCCTGACAGTCACTTGTCCCATCAAGGGAATTTTCTCACCGGAAAAGGTTGACAGCTGCACTTTACTTTCTTTCAGTGGCAGATGAGAGAGATGCTTCTTAAACACTATTTCAGAAACAAGCGTTACGGCCGCTCCTGTGTCGAGCTGCATCTCTAGAGGAGTTCCCTCTAACTGGACATTCACTGTAATTTCCTCCTTTCCATTTCCAACAGTATATGTGGGAAACACAGCATTCATGGGATATGACCCAAACAGTTCATCATCATTTCCATTTCCTGTTGTCTCATTTAGACTGCTACTTCCAGCCACGTACTGTGTATGTCCCTGCCTATCTTTAGTTTTACACATCCTTGCTATGTGTCCTACTTTGGAACACTTGTAGCATGTCTCTGTTTTGTACCTACATACTTGCGCTGCATGATTGCTACCGCCACATCGGTAACAAGGCTGGTGATTTTCTGGTCTCTGTGGTTTGGAATTGTCACTCGTGGTCTTACTTCTCCATTCGCTGGTGGCTGGTTTGCTTTTCCACGCACCCTTTGTTCTTTTCTTGTCGATCCTATTCACCGTGGCAGGTCCTTTCATTTTGCTAGCGAACTCCAACGTATTCTTCGACGCCATTTCCATTGATAGAAACAGTTCACATGCTTTTGCAAATGTCAGATTTTGCTCCGTGAGCAACTTTCTCTGAATAGCCTCCACCCTCAATCCACTAACAAATCTGTCCCTCAATGCTTCATCTAAATGGGGACCAAATTCACAATGGATGGATAGCTGCTTTAACGCTACAACATATCCCGACACGGACTCATTTTCTTGCTCATTCCTTTTTTGAAATTTGAATCGTTCTGCGATAACTAACGGCTTCGGTTTGTAATGGGATGATAGTTTCCCGCACAGCACTTCATAAGTGAGTCTACTTGGCTTATCTGGTATGCAGAGGTTTTTTAACAGTGCATAGGCTTCTGCACCTATCACAGACAGGAAAACGTTGGCCTTTTTTTCTTCCTCCACTTTGTTTACTATCATCCATTGCTCAAACCTCTCGATGTATGACTCGAAGTCTTCTTGACCTTCCTTGTACTCACCAAGATTTCCAATGAACCCGGCCATGCTGCACCATTGACGTTAGCCTGGCTAGTCTTGCTAGCGCTAGTTTGCAAAGTCACTTTATCTCCGTGTAAACTCCTTAATTTACTCGCACTGCAACTGGAATCCCTTCCGGCTTAAAAGGATCCCATCCTCGTCGCCACTGTAATACCTTTGTACTATTATATAACTGTTAATATATCCATAACAGATACGGAACACGGAGACCAACTTGCACACGTCTGCACTTCTTTATTGCAGTTCTCAGACTACCCACAACCAGTTAACCTCAGGGTATTACGGTATTACCAAATGACCACTAGATGGCGGTGGTTAAACACAAACTGTAATACATCTCATAGCTAAGCAGTTATAGTATCAATATACTACAGGGTTCTCAGCCAAGTTTGTTCTAACTCTTTTCTCCTGTTTCATGGTCAGGCAGGGAGTTTAGCCCTTGTACTTTTAAGTTTACTCTTAGCCAGAGATATTTTGTTTTCATAATTAGAGGGGGTGTTTTGTTTGCTGTTTTGGCCTCGGAGACCCTGAAGATTAAAACTTCACTGTGTTTTGGGATTATACTTTTGTCATGTTACCGTTTCACAATTGTAAAATAAATTGTACTTTATCTATGGACATCAACTGCTTGAGGTTTACTTGCTTGGTTTGTGTTACACCCCAGTGCCATGACTAACCTCCATTAAGAGGGTTGTTACACGCACATATAAAACAGGTTTCTAGGACTGCTTTCTTTCAACCCGGTAATATTGTTAAAATCAGAAACATCCTGTCTCAGAGTGATGCAGAAAAACTGCTCCATGCATTTGTTACTTCAAGATTGGACTACTGTTATTTTCTAGGTAACCCTTCCTTTTATAGTTCCCTAATTACCAGGTATTTACTAGGTAAATATATGGTAATTCATAGCATCTTCTTGTGTAATTACCACCAGTATAAAAAGGTAAATACAAGGAAACTACAGCTGAGGTACAAAGTATTTATCTGGTAAAATATTTTACAGCGCGCTAACTATAAGAAAATGATCAACCAAAAAAAGGCCAAATATACTGAAGATGAATTAATTAAAATTGAAAAGGCAATAGACCAAAATTCTTTTTGGAAGCTGTAGGAATTTTTTTTTAATTTTTCAAAAATAAAATTCAGAATGGTAATGTTTGGAAAAACTATTTCTCAAATTTATATCTAATCCAGAAAATTATGATTTAAACACACAGCAGATGTCCATAATTTACTAAAAAAATCACTAGAAAATCCAATACAAGACAACCTAAATGCTTTGGATGGCCTAATTACAATTGAGGAGCTTCAAGAAAAACTTGCTGATCTTAAAAATGGAAAGGCTTGTGGCATCAAACGGTATCAAGACAGAAATGTTGAAACACAGTAATAATAAACTTAAACTGGCTATACTACAATTATTTATCTTAAAAAGTGGAATTTACCCTACAATTTGGAACAAAGGATTGATTACTCCTCTCTTTAAAAGTGGAGACAATCTAAATCCTAATAATTATAGGGGCATTTGTGTAAATTCTAATTTCATACTTAATTCAAGAATCCTGTCCTACCTCACTGATAGCACTTGATACCAAAACAGAGAAGAACAGATCACATATTTACTCTCCATACTCTAATCCAAAAACATGTACAACAAAAAAAAAAATAAAGGGAAAATATATGCTTGCTTTGTTGATTTCAGGAAAGCTTTTGATTCAATTTGGCACAGTGGGCCTTTCTATCAGCTACTCGGAAGTGGTATTGGAGGGAAAGTTTATGAACTTATTAAATGGAAATACTTCGAAAATGAGTGTGCTATAAAAATTGGAGAGAAAAGAACTTATTTCTTCAAGCAGTGTTGCAGGGTCCATCAAGGTTGTAATATGTCTTGACCAATTAGCAAAACTAATTTAAAACTCCCCAGCCCCAGGACTTGACTTGGAGGGGAAGGAAGTCAAGTTTCTGTTGTATGCAGATGACTTCCTACTGTTATCACAAACAGAACAAGGAATGCAAGAATATCTGGACATACTCCATGATTATTGTGTAAACTGGGCAAACAGAGTAAACCTAGATAAAACTAAAACTGTAATATTTCAAAAGAAAGCAAAATCACAATCTAAAAAGAATCAATTTACTTTGGGAGAGACAACACTGAGTCACAAAATGGACTACACCTACCTTGGCCTGACTGCTTCGGGTCGTTTTGTTAAAGCTGTGAGTTCATTAGCAGATAAAAACCGTAGAGCATATTACAGTATACGTAAAGTTCTATTCAAATTAAACCTCCCAATCAAAATCTGGCTTAAAATTTTCCAAAGTATTATTGAACCAATCCTTCTATATGCAAGTGAAGTTTGGGGCCCATTAATTAAACAAGAGCACTGGGACTCAAACCCTGTTGAAAAAGTGCATCTTGAATTCTGCCAAAACATAGTCAGAGTCCACAGAAACTGTCCAAACCATGGCTGCAGAGCAGAGCTGGGCCCGCTCCCCCTCTTAATTAGAATTAAAAAGAGAACTATTACATTTTGGAACCACTTGATAGAGTCTGATTTAGACTCATACCAGCACAGAGCAAACTTGGAGCAGCAGGTTTGTCTAAAGCCAGAAAATAATACCTGGAATGGGAAAATGAGGAAATCAGATTGACAAGTCAAAATGACACTATAAAAATAATTCCATACTCCCATTCCAAAGATAACTAGAAAGCTGCAAGCAGCTGTGAGCGGGACCGAGGTGTGCGTACGTTGGGATGTGCGTACGTTGGGGCATGCGCTGGACGCTGGGGCTGCAGCTCTGCCCACACGCACGATATCCTCTGCGTACGTACGAGCACATAAAAACCCCAATGCGGAGGGGTTTTATGAAAATTTCTACGGGGTGCCACTGAGCCATTTAGCACCGCCCACACACAATACTCTTTACATACGTACGAGGTCGACAAGGTGGACGTGTGTACCAAGTTTCATGACTTTGCGATGATGATAAGGCTTTCAAATCAATAACGCCATCGCACGATTTTCACCGCCTGAACACGCCCACACCGTTCAGAGTTTGGAAAAGTTTCTCAAGATTTTTATTCCCCCCTTGCTTAAGAGTAACCTGGCCAAGTTTGAAGATTTTAGCATGAAATATGTAGGAGGAGTTTGATCAAGAGCGAGGTGTGAAAAAAAAAGATGTTTCCGACCACCATTAGGTGGCGCTGTAGGTGGATGTCACTATTTTATATGTGCGCGTTCAGGCTGGGTCCAGCATTCACCGTATGAAGTTTGGGACAGATTGGATAATGTGTGTGGAAGTTATAAGCGACTTAATTCTTCATGACGAGTCATAATTTTGAGGCGTCGCCACGGCCACGCCCTTTGAGGTTTGAAAAAGTTTCTCCATGATTCTTTCCCCCCATGTCTTAAGAGTAAGCTGGCCAAGTTTGAAGTCTATAGCATTAAATCTGTAGGCCAAGTTTCATGACTTTGCGATGATGATAAGGCTTTCAAATCAAACACCATCATAAGATTTTCACCGCCTGGCCACGCCCACACCGTTCAGAGTTTAGAAAGGTTTCTTCATGAATTTTTCCCCGCGTGTCTTAAGAGTAACCTGGCCAAGTTTGAAGCTTGTAGAATTAAATATGTAGGAGGAGTTCGATCAAATGCGAGGTGTGGAAAAAAAAAGACGTTTCTGTCCATCAGCAGGTGGCGCTGTTGGTTGATGTCACTATTTTATATGTGCGCGTTCAGGCTGGGTCCAGCATTCACTGTATGAAGTTTAGGACAGATTGGATAATGTATGTGGGAGTTATAAGCGACTTAATTTTTTATGGCGAGTCATCAAATTTTGAGGCGTCGCCACGGCCACGCCCTTTAAGTTTTGAAAAAGTTTCTCCATGAATATTTCCCCCCATGTCTTAAGAGTAACCTGGCCAAGTTTGAAGTCTGTAGCTTTAAATCTGTAGGACAAGTTCGATCATATGCAGGCGGGAAATCGGGCAAAAATGGCACGAAAACGCACTTTCCATCCAATATGGCCGCCTTCCTGTGGACGTGGCACATTGGCGGCAAGAGACTTTTTTGTGCGTCTGGGCATGATGATGGAGTGTACCAAATTTCGTCGTCCCACGCGAAACTAATGCTATTGAGTGGACCATTTTTAAGCATCGTAGGGGGCGCTACAGAGTCAATGAGCGACTCCAAAAAATATAAAGTTTAGATTCTTTCATCTCGTCGACTGGAAGGTGGTGCTCGCAAAATTTCATGAGTTTTCGCATACCTTTTGCAAAGAATAAGAAAGAAAGAATAACTGGAAAGCTGCAAGCAGCTGTGAGCCCTCATGTCTTAAGAGTAACCTGGCCAAGTTTGAAGATTTTAGCATGAAATATGTAGGAGGAGTTTGATCAAATAAGAGGTGTGGAAAAAAAAGAAGTTTCCGACCACCATTAGGTGGCGCTGTAGGTGGATATCACTTTTTTATATGTGCACGTTCAGGCTGGGTCCAGCATTCACCGTATGAAGTTTGGGACTGATTGGATAATGTATGTGGGAGTTATAAGCGACTTAATTTTTTATGGCGCGTCAAAAATTTGAGGCCACGGCCACGTCCTTTAAGTTTTGAAAAAGTTGGCCAATGATTTTTTCGGCCCATGTCCTAAGAGTAGCCTGGCCAAGTTTGAATCGTTTAGCATTAAATATGTAGGAGGAGTTCGATCAAATGCGAGGTGTGGAAAAAAAAAAAGACATTTCCAACCACCAGCAGGTGGCGCTATAGGTGGATGTCACTATTTTATAGGTGCGCGTTCAGGCTGGGTCCAGCAATCACAGTTTGAACTTTGGGAAAGATTGGATTATGTATGTGGAAGTTATAAGCGACTTAATTTTTTGTGGCGAGTGATGGCGAGTCATCAAACTTTGAGGCGTCGCCACGGCCACGCCCTTTAAGTTTTGAAAAAGTTGGCCAATGAATTTTTCCCCCCATGTCTTAAGAGTAACCTGGCCAAGTTTCAAGTCTGTAGCATTAAATCTGTAGGACAAGTTCGATCTTATGCAAGGCGTGGAATCGGTCAAAAATGGCACGAAAACGCACTTTCCATCCAAAATGGCCACCTTCCTGTGGACGTGGCACATTGGCGGCCTGAGACTTTTTTGTGCGTCTGGGCATGATGAATGAGTGTACCGAATTTCGTCGTCGTCCGCGAAACTAACCCCATTGCGGGCACCATTTTTAAGCATCGTAGGGGGCGCTACAGAGTCAATGAGCGACTCCCAAAAATATAAAGTTTAGATTCTTTCATGTCGTCGACTGGCAGGTGGCGCTCGCAAAATTTCATGAGTTTTCGAGCACCTTTTGCAAAGAATAAGAATAACGGAGAAAAAAAAAAAAAAAAACTAGAAAGCTGCAAGCAGCTGTGAGCGGGACCGAGGTGTGCGTACGTTGGATGTGCGCACGTTGTGGCATGCGCTGGACTCCGTAGTCGCGCAGCTCTGCCCACCCGCACGATACCCTCTGCGTACGTACGAGCACATAATAACCCCAATGCGGAGGGGTTTTTGGAAATTTTTAGGGGGCGCCACTGAGCCATTTTGCTCCGCCCACACACGATACCCTTTACATACACACGAGGTGGTCAGGGTGGACGTGTGTGCCAAGTTTCATGATCTTGCAATGATGATAAGGCTTTCAAATCACAAACGCCATCACACGATTTTCACCGCCTGGCCACGCCCACACCGTTCAGAGTTTGAAAAAGTTTCTCCATGATTAATTTCCTCCATGTCTTAAGAATAACCTGGCCAAGTTTGAAGCTTGTAGCATTCAATATGTAGGAGGAGTTCGATAAAATATGAGTTGTGGAAAAAAAGAGACGTTTCCAACGACCAACAGGTGGCGCTATATGTGGTTGTCACTATTTTATGTGTGCACGTTCAGGCTGGGTCCAGCAATCAACGTATGAAGTTTGGGACAGATTGGATAATGTGTGTGGAAGTTATAAGCGACTTAATTCTTCATGGCGAGTCATAACTTTGAGGCGTCGCCACGGCCACGCCCTTTGAGGTTTGAAAAAGTTTCTCCATGATTCTTTCCCCCCATGTCTTAAGAGTAACCTGGCCAAGTTTCAAGTCTGTAGCATTAAATCTGTAGGACGAGTTCGATCAAATGCGAGGTGTGGAAAAAAAGAGATGTTTCCAACCCCCAGCAGGTGGCGCTATAGGTGGATGTCGCTATGATAATATGTACACATTCAGGCTGGTTCCAGCATTCACCGTATGAAGTTTAGGACAGATTAAATAATGTATGTGGGAGTTATAAGCGACTTCATTTTTTGTGGCGAGTGATGGCGAGTCATCAAACTTTGAGGCGTCGCCACGGCCACGCCCTTTGAGGTTTGAAAAAGTTTCTCCATGAATTTTTCCCCCCATGTCTTAAGAGTAACCTGGCCAAGTTTGAAGTCTGTAGCATGAAATCTGTAGGACAAGTTCGATCTTATGCAAGGCGTGGAATCGGCCAAAAATGGCACGAAAACGCACTTTCCATCCAAAATGGCCGCCTTCCTGTGGACGTGGCACCGTGATGGCATGAGACTTTTTGGTGCGTCTGGGCATGATGAATGAGTGTACCGAATTTCGTCGTCCCACGCAAAACTAACCCCAATGTGTGGACCATTTTTAAGTACCCTATGGGGCGCCACTGAGCCACTTTGCTCCGCCCACACACGATACCCTTCACATACGTACGAGGTTGTCAGGATGGACGTGTGTGCCAAGTTTCATGACGTTGTGATGATGATAAGGCTTTCAAATAACAAACGCCATCACACGATTTTCACCGCCTGGCCACGCCCACATTGTTCAGAGTTTGGAAAAGTTTCTCCATGAATTTTTGCCCCCATGTCTTAAGAGTAACCTGGCTAAGTTTGAAGCTTGTAGCATTAAATCTGTAGGAGGAGTTTTATAAAATGTGAGGTGTGGCAAAAAAAGACGTTTCCGACCACCAGCAGGTGGCGCTATAGGAGGATGTCACTATGATAATATGTACGCGTTCAGGCCGGGTCCAGCATTCACCGTTTGAAGTTTGGGACAGATTGGATAATGAGTGTGGAAGTTATAAGCGACTTAATTCTTCATGGTGAGTCATAACTTTGAGGCGTCGCCACGGCCACGCCCTTTGAGGTTTGAAAAAGTTTCTCCATGACTCTTTCCCCCCATGTCTTAAGAGTAATCTGGCCAAGTTTGAAGCTTGTAGCATTAAATCTGTAGGACGAGTTCGATCAAATGCGAGATGTGGAAAAAAAGAGATGTTTCCAACCCCCAGCAGGTGGCGCTATAGGTGGATGTCGTTATGATAACATGTACGCGTTCAGGCTGGGTCCAGCATTCACCGTATGAAGTTTGGGACAGATTGGATAATGTATGTGGGAGTTATAAGCGACTTCATTTTTTGTGGCGAGTGATGGCGAGTCATCGAACTCTGAGGAGTTGCCACGCCCACGCCCTTTAAGTTTTGAAAAAGTTTCTCCATGAATTCCCCCCCCCCATGTCTTAAGAGTAACCTGGCCAAGTTTGAAGTCTGTAGCATTAAATCTGTAGGACAAGTTCGATCTTAAGCAAGGCGTGGAATCGGTCAAAAATGGCACGAAAACGCACTTTCCATCCAAAATGGCCGCCTTCCTGTGTACGTGGGACCATGGCGGCAAGAGACTTTTTTTTGCGTCTGGGCATGATTAATGAGTGTACCGAATTTCATTGTCCTACGCGAAACTAACCCCATTGCGGGCACCATTTTTAAGCATTGTAGGGGGCGCTACAGAGTCAATGAGCGACTCCCAAAAATATAAAGTTTAGATTCTTTCATGTCGTCGACTGGCAGGTGGTGCTCGCAAAATTTCCTGAGTTTTCGCATACCTTTTGCAAAGAATAAGAAGAAGAAGAAGAAGAAGACGAAATAATAACTAGAAAGCTGCAAGCAGCTGTGAGCGGGACCGAGGTGTGCGTACGATGGATGTGCGCACGTTGGGCATGCGCTGGACGCCGTAGTCGCGCAGCTCTGCCCACACGCACGATACCCTCTGCGTACGTACGAGCACATAATAACTCCAATGCGGAGGGGATTTTGAAAATTTCTAGGGGGCGCCACTGAGCCATTTTGCTCCGCCCACACACGATACCCTTTACATACGTACGAGGTCATCAGGATGGACGTGTGTGCCAAGTTTCATTAAGTTGCGATGATGATAAGGCTTTCAAATCACAAACGCCATCACACGATTGTCACCGCCTGGCCACGCCCATACCGTACAGAGTTTGGAAAAGCTTCTCAAGAGTTTTCTTCCCCCCTAGCTTAAGAGTAACCTGGCCAAGTTTGAAGATTTTAGCATGAAATATGTAGGAGGAGTTCGATCAAATGCGAGGTGTGAAAAAAAAAAGACGTTTCCGACCACCATTAGGTGGCGCTGTAGGTGGATGTCACTATTTTATATGTGCGCGTTCAGGATGGGTCCAGCAATAACTGTATGAAGTTTGGGACAGATTGGATAATGTATGTGGAAGTTATAAGCGACTTAATTTTTAATGGCGAGTCATAACTTTGAGGAGTCGCCACGGCCACGTCCTTTGAGGTTTGAAAAAGTTTCTCCATGAATTTTTTCCCCCATGTCTTAAGAGTAACCTGGCCAAGTTTGAAGTCTGTAGCATCAAATCTGTAGGACAAGTTCGATCAAATGCGAGGTGTGGGAAAAAAAAGACGTTTCCGACCACCAGCAGGTGGCGCTATAGGTGGATGTCACTATGATAATATGTACGCGTTCAGGCTGGGTCCAGCAATAACTGTATGAAGTTTGGGACAGATTGGATAATGTATGTGGAAGTTATAAGCGACTTAATTTTTAATGGCGAGTCATAAATTTGAGGCGTCGCCACGGCCACGTCCTTTGAGGTTTGAAAAAGTTTCTCCATGAATTTTTCCCCCCATGTCTTAAGAGTAACCTGGCCAAGTTCGAAGTCTGTAGCATTAAATCTATAGGACGAGTTCGATCAAATGCGAGGTGTGGATAAAAAAATACATTTCCAACCACCAGCAGGTGGCGCTATAGGTGGATGTCACTATGATAATATGTGCGCATTCAAGTTGGGTCCAGCATTCACCGTATGAAGTTTGGGACAAATTGGATAATGTATGTGGGAGTTATAAGCGACTTAATTTTTTGAGGCGAGTGATGGCGAGTCATCAAACTTTGAAGCGTCGCCACGGCCACGCCTTTTAAGTTTTGAAAAAGTTTCCCCATGAATTTTTCCCCTCATGTCTTAAGAGTAACCTGGCCAAGTTTGAAGTCTGTAGCATTAAATATGTAGGACAAGTTCGATCTTGTGCAAAGCGTGGAATCGGCCAAAAATGGCACGAAAACGCACTTTCCATCCAAAATGACCGCCTTCCTGTGGACGTGGGACCACGGCGGCATGAGACTTTTTTGTGCGTCTGGGCATGATGAATGAGTGTACCAAATTTCGTCGTCCCACGCAAAACTAATCCTATTGCTGGGACCATTTTTATCAAATCAAATCAAATCAAATTTATTTGTATAGCACATTTCATGTACAAACAGTTCAAAGTGCTTTACATAAAATAAAAGCATTGCAGCAGGGAGTGCCAGAAGCATTAAAAATACATAAAATAATAAAAAGAGAAACAAATAAAACTAGAAAGCTGCAAGCAGCTGTGAGCGGGACCGAGGTGTGCGTACGTTGGATGTGCGCACGTTGGGCATCCGCTGGACGCCGTAGACGCACAGCTCTGCCCACACGCACGATGCCCTCTGCGTACTTACGAGCCCAGAGTAACCCCAATGCGGAGGGGTTTTTGGAAAAATTCTAGGGGGCGCCACTGAGCCATTTATCTCCTCCCAAATACGATACCCTTTACATACGTACGAAGTCGTCAGGGTGGACGTGTGTGCCAAGTTTCATGACCTTGAGATGATGATAAGTCTTTCAAATCACAAACGCTATCACAAGATTTTCACCGCCTGGCCACGCCCCCACCGTTAAGAGCTTGTAAAAGTTTCTCAAGAGTTTTCTTGCCCCCTAGCTTAAGAGTAATCTGGCCAAGTTTGGAGCTGTTACCATAAAATCTGTAGGAGGAGTTCAATCAAATGCGAGGTGTGGAAAAAAAGAGACATTGCCGACCACCATTAGGTGGCGCTGTAGTTGGATGTCACTATTTTATATGTGCACGTTCAGTCTAGGTCCAGCAATCACTGTATGAAGTTTTGGACAGATTAGATAATGTATGTGGGAGTTATAAGCAACTTAATTTTTTATGGCGAGTCATAAATTTGAGGCGTCGCCATGGCCACGCCCTTTGAGGTTTGAAAAAGTTTCTCCGTGATTTATTCCCCCCATGTCTTAAGAGTAACCTGGCCAAGTTTGAAGTCTGTAGCATTAAATCTGTAGGTCGAGTTCGATCAAATGCGAGATGTGGAAAAAAAGAGATGTTTCCAACCCCCAGCAGGTGGCGATATAGTTGGATGTCGTTATGATAATATGTACGCATTCAGGCTGGTTCCAGCATTCACCGTATGAAGTTTGGGACAGATTGGATAATGTATGTGGGAGTTATAAGCGACTTAATTTTTTGTGGCGAGTGATGGCGAGTCATCAAACTTTGAGGCGTCGCCACGGCCACGCCCTTTAAGTTTTGAAAACGTTTCTCCATGAATTTTTCCCCCCATGTCTTAAGAGTAACCTGGCCAAGTTTGAAGTCTGTAGCATTAAATCTGTAGGACGAGTTCGATCTTATGCAAGGCGTGGAATCGGTCAAAGATGGCACGAAAACTCACTTTCCATCCAATATGGCCGCCTTCCTGTGGACATGGGACCATGGAGGCATGAGACTTTTTTGTGCGTCTGGGCATGATGAATGAGTGTACCGAATTTCGTCGTCCCACGCAAAACTAATCCTATTGCGGGGACAATTTTTAAGCATCGTAGGGGGCGCTACAGAGCCAATAAGCGACTACCAAAAATATAAAGTTTAGATTCTTTCATGTCGTCGACCGGCACGTGGCGCTCGCAAAATTTCCTGAGTTTTCGCACACCTTTTGCAAAGAATAAGAAAGAAAGAAAGAAAGAAAGAAAGAAAGAAAGAATAACTAGAAAGCTGCAAGCAGCTGTAAGCGGGACCGAGGTGTGCGTACGTTGGAATGTGCGTACGTTGGGGCTGGAGCTGGACGCTGCAGTCGCGCAGCTGTGCCCTAACACACGATACCCTCTGCGTATGTACAAACACATAATGACCCCAATGCGGAGGGGTTTTTGAAAATTTCTAGGTGGCGCCACTGAGCCATTTTGCTCCACCCACACACGATACCCTTTACATACGTACGAGGTCATCAGGGTGGACGTGTGTGCCAAGTTTCATGACTTTGCGATGATGATAAGGCTTTCAAATCATAAACGCCATCACACGATTTTCACCGCCTGGCCACGCCCACACCGTTCAGAGTTTGGAAAAGTTTCTCCATGAATTTTCGCCCCCATGTCTTAAGAGTAACCTGGCCAAGTTTGAAGCTTGTAGCATTAAATCTGTAGGAGGAGTTTGAGGTGTGGAAAAAAAAGACGTTTCCAACCACCAGCAGGTGGCGCTATAGGTGTTTATCACTATGATAATATGTACGCGTTCAGGCTGGGTCCAGCAATAACCGTATGAAGTTTGGGACAGATTGGATAATGTATGTGGAAGTTATAAGCAACTTAATTTTTAATGGCGAGTCATAAATTTGAGGCGTCGCCACGGCCACGCCCTTTGAGGTTTGAAAAAGTTTCTCCATGAATTTTCGCCCCCATGTCTTAAGAGTAACCTGGCCAAGTTTGAAGCTTGTAGCATTAAATCTGTAGGAGGAGTTTGAGGTGTGGAAAAAAAAGACGTTTCCAACCACCAGCAGGTGGCGCTATAGGTGGATGTCACTATGATAATATGTACGCGTTCAGGCTGTGTCCAGCATTCACCGTATGAAGTTTGGGACAGATTGGATAATGTATGTGGGAGTTATAAGCGACTTAATTTTTTGAGGCGAGTGATGGCGAGTCATCAAACTTTGAAGTGTCGTCACGGCCACGCCCTTTAAGTTTTGAAAGAGTTTCCCCATGAATTTTTCCCCCCATGTCTTAAGAGTAATCTGGCCAAGTTTGAAGTCTGTAGCATTAAATCTGTAGGACAAGTTCGATCTTATGCAAGGCGTGGAATCGGTCAAAAATGGCACAAAAACGCACTTTCCATCCAAAATGGCCGCCTTCCTGTGTACGTGGGACCATGGCGGCATGAGACTTTTTTGTGCGTCTGGGCATGGTGAATGAGTGTACCGAATTTCATTGTCCTACGCGAAACTAACCCCATTGCAGGCACCATTTTTAAGCATCGTAGGGGGCGCTACAGAGCCAATGAGCAACTCCCAAAGATATAATGTTTAGATTCTTTCATGTCGTCGACTAGCACGTGGCGCTCGCAAAATTTCCTGAGTTTTCGCATACCTTTTGCAAAGAATAAGAAGAACTAGAAAGCTGCAAGCAGCTGTGAGCGGGACCGAGGTGTGCGTACGTTGGATGTGCGCACGTTGGGCATGCGCTGGACGCCGTAGTCGCGCAGCTCTGCCAACACGTACGATGCCCTCTGCGTACGTACGATGCCCTCTGCGTACGTACGAGCACATAATAACCCCAATGCGGAGGGGTTTTTGAAAATTTCTAGGGGGCGCCACTGAGCCATTTTGATCCGCCCACACACAATACCCTTTACATACGTATAAGGTCGTCAGGGTGGACGTGTGTGCCAAGTTTCATGACTTTGAGATCATGATAAGGCTTTGAAATCACAAACGTCATCACAAGATTTTCACCGCCTGGCCACGCCAACACCATTCAGTTTGGAAAGGTTTCTCCATGAATTTTTGCCCCCATGTCTTAAGAGTAAACTGGCCAAGTTTGAAGGTTGTAGCATTAAATCTGTAGAAGGAGTTTGAGGTGTGGAAAAAAAAGACTTTTCCGACCACCAGCAGGTGGCGCTGTAGGTGAATGTCACTATTTTATATGTGCGCGTTCATGCTGGGTCAAGCAATCACCGTATGAAGTTTGGGACAGATTGGATAATGTATGTGGGAGTTATAAGCGACTTAATTTTTCATGGCGAGTCATAAATTTGAGGCGTCGCCACGGCCACGCCCTTTGAGGTTTGAAAAAGTTTCTCCATGATTCTTTCCCCCCATGTCTTAAGAGTAACCTGGCCAAGTTTGAAGTCTGTAGCATTAAATCTGTAGGACGAGTTCGATCAAATGCGAGGTGTGGAAAAAAAGAGATGTTTCCAACCCCCAGCAGGTGGCGCTATAGGTGGATGTTGCTATGATAATATGTACACGTTCAGGCTGGTTCCAGCATTCACCGTATGAAGTTTGGGACAGATTGGATAATGTATGTGGGAGTTATAAGCGACTTCATTTTTCATGGCGAGTCATAAATTTGAGGCGTCGCCACGGCCACGCCCTTTGAGGTTTGAAAAAGTTTCTCCATGATTCTTTCCCCCCATGTCTTAAGAGTAACCTGGCCAAGTTTGAAGTCTGTAGCATTAAATCTGTAGGACGAGTTCGATCAAATGCGAGGTGTGGAAAAAAAGAGATGTTTCCAACCCCCAGCAGGTGGCGCTATAGGTGGATGTCGTTATGATAATATGTACGCGTTCAGGCTGGGTCCAGCATTCACCGTATGAAGTTTGGGACAGATTGGATAATGTATGTGGGAGTTATAAGCGACTTAATTTTTTTTGGCGTGTGATGGCGAGTCATCAAACTTTGAGGCGTTGCCACGGCCACGCCCTTTAAGTTTTGAAAAAGTTGGCCAATGAATTTTTCCCTCCATGTCTTAAGAGTAACCTGGCCAAGTTTGAAGTCTGTAGCATTAAATCTGTAGGACAAGTTCGATCTTATGCAAGGCGTGGAATCGGTCAAAAATGGCACGAAAACGCACTTTCCATCCAAAATGGCCGCCTTCCTGTGGACGTGGGACCATGGCGGCAAGAGACTTTTTTGTGCGTCTGGGCATGATGAATGAGTGTACCAAATTTCGTCGTCCCATGCGAAACTAATCCTATTAAGGGGACCATTTTTAAGCATCATAGGGGGCGCTACAGAGTCAGTGAGCGACTCCCAAAAATATAAAGTTTAGATTCTTTCATGTCGTCGACCGGCACGTGGCGCTCGCAAAATTTCCTGAGTTTTCGCATACCTTTTGCAAAGAATAAGAAAGAAAGAAAGAATAACTAGAAAGCTGCAAGCAGCTGTGAGCGGGACCGAGGTGTGCGTACGTTGGGATGTGCGCACGTTGGGGCATGCGCTGGACGCTGGAGCCGCAGCTCTGCCCACACACACAATACCCTCTGCGTACGTACGAGCACATAATAACTCCAATGCGGAGGGGTTTTTGAAAATTTCTAGGGGGCGCCACTGAGCCATTTTGCTCAGCCCACACACGATACCCTTCACATACGAACGAGGTCATCAGGGTGGACGTGTGTGCCAAGTTTCATTAAGTTGCGATGATGATAAGGCTTTCAAATCACAAACGCCATCACACGATTGTCACCGCCTGGCCACGCCCACACCGTTCAGAGGTTGGAAAAGCTTCTCAAGAGTTTTCTTCCCCCCTAGCTTAAGAGTAACCTGGCCAAGTTTGAAGATTTTAGCATTAAATATGTAGGAGGAGTTTGATCAAATGCGAGGTGTGAAAAAAAAAGATGTTTCCAACCACCAGCAGGTGGCGCTATGGGTGGAAGTCACTATGATAATATGTACGCGTTCAGGCTGGGTCCAGCATTCACCGTATGAAGTTTGGGACAGATTGGATAATGTATGTGGGAGTTATAAGCGACTTCATTTTTTGTGGCGAGTGATGGCGAGTCATCGAACTTTGAGGAGTTGCCACGCCCACGCCCTTTAAGTTTTGAAAAAGTTTCTCCATGAATCCCCCCCCCCATGTCTTAAGAGTAACCTGGCCAAGTTTGAAGTCTGTAGCATTAAATCTGTAGGACAAGTTCGATCTTAAGCAAGGCGTGGAATCGGCCAAAAATGGCACGAAAACGCACTTTCCATCCAAAATGGCCGCCTTCCTGTGTACGTGGGACCATGGCGGCAAGAGACTTTTTTGTGCGTCTGGGCATGGTGAATGAGTGTACCGAATTTCATTGTCCTACGCGAAACTAACCCCATTGCGGGCACCATTTTTAAGCATCGTAGGGGGCGCTACAGAGCCAATGAGCAACTCCCAAAGATATAATGTTTAGATTCTTTCATGTCGTCGACTAGCACGTGGCGCTTGCAAAATTTCCTGAGTTTTCGCATACCTTTTGCAAAGAATAAGAATAATAATAATAACTAGAAAGCTGCAAGCAGCTGTGAGCGGGACCGAGGTGTGCGTACGTTGGGATGTGCGCACGTTGGGCATGCGCTGGACGCTGGGGCTGCAGCTCTGCCCACACGCACGATATCCTCTGCGTACGTACGAGCACATAAAAACCCCAATGCGGAGGAGTTTTATGAAAATTTCTAGGGGGCGCCACTGAGCCATTTAGCACCGCCCACACACAATACTCTTTACATACGTACGAGGTCGACAAGGCGGACGTGTGTACCAAGTTTCATGACTTTGCGATGATGATAAGGCTTTCAAATCAATAACGCCATCACACGATTTTCACCGCCTGGCCACGCCCACGCCGTCCAGAGTTTGGAAAAGTTTCTCAAGATTTTTATTCCCCCCTTGCTTAAGAGTAACCTGGCTAAGTTTGAAGCTTGTAGCATTAAATCTGTAGGAGGAGTTTTATAAAATGTGAGGTGTGGCAAAAAAAGACATTTCCGACCACCAGCAGGTGGCGCTGTAGGTGGATGTCACTATGATAATATGTACGCGTTCAGGCTGGGTCCAGCATTCACCGTGTGAAGTTTGGGACAGATTGGATAATGAGTGTGGAAGTTATAAGCGACTTAATTCTTCATGGCGAGTCATAACTTTGAGGCGTCGCCACGGCCACGCCCTTTAAGTTTTGAAAAAGTTGGCCAATGATTTTTTCGGCCCATGTCTTAAGAGCAACCTGGCCAAGTTTGAAGGTTTTTGTATTAAATATGTAGGAGGAGTTCGATCAAATGCGAGGTGTGGAAAAAAAAAGACATTTCCAACCACCAGCAGGTGGCGCTATAGGTGGATGTCACTATTTTATATGTGAGCTTTCAGTCTGGGTCCAGCATTCACCGTATGAAGTTTGGGACAGATTGGATAATATATGTGGGAGTTATAAGCGACTTCAATTTTCGTGGCGAGTGATGGCGAGTCATCAAACTTTGAGGCGTCGCCACGGCCACGCCCTTTAAGTTTTGAAAAAGTTGGCCAATGAATTTTTCCCTCCATGTCTTAAGAGTAACCTGGCCAAGTTTGAAGTCTGTAGCATTAAATCTGTAGGACAAGTTCGATCTTATACAAGGTGTGGAATCGGTCAAAAATGGCACGAAAACGCACTTTCCATCCAAAATGGCCGACTTCCTGTGGACGTGGGACCATGGCGGCCTGAGACTTTTTTGTGCGTCTTGGCATGATGAATGAGTGTACCGAATTTCGTCGTCCCACGCGAAACTAATCCTATTGCGGGGACAATTTTTAAGCATCGTAGGGGGCGCTACAGAGCCAATGAGCGACTCCCAAAAATATAAAGTTTAGATTCTTTCATGTCGTCGACTGGCAGGTGGTGCTCGCAAAATTTTGTGAGTTTTCGCATACCTTTTGCAAAGAATAAGAAAGAATAATAATAATAATAAACCTTACAGATACAATAGGGTCCTTGCAGTTTCACTGCTCGGTCCCTAATAATCCTTACAGATACAATAGGGTCCTTGCAGTTTCACTGCTTGGTCCCTAATAATAATAACTAGAAAGCTGCAAGCAGCTGTGAGCGGGACCGAGGTGTGCATACGTTGGGATGTGCGTACGTTGGGCATGCGCTGGACGCTGGAGCTGCAGCTCTGCCCACACGCACGATACCCGCTGTGTACTTACGAGCACAGCATAACCCCAATGCGGAGGGGTTTTTGAAAATTTCTAGGGGGCGCCACTGAGCCATTTTTCTCCGCCCACACACGATACCCTTTACATACGTACGAGGTCGTCAGGGTGGACGTGTGTACCAAGTTTCATTACCTTGAGATGATGATAAGGCTTTCAAATCACAAACGCCATCACACGATTTTCACCGCATGGCCACACCCAAACTGTTCAGAGTTTTGAAAGGTTTTTCAATATATTTTTCCCCCCATGACTTAAGAGTAACCTGGCCAAGTTTGAAGGTTGTAGCATTAAATCTGTAGGAGAAGTTTGATAAAATGCGAGGTGTGGGGAAAAAAAGACGTTTCCAAAAACCAGCAGGTGGCGCTATAGGTGGATGTCACTATTTTATATGTGCGCGTTCAGGCTGGGTCCAGCATTCACCGTATGACGTTTGGGACAGATTGGATAATGTGTGTGGAAGTTATAAGCGACTTAATTCTTCATGACGAGTCATAACTTTGAGGCGTCGCCACGGCCATGCCCTTTGAGGTTTGAAAAAGTTTCTCCATGATTGTTTCCCCCCATGTCTTAAGAGTAAGCTGGCCAAGTTTGAAGTCTATAGCATTAAATCTGTAGGACGAGTTCGATCAAATGCGAGGTGTGGATAGAAAAAGACATTTCCAACCACCAGCAGGTGGCGCTATAGGTGGATGTCACTATGATAATATGTGTGCTTTCAGGCTGTGTCCAGCAATCACCGTATGGAGTCTGGGACAGATTGGATAATGTCTGTCGGAGTTATAAGCGACTTAATTTTTTGAGGCCAGTGATGGCGAGTCATCAAACTTTGAAGTGTCGCCACGGCCACGCCCTTTATGTTTTGAAAAAGTTTCCCCATGAATTTTTCCCCTCATGTCTTAAGAGTAACCTGGCCAAGTTTGAAGTCTGTAGCATGAAATCTGTAGGACAAGTTCGATCTTATGCCAGGCATGGAATCGGCTAAAAACTGCACGAAAACGCACTTTCCATCAAAAATGGCCGCCTTCCTGTGGATGTGGGACCATGGCGGCATGAGACTTTTTTGTGCGTCTGGGCATGATGAATGAGTGTACCGAATTTCGTCATCCCACGCAAAACTAACCCCAATGTGTGGACCATTTTTAAGTACCCTAGGGGGCGCCACTGAGCCACTTTGCTCCGCCCACATACGATACCCTTCACATACGTACGAGGTGTTCAGGATGGACGTGTGTGCCAAGTTTCATGACGTTGTGATGATGATAAGGCTTTCAAATCACAAACACCATCACACGATTTTCACCGCCTGGCCACGCCCGAATTGTTCAGAGTTTGGAAAAGTTTCTCCATGAATTTTTGCCCCCATTTCTTAAGAGTAACCTGGCTAAGTTTGAAGCTTGTAGCATTAAATCTGTAGGAGGAGTTTTATAAAATGTGAGGTGTGGCAAAAAAAGACATTTCCGACCACCAGCAGGTGGCGCTATAGGAGGATGTCACTATGATAATATGTACGCGTTCAAGCTGGGTCCAGCATTCACTGTATGAAGTTTGGGACAGATTGGATAATGAGTGTGGAAGTTATAAGCGACTTAATTTTTCATGGCGAGTCATAACTTTGAGGCGTCGCCACGGCCACGCCCTTTGAGGTTTGAAAAAGTTTCTCCATGACTCTTTCCCCCCATGTCTTAAGAGTAACCTGGCCAAGTTTGAAGCTTGTAGCATTAAATCTGTAGGACGAGTTTGATCAAATGCGAGATGTGGAAAAAAATAGATGTTTCCGACCACCAGCAGGTGGCGCTATAGGTGGATGTCGTTATGATAATATGTACGCGTTCAGGCTGGGTCCAGCATTCACCGTATGAAGTTTGGGACAGATTGGATAATGTATGTGGGAGTTATAAGCGACTTCATTTGTTGTGGCGAGTGATGGCGAGTCATCGAACTTTGAGGAGTTGCCACGCCCACGCCCTTTAAGTTTTGAAAAAGTTTCTCCATGAATTTCCCCCCCCATGTCTCAAGAGTAACCTGGCCAAGTTTGAAGTCTGTAGCATGAAATCTGTAGGACAAGTTCGATCTTATGCAAGGCGTGGAATCGGCCAAAAATGGCACGAAAACGCACTTTCCATCCAAAATGGCCGCCTTCCTGTGTACGTGGGACCATGGCGGCCTGAGACTTTTTTGTGCGTCTGGGCAAGATGAATAAGTGTACCGAATTTCGTTGTCCTACGCAAAACTAATCCTATTAAGGGGACCATTTTTAAGCGTTATAGGGGGCGCTACAGAGCCAATGAGCGACTCCCAAAAATATAAAGTTTAGATTCTTTCATGTCGTCGACTGGCAGGTGGCGCTCGCAAAATTTCCTGAGTTTTCGCATACCTTTTGCAAAGAATAAGAAAGAAAGAAAGAAAGAAAGAAAGAAAGAAAGAAAGAATAACTAGAAAGCTGCAAGCAGCTGTGAGCGGGACCGAGTGTGCGTACGTTGGGATGTGCGCACGTTGGGCATGCGCTGGACGCCGTAGTCGCGCAGCTCTGCCCACACGCACGATTCCCATTGCGTACGTACGAGCACACAATAACCCCAATGCATAGGGTTTTTTGAAAATTTCTAGGGGGCGCCACTGAGCCATTTTGCTCCGCCCACACACAATACCCTTTACATACGTACGAGGTCGTCAGGGTGGACGTGTGTACCAAGTTTCATGACTTTGCGATGATGATAAGGCTTTCATATTACAAACGCCATCACACGATTTTCACCTCTGGCCACGCCCACACCGTTCAGAGTTTGGAAAAGTTTCTCCATGAAGTTTTGCCCCCATGTCTTAAGAGTAACCTGGCCAAGTTTGAAGATTTTAGCATGAAATATGTAGGAGGAGTTTGATCAAATAAGAGGTGTGGAAAAAAATGAAGTTTCCAACCACCATTAGGTGGCGCTGTAGGTGGATATCACTTTTTTATATGTGCATGTTCAGGCTGGGTCCAGCATTCACCGTATGAAGTTTGGGACAGATTGGATTATGTATGTGGGAGTTATAAGCGACTTAATTTTTTATGGCGCGTCATAAATTTGAGGTGTCGCCACGGCCACGCCCTTTAAGTTTTGAAAAAGTTGGCCAATGATTTTTTCGGCCCATGTCTTAAGAGCAACCTGGCCAAGTTTGAAGTCTGTAGCATTAAATCTGTAGGAGGAGTTCGATCAAATGCGAGGTGTGGAAAAAAAAGACATTTCCAACCACCAGCAGGTGGCGCTATAGGTGGATGTCACTATTTTATATGTGAGCTTTCAGTCTGGGTCCAGCATTCACCGTATGAAGTTTGGGACAGATTGGATAATGTATGTGGGAGTTATAAGCGACTTCATTTTTCGTGGCGAGTGATGGCGAGTCATCAAACTTTGAGGCGTCGCCACGGCCACGCCCTTTAAGTTTTGAAAAAGTTGGCCAATGAATTTTTCCCTCCATGTCTTAAGAGTAACCTGGCCAAGTTTGAAGTCTGTAGCATTAAATCTGTAGGACAAGTTCGATCTTATACAAGGTGTGGAATCGGTCAAAAATGGCACGAAAACGCACTTTCCATTCAAAATGGCCGACTTCCTGTGGACGTGGGACCATGGCGGCCTGAGACTTTTTTGTGCGTCTTGGCATGATGATTGAGTGTACCGAATTTCGTCGTCCCACGCGAAACTAATCCTATTGCGGGGACAATTTTTATGCATCGTAGGGGGCGCTACAGAGCCAATGAGCGACTCCCAAAAATATAAAGTTTAGATTCTTTCATGTCTTCGACCGGCACGTGGCGCTCGCAAAATTTCCTGAGTTTTCGCATACCTTTTGCAAAGAATAAGAAAGAATAATAATAATAATAATAAACCTTACAGATACAATAGGGTCCTTGCAGTTTCACTGCTCGGTCCCTAATAATAATAACTAGAAAGCTGCAAGCAGCTGTGAGCGGGACCGAGGTGTGCATACGTTGGGATGTGCGTACGTTGGGCATGCGCTGGACGCTGGAGCTGCAGCTCTGCCCACACGCACGATACCCGCTGTGTACTTACGAGCACAGCATAACCCCAATGCGGAGGGGTTTTTGAAAATTTCTAGGGGGCGCCACTGAGCCATTTTTCTCCGCCCACACACGATACCCTTTACATACGTACGAGGTCGTCAGGGTGGACGTGTGTACCAAGTTTCATTACCTTGAGATGATGATAAGGCTTTCAAATCACAAACGCCATCACACGATTTTCACCGCATGGCCACGCCCACACCGTTCAGAGTTTGGAAAAGTTTCTCCATGAATTGTTGCCTCCATGTCTTAAGAGTAACTTGGCTAAGTTTGAAGCTTGTAGCATTAAATCTGTGGGAGGAGTTTGATAAAATGTGAGGTATGGAAAAAAAAGACGTTTCTGACCACCAGCAGGTGGCGCTGTTGGTGGATGTCACTATTTTATCTATGCGCATTCAGGCTGGGTCCAGCTATCACCGTATGAAGTTTGGGACAGATTGGATAATGTATGTGGAAGTTATAAGCGACTTAATTTTTCATGGTGAGTCATAACTTTGAGGCGTCGCCACGGCCACGCCCTTTGAGGTTTGAAAAAGTTTCTCCATGACTCTTTCCCCCCATGTCTTAAGAGTAACCTGGCCAAGTTTGAAGCTTGTAGCATTAAATCTGTAGGACGAGTTCGATCAAATGCGAGATGTGGAAAAAAAGAGATGTTTCCGACCACCAGCAGGTGGCGCTATAGGTGGATGTCGTTATGATAATATGTACGCGTTCAGGCTGGGTCCAGCATTCACCGTATGAAGTTTGGGACAGATTGGATAATGTATGTGGGAGTTATAAGCGACTTCATTTGTTGTGGCGAGTGATGGCGAGTCATCGAACTTTGAGGAGTTGCCACGCCCACGCCCTTTAAGTTTTGAAAAAGTTTCTCCATGAATTTCTCCCCCCATGTCTTGAGAGTAACCTGGCCAAGTTTGAAGTCTGTAGCATGAAATCTGTAGGACAAGTTCGATCTTATGCAAGGCGTGGAATCGGCCAAAAATGGCACGAAAACGCACTTTCCATCCAAAATGGCCGCCTTCCTGTGTACGTGGCACCGTGATGGCAAGAGACTTTTTGGTGCGTCTGGGCATGATGAATGAGTGTACCGAATTTCGTCGTCCCACGCGAAACTAATCCTATTAAGGGGACCATTTTTATGCACCATAGGGGGCGCTACAGAGCCAATGAGCAACTCCCAAAGATATAATGTTTAGATTCTTTCATGTCGTCGACTGGCACGTGGCGCTTGCAAAATTTCCTGAGTTTTCGCATACCTTTTGCAAAGAATAAGAAGAATAATAATAAACCTTACAGATACAATAGGGTCCTTGCAGTTTCACTGCTCGGTCCCTAATAAACCTTACAGATACAATAGGGTCCTTGCAGTTTCACTGCTCGGTCCCTTACAGATACAATAGGGTCCTTGCAGTTTTACTGCTCGGTCCCTAATAATAATAAACCTTACAGATACAATAGGGTCCTTGCAGTTTCACTGCTCGGTCCCTAATAATTTAAATGACATATGTAGATATTATAACACGTGTTAGTCAGAATTGGTGAAGGGCTCAGTGCCCGAGTGGTAGGACCCGTATCAAGAAGCTTCTACACAAGCCTAAAACTCCTGTTTTAGCTGCGGACGTTTTTTTTAAGCACCGTAGGGGGCGCTACAGAGTCAATGAGCGACTCCCAAAAATATAAAGTTTAGATTCTTTCATGTCATCGACTGGCAGGTGGTGCTCGCAAAATTTCCTGAGTTTTCGCATACCTTTTGCAAAGAATAAGAATAACGGAGGAGGAGGAGGAGAAAAATAATAATAAACCTTACAGATACAATAGGGTCCTTGCAGTTTCACTGCTCGGTCCCTAAAAAATAATAATAAACCTTACAGATACAATAGGGTCCTTGCAGTTTCACTGCTCGGTCCCTAATAATAATAAACCTTACAGATACAATAGGGTCCTTGCAGTTTCACTGCTCGGTCCCTAATAAACAAAAATATTGCAAATAGTGGAAAACAGAAACTCAAACAATCAATAAATTACAATGTTATAATTTACTGGACAGAAAATTCCAATTAGCTCAATATTTAACCCATATAAAAAATAAAATAAAAAAGACAAACCCTTACAAAATATAGACTCAGTGACCATAGACTTGCCATTGAAACTGGTTTCCATAAAAAAGAATGGCTAGAAAGAACAAAAGGAATTTGTATCCACTGTGACACAGGAGAGGTAGAGACAGAAACTCACTTTCTCACACATTGTCCCAAATACAAAGAAATTAGAGAAGAATTATTCCCCAAATTTAAAGAAAAAATCCCAGACTTCCTCACCCTCCAACAAAACAAAATAATTCCAATCCTTCTGGGAGGAGCCAGCTCTGCTGTAGAACTGGCAGGAGACTACATCACTGCATGTCACGCATTAAGAAATGTTTCAATGGAAGACTGTTCCTCGTTTATTTCTGTTTATTGATTAAAAAAACAACTATTACCATTATTCTACTACTTATCACTATTCTCATAATTTTATTGTTTAATATTTTACACACACCCACACAGAAACATGCAAACACACAGACACACAATTCTTTTCTTATTTTATTTTTAGGTTTTATTCTATTTATGTACATATATTAACTTATGAAATATATATTTGTTTTGTTTCATTTACTCTTCATGTTTTAGCAACAAAGTGTGTGTGACATTCGTGCCAATAAAGCAAATTTGAATTGAATTGAATTGAATTGAATTGAGAGATAGAGAGAGAGATAACCTAACCTAACCTGTGCATAACTTTCATCCATGATGGTAATGGATATGTGGTATGGACCACATGGTATGGTATGTGGTATGATGGTATGTGATGGTATTGACCTAACCTAACCTGTGCATAACTTTCATCCATGATGATAATGGATATGTGATCTGGAGAAAACTGAGTCCTCTCTGATGGACCTTGTGATGGCCCTGCCCTTAAATACATGTTATTTAAGAAACACTTTACATCTTAAAAGCAATTTCAAAGTGCTACAGGCGTTAAACCCATAAAACAAGTAAAACCATAAAAGCAAGTAAAAAAATTAAGATTTGAAGGTTTAAAATGTTTCCTGAAGAGAAATATTTTAAGTCCCTTTTTAAAACCAGACACTGTCTGTTGAGCCCTTAGGTGGTCTGGTAGGGCGTTCCACAGGTGTAGAGCAGAAAGCCCGGTCCCCCATTGTGGGGGTCTTAGTCCTTGGACAATTGAGCCGGCTGGTGTTGGTGGAGCGGAGGGATCGTGCTTTAGTGTATGGGGTGAGGAGCTCTGTGATATATTGAGGAGCATTGCCATGTATGTAGTGAAATGTGAGGAGGGAGACCTTATATTCAATCCTTGCGGAGACGGGGAGCCTGTGTAGTGTATGGAGGGTGGGGGAGATGTGGTCATACTTCTGCACTCTCATCAGGATCCTAGAGGCACTGTTCTGAATGTACTGTAGCCTTTGGAGGCTTTTGCTGGGGATCCCGATGAGACGTGCGTTGCAGTAGTCCAGTCTGGAGGAGACAAAGGCGTGGATAAGCTTCTCGGCATCAGGGAGAGTGGGAGTGGGACGGAGTTTTGCAATGTTTCTGAAGTGGTAGAAAGCGGTCTTGGAGAGGTGCTTGATGTGAGACTCAAAGGTTAGCTGAGGGTCAAATTTCACACCCAAGTTGGTGACTGTAGTTGATAATGAAATGTCCTGGCCAGAGAAAGCAATGCTGGTTATGCAAGATGATCTGGTTTGATGAGGGGTGCTGACTAACAGTGCCTCAGTTTTAAGCTGTTGAGCTGAAGGAAGTTTTGATTTATCCACGCCTTTATCTCCTCCAGACAGGCAGTGAGTTTGGACAGTGATGTAATCAGAATCAGAATCAAGTTTATTTCCAAGTAGGTTTTCACTTACAAGGAATTTGACTTGGTGTAGTTGGTGCAAACAATATATACAAAATCTAGATTTATATACAATATAGACTATAGACTATGCGTTAATGTAACACAGAGGGTTTGAAGATGCAGATACAGGGTGAAGAGTATGGGGCCGAGCACTGATCCCTGGGGGACCCCACAGGTGACGGTGTGAGTCCTGGAGCTTGAGCCACCCACGGAAACAAACTCAGTTCTCCCGTACAGGTAGAAAGAAAACCAATTTAGGGCAGTGTCACAGAGTCCAATGCTGGATTGTAATCTATTGAGAAGGACGTGGTGATCGATGGTGTCAAATGCAGCAGACAGGTCCAGAAGGACAAGGAGAGAAGGTGAATTCGAATCGGCTGCCATAGTTAGCGATAGGGGGCCTCAGTTTACATCCCAAGTTTGGTCAGCCTTCTGTAAAGCCACTGCCAGCTTGTATTCCACAAACATATGGAACCCTAAACCAGGAATTAGAGAAGGCTTTTTGGTGTGTAACTAGCTCTAACAAAAATACTTGGAGTGAACACCTGGCTTGGATCAAATATGCTCACAACACTCTCATTAACTCTTCTACTGGTAAATCACCATTCGAATGCTCGTACAGCATTGTTCCGTGCTGCTGAGAAATCCCAGGACTACGTTGATCAGCATCTGTTTACCGCATTGGTGACAAGGTCTGGTTATCGTCCACAAACATTCCTCTCAAAACTGAATCTAAGAAGCCCTCTCCTCATTACATAGGACCCGAAATAAAAAAAATGATCAACAGTTCTACTGTGCGGTTAAAACTACGAGAATCATGAGGATTCACCCCACTTTTCACGTTTTTTAAATTAAGCCAGTGTCTACCTCAAGACTGATTCTTGGATTTTTTCAATTGGAGTTCTTGACCCTGGATTTCCCTACCTGTTTCATGGAGTCAGATCCAGTCAGATTTCAACCTGCTCTTATTACTAAACCGCTTGCCACTCTGCACCGCCACCATCTAAATAATCCTGAAAAGAGTCATATTTTCAAAAGGAAAAAAAACCTCACCCCAGTCAGTAAAAATATATTCACTTTTAAATCTTGATTTTTCAAGTCTCACCTGGATTCTAACCTGTCAACTTCCCTTTCACAGAGCACTGAGTTCTCAGCTCCCGAGAAAACAGACTGCAACCTCTTTTGGACATGCCACCTGTTTTTTTGTCAATTCTATTTTTGCAAATAAACCTTTTTACATTTTCAACTTGTGCTTTGTTTCTGTTATTGGGTCCTACCATTTAGGGCAATCTGGTACAATCTGGATATTTTCAAAAACAAAACTGCAGCCTTTCCCAGCTCCCATTGGGCAGGAGGCTGGGTACACCCAAGATATGTCGCCAGTAGACTGTGATATACACAACTTTAATTGTTTTTTGTAGAAATTCTCCTATATGCAAGCCTATCACCCGGCATGCTATCTTTGTGCATATATCTGTGGGAATGTGTACTGTTAAATCTGCAATAACATAAGATCATTGGAAATATATATACAATTTATCTTGGGGACACAAACACCATAACAGGGGACCAGGGATACCTGCTGAGAAAGAGAAACACGTTTAAACATGAGTTTAATTGGACCTGCAACAAACCAGTTCCAGCATCATCTCCTTGTCCGATTCAGAATGGTTATTTATCACTGAATATCACTTTCATCCAATCATCAACAGTCCATGACTGTTTCTTTTGACCCACTGTAACCCATTTTCTTCTGTTCATGAATACAGTGGAAACCGCTTATAGTGGTCACGGATATAGTAATCAACCGCTTATATAGATCAAAAGGCTTGGGACGGAATCATTTCTATACAAATGCTGTTTAAATAATTCGTTTATAGTAATCAAGAAATCCGCTTCTAATGTTCATTTTTGGCCATTTTATGAATGTAAACATGTGCAAAAATAATTTTAAAACTACGTGTAGCTATTTTATTTTTTACTTCCTTGATTCCTTTCTGGACGTCTGCTTCTGCCCTATGCTTCTGCCTCGCTAGCTAACGTCACGAGTTGACACCGGGCAGCAAGCGTGCGAATCATGGCTGGAAAAAGGAAGTCATGGAGGAGCATGTGTCCGAGGATGGGTGCTGGAGAGCGGATTGAATGCGCGTGTGACCGCTGGAAGCTCCAGGCTGGTTCTTGTAAGATGGGAGGCCGGTGTTCATTCGATTTCTCCTACTTGTCGAGAATTGCTACTTTGTGGTTTTGCGCATGCGCCGAGCCGATTTTCTAAGTTTCGTTTTCACGCCAAGTAGCACAAATCGACAGAACACCGGCACGGAGGAGCATAGATCCGAGCAGGGGTGCTGAAAGGCGGATTGAATTCAAACTTTATTTTCAGACTTGTAAGAAAAAAAATGCACCGGCGGCACAGCAGAGAATAAGTAACGTACTGTATTTGAGTTAGCCTACAGTATGTCTGCGCACTGCGCAGTACTGTAATTAAACTTGCATGATAATAAAATTCAGTAAATGCTGAAGCTATCCGTTTCATTTCATTTTTCTCATTGAAAAACGATACAAATGGCATTTAGATGATATTCTCCATAAAAAATAAGTGAAATACCTGTACTGTAATACAAATTCGGTTTTAGTAATCAACCGCTTATAGTGTTCAAATTGGCTCTGGACCAACGTGATCACTATAAGCGGTTTCCACTGTAGTAGTTTTGGTTTGGCTTTTGTTTTTTAGGTTTTGGCTTTAGGTTTATGGTTTAAGTTTGGCTTTTTTGTATGTAAATTTTATTTCCGTCAGCCAGGTTCTCAGTTTGCTCATCAACATTGACTCCTGTTTCTGTCCATTTGTTTTTCATTTTTATTGTTGTGCATTTTCTATTTTCAGTCATACTGCTTTGAGTTTTCTGTCTTGTCGCTTTGATATCTTACTATGACCTGAATGTTTCGCTTTTACAACCTTCCTATTTTGTTTGTACCAGCTCTGGATGTTAACACAGCTGATCTTTTGTCACACTTTTCAATTAAATTCAATTAAGTTTTATTTATATGGCGCCAAATTTCAACAAATGTCATCTCAAGGCACTTCAATAATACAGTCCAATTAGAGTCCAATTCATTGTAATCATAATCTAATTAAATCAAATGATTACAGTATTTTCTGGACTATAAGGCGCATTTAAAAGCCTTTAATTTTCTAAAAAAAACAACAAAGCGGTATAGATAATGGATGGATGGGAAAACCCAAAGTGCGCCTTATAATTCAAATTCAATTCAATTCAAAAATACTTTATTTATCCCAGAGGGAAATTAAATGTTGATGTAACTCAATTAAATCAAGGAGTTATTATAGATGCTGATGGCTGTGGGCAGGAAAGATTTCCTGTAGCGGTCCGTTTTGCATCCAAACTGAAGAAGCCTTTGACTGAAGAGACTCTGTTTTCCGATAACAGTCTCATGGAGAGGATGTTCAGGGTTGTCCATAATTCTCTTGATTTTATGCAAAATCCTTCTTTGCATTATTGTCTCCAGAGGTTCCACAGTCGTCCCCAGAACAGAACCAGCCTTCTTTATCAGGTTGTTGAGTCTTTTTAGGTCCCTGGTTCTGATGCTGCTGCCCCAACAGATGACGCAAGAGGAAATGACGCTCTCAACAACAGACTTGTAGAAGATCTGCAACATCTTGTTGCAAACCTTGAAGGACCTTAGCTTCCTCAAGAAGTACAGTCTGCTCTGTCCTTTCTTGTAGATGGCTTCACTGTTGTGTCTCCAGTCCAGTCTGTTGTCCAGATGAACACCAAGGTATTTATATTCCTCAACCACCTCCACTTCTTCTCCCATGATGGAAACAGGGTTTGATCTGACCCTGTTTCTCCTGAAATCTACAATCATCTCCTTTGTTTTGTTAACATTCAAGATGAGATGATTGTTCCCACACCATGTCACAAAGCGGTCCACCAGCTCTCTGTACTCAGCTTCTTGTCCATCTCTGATACACCCGACAACTGCAGAGTCATCTGAATATTTCTGTAGATGACAGGAGTCTGACTTGTACTGGAAGTCTGAAGTGTACAGAGTGAAAAGGAATGGTGAGAGTACAGTCCCCTGTGGTGCTCCTGTGCTGCTGATCACCTGGTTAGACACACAATTCTTCAGTCTGACAAACTGTGGTCTGTTTGTCAGGTAGTCATTAATCCAGGTGATTGTTGAGGCCTCCACCTGAGTCTTCTGGAGTTTAAGACGAAGCAGATCAGGCTGGATTGTGTTAAATGCACTGGAGAAATCAAAGAACATGATCCTCACAGTGCTGCCTGCTTTGTCCAGATGACAGTGGGTTTGTTGAAGCAGGTGTATGATAGCGTCTTCAACTCCAACTCCATGGCGATAAGCAAACTGCAGGGGGTCCTGATATGTGCTGGTTTGCTTACACAGGTGGGTCAACAGGAGTCTCTCCAGGACCTTCATGATGTGGGATGTCAGGGCAACAGGTCTGTAGTCATTGATGTCTGAAGGGTGAGTTTTCTTTGGTACCGGAACCAGACAGGATGTCTTCCACAACAGTGGTACCTTCTCTTGGGTCAAGCTAAGGTTGAAAAGGTGTTGCAGAATCCCACAGAGCTGCTCTGCACAGGCCTTCAGGACTCGGGGTTTGACACCATCTGGACCTGCAGCCTTGTTCCGGTTCAGTCTCTCCAACTGCCTCTTCACCTGACTTCTAGAAACAGAAAAGTGGGAGGGGGAGGCAAAGGGGACAGCATCTCTTGATTGGGTTGAAGACAAACTAGTGGAAGCAGAAGAATCCATGACTGAGGTGGAGGTGGAGATGTTACAGGAAAGCTGTGGGTCAGAGGAGGGTGGGATGTCTCTTTGGCTGGGAACAGGAGGGGAGGATGGTGAGCTTGTTCCTGAACTGAACCTTTTGAAGAATGTGTTCAGCTCATTTGCTCTGTCCAGACTTCCATCCATCCGATCCTCCCTCTGTTTGAGGCCTGTGATCGTCTTCATTCCTGACCACACATCTCTGATATTGTTCCTCTGCAGTTTACTCTCAAGCTTCTTTCTATACACCTCCTTGCTCTCTCTGATCTTGACTTTGAGCTGCTTCTGTATACTCCTCAGTAACTCCCTGTCTCGCTCCCTAAAGGCTCTTTTTTTCTTGTTCAATAGTTCCTTTAGCTCACTGGTGATCCAGGGTTTGTTATTAGGGAAGCATCTCACTGTTCTGGTGGGGATGGTGTTGTCCACACAGAAGTTTACATAGTCAGTCACACACTCAGTCATGGCATTAATGTCCTCTCCATGCGGCTTACAAAGAGAAATCCAATCGGTTGCATCAAAACAACCCTGTAAGGCTTCTTCAGCTTCATGTGACCACTTTCTAACAGTCCTTTTTGTGACAGGTAGTCTCTGGACAAGGGGTTTATATGCTGAACAGAGAAAAACAAGGTTGTGATCTGATTTACCCAGGGGAGGTCTTGATTTGGAAATGTATGAATCCTTGACATTTGTGTAAAACAAATCCAATGTCTTGTTTTCTCTGGTAGAGCAGCTGACAAACTGTTGAAAAGTTGGCAGTGTAGCAGAGAGGCATGATTAAAATCACCAGATATTGCCACAAAAGAATTGGGGTGTTGTGTCTGTATCTTAGCAACAACGGAACTGATGACATCACATGTAGTGTCGGCAACAGCTGAGGGTGGAATGTAAACAGCCACCAAAACAACACTGGTGAACTCTCTTGGCAAATAATATGGACAAAAACTTACTGCCAATAGTTCAATGTCAGGACTGCAGAGACGACTCTTCACAGTAACATGTCCTGGATGACACCATCTGTTGTTGACAAGCACTGCCAATCCACCCCCTTTCCTTTTCCTGCTACTCTTTAAATCTCGATCTGCTCGTACATTCAGGAAGCCCTACCAGAGCGCCTTATATTTGGATTATTTCTGGTTGTGTTTACTGACCTCGAAGCGATTTTGTGTGGTACACGGCGCTCTGTCAAAATGTTTTAGTACGACTTTGGTAAACTACAAAGCCGCACCACTTGCAGCATTACGGCTACCGTAGTCAAGAGAGTAGCAGAGTAATACATACTGTGCTTCACCATAATATTACAGTGTGTGTGTATGAGGACCCGGAAATGGCACATGTCAAGAGACACGCTTACGACGCAGACTTCAAACTAAAGGCTATCAGTCACGCAGTAGAACATGGTAATAGAGCAGCTGCAAAAGAATTCAATATTAAAGCTGCGGTCGGCAAGTTTTCAAAATTCTGAGTCTAAAGTCGGAAAATTCGAAGTGATACAACTTTCAGGTCCCTCCCCCAACCTCTACCAAGCTCCAAACCGCTCCCCAAACCCCTCCCCCTCTGTGGACGAGGTTGTGCACGTGAGTTCACACCAGTGTGCGCGCACACAAGCTGGGGCAGACTCACGCTCAGCACCGTGTACACAAGCTGTGATTGACAGGTAGCGATTCCTCCACCCTAACGTTATTGGTTAAAAACAGCCGGGAGCGCTTGATTTTTGCAAGCATGATTACAGGCTTTAGAGCGAGCTACAGAATTCGGGATTTTTCCTAAACAGCCTATTTAATATTCTACTTCCAGAATCCCATGACAGTTCAAGCTAATATGACTAAAAAAAAGTTGCCGACGGCAGCTTTAATGAATCAATGGTACGGAAGTGGAGGAAGCAAGAAGATGACCTGCGCCAAGTAAAGAAGACCACACAGAGTTTCCGAGGGAATAAAGCGAGATGGCCACAGTTAAGAGGACAAAATTGAACAGTGGGTTATTGAACAGAGAGCAGCGGGTAGAAGCGTCTCTACAGTCTCTATTCGACTGAAGGCAACAGCACTAGCACGGGACATGAATATCAGTGGCAGTCCTTCTTGGTGCTTTCATTTTATGAAAAGACGTAATCTCTCTATCCGCACGCGAACTACCGTCTCGCAGCAACTGCCAAAAGATTACGGAGAAAAACTAGCCACTTTTTGCGCGTACTGTAAGAACAAGATCACTGAAAAGAAGATCTGGTCAAAGCACAACACCAACATGGACAAGGTTCACCTCACCTTTGATATCCCCGTGAACCGCACCGTGGAGAAAACAGGGACCAGAACGGTGTCTATACGTACCACAGGGAACGGGAAGTCATCCTTCACGGTAGTTCTCGGTTGCCAGGCTAATGGCCAGAAACTTCCACCCATGGTCATTTTTAAGAGGAAGACTTTTCCTAAAGAAAAGTTTCCAGCCGGTGTCATCATCAAAGATAACCCGAAGGGCTGGATCGACGAGGAAAAGATGAGTGAGTGGCTGAGAGAAATTTACATCAAGAGACCGGATGTTTTTTTTCACAAATCTCCGTCCCTATTGATCTGCGTCTCCATGCGCGCCCATCTCACCGATGCTGTCAAAAACTGAGTGAAGCAAACTAATTCTGAGTTTGCCATCATTCCGGGTGGATTAACTAAAGAACTCCAGCCGCTAGATATTGGTGTCAACAGGGCTAAGGTATCAGTCTCAACTGTGGTCCGAGCTTTCACGAAGGCCGGAATCATCACTGAACTGCCAGGTAACAGCAACGACACTGACTCGGATAATGATGAGATGGATCCGGGCATGCTGGATGCCGTAATCACCCAACTGTTAAACTCGGACACTGAAGATGAAGAATTTGAGGGATTTGTGGACAAGGCATGAACTGAAAAAGTGAGTTTATTGTGTTGTATTTTACATGTTATAACTGAACAATTTTGAGAGTTATTGTGAATACGTTTAATAAAGTTTGACTGACTGTCTTATCTGACAGTTTTGTTTCACTTAATGCGCCTTATAGTCCAGTGTGCTTTCTATATGAAAAAAGATCGAAAATAGACCATGCATTGACAGTGCGCCCTCCAGTGCGCTCTATAGTGCGGAAAATATGGTAGATTTCAAATTAGTCAAATTCATACATATAGAGCCAATTCAAAAACAATTTCCCAGCTAAGGAAACCAGCAGATTGCACTGAAACTCGTCTTCAGTCCAATCTCCCGTCCTGAGCGTGCCTGCTCAGGCAGTCGCCTCGACTGTGGAGAGAAACGACTCCCTTTGAACAGGAAGAAACCTCTGGCAGAACCAGACTCAGGAAGGGTGGCCATCGACCAGCTGGGGTTTGAGAGGACAGAAAAGAGGGGACAACAAACACTGTAACACCATTCAAAGGATACCTGTTGGAACAGGGAAACACGAGTTAATGACAACAATCATGCCAAACTGGCAGCTGGTTTCACAGAGAGGGGCCTGATAACTGAAGGCTCTGCCTCCCAAACTGGCAGCTGGTTCCACAGAGAGGGGCCTGATAACTGAAGGCTCTGCCTCTCAAACTGGCAGCTGGTTCCACAGAGAGGGGCCTGATAACTGAAGGCTCTGCCTCCCATTCTACTTTTAGAAACTCTTGGAACCTCAAGTAAACCTGCAGTTTGGGAACGAAGTGCTCTGTTAGGAAAATATCTTACAATGAGATCTTTAAGATATGATGGAGCTCGGTCATTAAGAGCTTTATATGTGAGGAGATGAATCTTAAATTCTATTCTGAATTTAACAGGGAGCCAATGAAGAGAAGCTAAAACTGGAGAAATATGATCTCTGCTGTTAGCAGCGCTCAAAGTATTCCGGCACCGTTCTGGATCTCCGGAGTGTGGCGTTTGACTGTGATTCAAAATAAATAAATAAACAAACATTAAAACTGTTGGTGCGGGATTTTCAATCCCCACCGAGTGGTCTTGTACGCAACATCCAGGCCGTTGTTTGTTTCACCGAAATCCAACGATGGAGGGAAAATTCATGAATCCAGGGGAAGACGTCCTAACTGAAAAAGCATTAAAAATAAATAGCGCCGGATGTGGATAGATGAAAGGGGCGGAGACGGCAAGCCTTTTGGTAGCTGGTGCCAAAAATTAAGAGAGCCAGGTGCTTGCTTTTATGTGCGTGCGCGAAGAAGCTAATATGCAACCAGCAGCAAAAAAGTTCTTCCACGTCATGAAGGAGACCCCGGCCAAAGAGCTGCTGTTCGTGGTCTTCAACACACAAGTCGTTTGCCGGGAGCAACCACCACAGCTGATGTACCGGCGCCAATGACAGATCGTATTTGTGAGTTGAAAATACGTGTGTGCGAGTTAATTGCGGAACGCGATTTGTCATCCACGATCGCTCAACCGCTGGTAGATCTCTGTAAAAAAAATAGCGGTTGATAAAACTGCTTTGATGAAACTGTCTGTTTCTAACCAGGACGCCAGTTATATGAACACCCTTGGCATCGCACCAGCGTTCAAGAAACACCTGTTTGATTAGCTCAAACGGTGTATGGTTTCTTTAAATGTTGATGAAGCCACCAGCCAGAATATGGACAAAACTCTTAAAGATCCCATGGCATGAAATTTTCACTTTTTAAGGTTGTTTAACATTAATATGAGTTCTTCTAGCCTGCCTGCGGTCCCCCAGTGGCTAAAAATTACGATAGACCTAAACCATGCACTGGAAATTATTCTCCGCCTTTGGTAATGTGACCATGCAGATGGCCTGATCGGGAAAGCCGCCGCTTATGACGTGGGCGCCGCTTATGACGTGGAGGTTGTTTCCACCCAGAGCCAATAAACTGCCTTTCCCCGCTCACAGCTCTTTGGCCAGCTCATTGCGCTGTATATGGATGTAAAAAATCTGTTTAGAGCTCCTGCATCAGAACCTCTAAAGAGCCAGTGAACAGATTTTGTTTTTTTCTGGGAAAGTGACGACAGAACCGAAGAGATTTGTGTGTGCGCCAAATATTTCACAGACGAATGTTTCCAGAACTTGGGATAATACCGAGCCCAAGGGAGAGCCCAGACACCCTGCGGAGGAAACTCATTTCAGCCGCTTGTATTCGCGATCTCGTTCTCTCGGTCACTACCCACAGCTCGTGACCATAGGTGAGGGTAGGAACATAGATTGACCGGTAAATCGAGAGCTTAGCCTTCTGGCTCAGCTCCTTCTTCACCACGACGGGCCGGTGCAGAGCCCGCATCACTGCAGACGCCGCACCAATCCGCCTGCCAACCTCCTGCTCCATTCGTCCCTCACTTGGGGAAGGATCTCATTCCCAAGTAAGTCATTTAACGCTCTATTATTGTGTTGCTTTCCTGTATGTACAGTATGGTTACATAGCTTGTTACCACAGGAAAGGGTTTGTATCGTTAGCAGCTAACGTTTGCTAATGGTTAGCTATGCAGCTAATAGCATCTGCAAGCTCTTATCTCTGCCAACTGGGCTGTTGGAGGTGTTTGCATGCCCATGAGATGGTTAGCTCGCTCATTTTAGACCAAAACCCCCTACTTCAAGCTTCCTGAAGAAGAATGAATCCGCAAATTCAGTGCATTTCATCAGGATAATGATTCATTCATGGTTCCAGAGTCAAAACGGTCAGTCTGTCTGTGCCGTTAGCTCTGCAGCTAATAGCTCGGTCACTGTCGCTAATGTAACGGTAAATAGCATGAGGTATGCGAGTGGACACCTCATTTACTGTAATGCGAGTGTTGTGTACTTATTTGTTGTTTTGATAGCCGTCCTGCTGTTGGTGTTATGGCGCGCACGACATCTGCCTTTCCCCTGATTGAAATGACTCGCGATACGTGCATCTTTGCAAACCAGAGCAATCAGCTGAGAATGTCAAAATCCTCACTCCAGCTTTCCCCTTCACGCACGCCTTTTTTGCTGTGTCTTGTGTAGCACTTGCTTGATGTTTGACTGTGTTAGGAGAGTTGTTCAGTAACTAGTTCGTCATATTGTCAAAGTAAGCTCATTTCAACAGGTTTCGCTAGTTTTACGGCATAGGGCTGCCGTGTCATCTACGTGCCATTGCGATTCACAAAACATTTGCACAAGGTACCACGGGCGTAAGTAAGGCCACACCCCCACTAAACAGCTCATTCTGAGGATCCTAAGGAAAGCTCATTTTTGGGACTGGCTGTAATTCTGCACCAAGGCAGAATTTTGGGAAAAAAAACTCAGATACAGTATTAGGGGACCACTAAAGCCTATAAAAATATATAAAAGCCTCCATTTATTTTCATGCCATAGGATCTTTAATGTACTGGTTCGCTTTTTTGATGATGATGCGTCCAGAGTCGTAACACAACATCTGGCAAGCAGAAAAGTTAATATTGGCAATGCTTCAGCTCTTATGATGGAAATAAAAGATGTCCTGCAGTGTCACGATCCCAAGTGGAATCAAGTAACCAGTATTGTATTATTATTATTATTATTATTATATAATTCTATTGGACAATTGTGCTGTTGGAAATGTTGCAATTTAAAATGACAATTTAATTGGTACAATTACACGGTTATACGGTAACTGTTTATACAGTACATGTTTGTGCACATATGTTGCCTACCTTAAACTTTAAGCCCTGTCTTAGTTCTCATCAGAACTCTGGCTGCAGCATTTTGGATCAGCTGGAGGCTTTTCAGAGAATATGTGGGACAGCCCAATAATAAAGAATTACAGCAGTCCAATCCTGAAGTAACAAATGCATGGAGCAGTTTTTCTGCATCACTCTGAGACAAGATGTTCCTGATTTTAACAATACTACGAAGATGAAAGAAGGCAGTCCTAGAAACCTGTTTTATATGCGAGTCAAATGATAAATTCTGGTCAAAAATAACTCCAAGGTTCCTCACTGTAGAACTAGAAGCCAAGGAAATACCATCTAGAGGAATTATATAGCTAGACAATTTCTCCCTGAAGCGCTCAGGTTTGAATTAAATGACCTTCAAACATTTTTATAATCCATTCCATTGTTTCCAGAGACAGCTCCATGATGGGGCCATGTAAGCACTCAGAAATGCAAATTATGAGTTTTTTTTTTTTTAATTGAGTATTTTTTTTTTGTCCAATTGTCCAATAAAATCTTTAATATGTCAGCCTCTGAAATCAAAAACCGTAAAAACAAAAAACACTTGAGTGGTTGGAGATTTTGCTTTTCTTAGAAAAATTAATTGGAACCTCGTGCTTGTGAATTTTTTCACTATAATTGTTCATGTGTCTTGAAAATGCTGATTGACAAACAAATCACATCAGGACATATATAGATAGATATTATACCTCTTTATGAATGAAACATATACATTGCTTGATTAATCCTCTGATGCAGATTGTTCTCAGCCCATCTGTCTCCTCTCTCCAGGGGAACAGAGGTGGGAAGGGAGGGGGAGGAGAGCAGGAGGGACAGAGGTAAATTAACAAGTTGCCACATGTTTCCAGGCTGTAAGGTGAAAGCGGCTTTTAATTACACCTGGATGTCACTCCCAAGGCTTCCATGTAACTAATGGAGAGATGGAGAGAGAACATACTGTATATCCAAAATGTTCTAAGCTTTTAAGTTTAGTTTTTCTTTTCTCAAAAAATACTGCATCTATCGATAGTTTCTTTTGTTCAAATGTCAATTAATTGATTTACCAATAAATCATCAGAATCATGGAAATTCACAAATTAATGAATTCATAACTCGGTTGGTGTAAAATGTTGAACGACTTGTTTTTTCCCCTATTTGGAGATTTCAGGGAAAACACAGAAAAGCTTAGACAATAATTTAGCTTTTTCTCTATGACAGTTTTCATTGGACTATAACAGTTGTAACAGGCAATCCACAATTCTGCTACATGATCAACAAATATTACATTTGATTTGTGTTAAAATCATATGCATATACATCTGAAATGATTTGCAAACATATATAACTTGCCTTGTGAATCCACCTAAATGTGTGAATATGCACAATTATATGTGCATTACATTTAATATTTCTGTCCTGTTTTGTCCAAGAGGCATCAAAGCTATTGTGTAAAAAGAGAAAAAAAAATACAATTGTTCACTAATCTAATATCTCTACTCCACAAATGTGTATTTTTGCTGTGTAAAACCATATCCAAAAAATGCTGAGTGTGATCAAAAATCTATAACTTGCTTTTTAAACCCTTATTTTGATTCCACATTAAAATCCACAAAAAGAAATAAGAAATGCTTTCTTTTACCACTGAATGCATGTACATGCTCTGTGGATTTGTTTCATGTTTACATTGTATTTTGGTTTTATGTAATGTGTCTTTATCATTTTCTGGTTCAGTTATGTTGGTCTTCATCTTATTGTGCTCATTCCTTTAGTTTTATTCCCGTATTTAGTTCAAGTTTGCTGAGTAGTCTACTTTGAATGCTGCGTTAATGTACAAAGGCATCACAGGGGGTTTGGACTTGATCTACCACTGATATGCCTCTGAGTAAGGGCAAGGCTTCATTGCGGAACACACTGTCATCACTCAGGTGATTATGTGATGCTACTTTGAAATGTGTAAGTGCTCACTGATTCGGTGGTGACCTTTATCTGTTGTGCAAGTGTTTAATTATCTTTTCTTTTCACCAATATGCCATAACTAATATGTAAAAAAATACTGGTGACTACCTGTCTTGCCAGGCTTAACAGTGGCGGATCAGTCCCAGATTGAAAATCATATGTGAAAAGGTCTTGTGACTCAGAAGCTAAACTAATTTTGAAAGAAGTGTGTCTCTGTGCTGAGAACTGTTCTGGAGCCAGTAGGACGGGTGGTCAGAAGGCCACCCTTCCTGAGTCTGGTTCTTCTGGATGTTTCTTCCTGTTAAAAGGGAGTTTTTTCCTTTCCACCTTAACCTTGTTTGTTGAGAAATTTCAATACAATCTGTTGGTTTCCTTAGCCTATGTGGGTTTTTTTTTTGATGATAATGTATGAATTGGACTAATTTGCATTTTAATTAATTTTATTTGATTGAATTGTGATTGTGATTGTATTACAATTTATTAGATTAGAATTGGCTTGAACTGGACTGTATCTTTGAAGTGCCTTGAGATGATATTTGTTGAGATTTTGTCCTATAGAAATAAAACTGAATAAAGCTGTACTGAACTAAACTGAACTGAAATTAACTGAACTGATTAGAATTAGGCCTGATTGTACAAAAAGAATGCTGCACAAGTTGTTCATCTTTATGGACAACCCTGCACGACTCTACGTGACATACTAGCCCCTTTCACACTGCGACCCGCTACCTTAACGGGTCCAAATTGCCACTTCGACCCGCGTCGAGCAATGTGAACGCTTGGCGTGTTGGTGACCCGTGTCGCCTGAAGCCGAGTTCAGGGGGCGTTGCCTAGTGGCAGAGCGTCACACGAAACACATAAAATGCTGGGCGTGTACAATGACGTAGGCACAAGCCATGCGTCGGAGGTAGGGTTAAATACACCTGTCTGCATCAAATTTTTCAAACCTCAACACCTTGAGGACTTGTTTTTGCAATTGTATATGCAGTTCATGGAGATGTTATTTTATGGGGTGTGGATGGTTACAACATGGGATGCCGCCGAAGAACATATGCGGAGAATGCAAGAGCACTAAAATCTCCAAGTTGAGGAAATCGCCCTCTGCCACTCCTGCCGTTGTGGTCATTAACAGCATGGAACTTCTTTCTCATGACTTTCAGTTTGTTGGTCACCTGCGTCTTGCACGTGGGAAACCGCGCTCTCCCATCTTTCTCGCCAGCCCTTCCAGCAGAGGTCCATCTTTCACCGTCCCTGAAATGTGGCGGTAAATAACGTCCTCTGCTCGGAGGCTGAGGAGCTCGCGGACCTCCTTGTCTCCCCAGTTGGCCATCTTCAAAAATATCTCGAACTTGATGTAAAACAGAGTGAAACTTGTCCTCACCTGTCGCTGTTGTTCTGAATCAGCTGTCCATTCTGTCTTTTAAACTCCTCACGTCACGCCACGCCCACATCCGACCCGCGTCAATTGCGTTCACACCAAACTCGGCTCGGCAAAAAGACTAGGGTCCGACGCGGGTCGAAAGGCGAGTCGAGTTGACACGCCAACCCGGGTCGTCAGTGTGAAAGGAACAGCGGACATGCTAAATTCGCGGATTAAACGCGGGTTATTCCTCAGTGTGAAAGGGACTACTGATTAAACAATAAAATGTGTTAAGTTGGAGGCTTTTTCAGCTTTGTTGCAACAATGAACAGTGCAGGTCATTCTTCTTCAAAACATAAACCCTACGCATTGATTGAACATAATGACTAAAGATTAATGACTAATATTTTTTAATCTTATACTACTGCAATAACAAAACTTCCTTATATATATATATAAATAAAAATGATGATGAATAGAGTATTTTTCTATTCTATTATAAGGATTGATCAAGTATTAAGTTTTTTAAATTTGTTTAATTTACTTCGTTTTATCTAATTTCATTGAATTATTTCAGAGCCCAATATGTTATTAAAAGGCAAAAAGGTTCTTATTATGTAATATATGTTAAAATATGATAATTACTTTTAGTATATTCATTTTAGATATGGTTAATGCCTGCAGCCTTTCTAGTTTTGATTGTCAGAATTTTGTCTTTAATTTCTTATTCTGTGAAATCTCTATCAAGCACAGGATTATCCCCAATAACTTCTTTAACACAAAGCAATGTTTTTGTTGCTTTGGTGGTTGATGTTTTTTTTTGTACAATGAAAAGTGAAATTTTGAACAGTTTTCTCATTACATTAAAGATACAAGGTTTGTTTATGTTCAAACTTATATAAACTCAATGACATTGCCATCAAACAGTCTGGAACGCAATAAAAAATTCAAGGTGGACATTGAAAAAAATGGCCCATAACAAGGCTCCGTCCTATTGAATTATAGGAATGTCAAATAAAAGAATAAATCTCTAAAATCATGAGAAAGTGAAGGGGTAAATATAAAATGAATGCAAGAATAAATGTGGAAGTATAAAGGAAAATCAAAGCTGTAAGCAGCAATGAATGGCCTGTGCTGTGGCAGAGGGCCATGGTGGCTCCAGGTGTTCGGGCCCAAGCTCACTAAGGATGCCTCTAAGTGGCCATTAGGTGGGGCTGTGACCATGAATCAACACTGATGTCCAAGGCTGGGACTGTTATCATCCATCCATTTTCTATACCCGCTGAATCCGTCGGTCGGGTCGTGGGGGGGCTGGAGCCTATCCCAGCGGTCATCGGGTGAGAGGCGGGGTACACCCTGGACAGGCCGCCAGTCCATCACAGGGCCACACAGAGACAAACGAGACAAACAACCACACACACTCACACTCACTCTGAAGGACAATTTTCTTTAGAGACCAGTTAACCTAAAATGCATGTTTTTGGACAGTGGGAAGAAGCCAGAGTACCCAGAGAGAACCCACGCATACACGGAGAGAACATGCAGACTCCACACAGAAAGACCCCAGCCGGGAGGACTGTTCAGTCATGAAATATATCAGTTGTTTAGAGCAATGCTCTGGTGAGTAACATCAACATCTTTTTACATGGCAAACATTTGACATTACACAGGAAGGCACTGAAATGATGACAATGTGCAAAAAGAAGCACCATCCCAGTGTTGAAGCATGTTGTGGCCAAGTTTGAAATGAATGTGTAGGATTGGTACAGAAGAGTACATAAAAGGGAAAACGTGGCACTTCCTGTTGTCAGCTGGCGTGGCCATACAGAGTAGTGACATGTATATCTAAACATCTGAGGTTTTTTGCAGACTGGCTTTTCTATGTGTAGGACATAATGAATTTCTGTTGAATGGCCAAACATCATAAGAGTTTGCTCAAGGGTCTGCCCATGACAAAAAAGGTCAATTCTTCAACGGCTTTTAATCACAAGGGCTGTGAAGTGGTGTGGTGGTCAGTACTCTCACCTCACAACAAGATGGTTTGTGGTTTAAAGCCCACGTGGGGCATTTCTGTATGGTGTGCACTTCTTCCCTATGCATGCGTGGGTTCTCTCTAGGTACTCCAGCTTCCTCCCACTGTCTAAAAACATGCATGTTAGTTTCTGGAATATTGTGTCTCTCTTTGCATCGACTCTGGATTTTCTGCCTAACCATGACAACAAGAAAGTTGTTTCCATGTGGCAGCAGCTAATTGAGCTTTGCAAAGTCCAAGTAGTGAGTCAAAGAGGAGGCGTCTAGGATGCAGATCTGAAACAAAATGGAGAACAAAGAGGAAGATTTATTTTTCCTTGATCGTCATAGAAAGTGTGAGATCACTGGCAAATTAATTTAACAAGCTTGGACCCCTGATGAGGACGTAACAAGAGTAACTGGAAGGCAATATTATGTTTTTCACAGATATATGGCTGCAGGAACAACTCCAACATCTTTCTACTCAACTTTAGAAAACCAAGGACACACAGAAAGGTAACAGTAAAGGAGGAGGTTTTATAGAATAGAATAGAATAGAATAGAAAAATACTTTATTTATCCTCCAATGGGGGAAATTCAAATTCGTCAAGTAGCTCAACATTTTTTAAAAATATTTACAATGATTGAATTAACAATAAAACAACAATAATAATACTACTACTAACTAAATAATAATAAATGACTAAATGGCAAAATAAACAAATAAATCAAAATCAATTAATCAATTTGAGAAGAACTCAGCAGTCACTGTTATAAAGCCTTATGGCTGTGGGAACAAAGGACCTTCTGAACCTCTCAGTCCTGCAGCGCAGAGAGATGAGCCTCTCACTGCAGCTGCTCCTCTGTCCTGTCAGGATGCTGTATGCTATAGTACATGTGAACAAAATGTATGCATTCATATTTAAACTTAAATAATAATCACTAATGAAATCAGACAATTTACCTTTATGCAGTCTCCATGGATATCTAAATAAAGTCCTCTATCAATAGTGTTCTATCAATAATACATAAATTGTACTTTCAAAGCTTTTACTTGAAAAGTGTGTTGTCTGTTTAAACTATCATCGTACAAAAAGGTATGCTTTTTGTAGATTTCACACAGGAGCTGGCAAGAAAATTGAACTGAAATCTGTACTGTATGCTGTGGACATTTGACTTCTCACATGCCACCACTCCAGTACATCTGAATATTTTCAGGATTGCCGTGCATCTGTAAAAATTGCTACAGATAACTATTCTACGCCACACAGTGTCACAGCACTGTCAGGATTGCCTAGAATCCTACTAATTCACGAGATGTTTCTACCACAGCAACCCCAGAGCTAAACACCATTTCTTTGTTGTAGTAGACAAAGAACTCCTCTGTATCAGACACAATGATGGACAATTCTTGTGCGTAATCATTTTTTTTTTGCATAACTGGGCCAGACAACTGGCTGCCCTGTATTTATAAAATGTTTGAATTTAAATAAATCTGAGGACTGAAGATTAAATAAACGAAAATTACTCTTTGACAGATGATCTGTCTTTCCCACCTGACAACCACACGGTCTCAGCATGAATCTCAGACTGTCTCTCTGACATATCGACATGGATGAAAGCCCATCACCTCCAACTGAACCTCTCTAAAACTGAACTGCTTGTCTTTCCAGCCAAACCAACAATACACTACAGCATCTGCATCCAAACTGAATCCCTGTCTCTTGCTCTGTCAAAGGTAGCTAGAAACTTGGGTGCCATGATTGATGACCAGATGACCTGTACAGATTATGTTGCCTCTGTCGCTCAATTGTGCCACTTAGCATCGTTAAACATAAGAAAGCTCAGGCCGTACCAAACCCAACACGCCACCCAGCTCCTGGTGCAGTCTGTGGTAATCTCCCGCCTTGCCTACTGCAACGCCCTCCTAACTAGTCTCCCAGCTTGCAGATGGTCCAGAACGCGTTGGCGCGTCTTCAATCAGCCTAAAAAAGCACACATCGCCTCTCTGTTTGTTCAATTCAATTCATTTTTATATAGCGCCAAATACAACAAATGTCCTCTCAAGGCACTTAGATAATAAAGTCCAATTCAAGCCAATTGGAATTCAATTAATTGTAATCATAATTATTCATAAAATAATCCAATTTGTTCATATAGAGCCAATTCAAAAACAGTTTCCTAGCTAAGAAAACCAACAGATTGCACTGAAAACGTTTTGTTTTTCGGTCCAATCTCCCGTCCTGAGCGTGCCTGAGGCGACTGTGGAGAGAAACGCCTCCCTTTTACAGGAAGAAACCTCTGGCAGAACCAGACTCAGGAAGGGTGGCCATCCGCCTCGACCAGCTGGGGTTTGAGAAGACAGAAAGGAGGGGGGGGGCACTGTAACACCATTCAGAGGATATCTGTTGGAACAGGGAAACACGAGTTAATGACCACAATAATGTTACATATACATAAAGAGAGTAAAGTAAGGAAAGGTGTGACAGATGAGGCCCCCCAGCAGTCTGGGCCTATAGCAGCTTAACTATGGGATGTTTCAGGATCACCTGAGCCATCCCTAACTATAAGCTTTATCAAAAAGGAAAGTTTTAAGCCTGGTCTTAAAAGTAGAAAGGGTGTCTGCTTCCCGGACATTTACTGGCAGCTTATTCCACAAGAGAGGGGCCTGATAACTGAAGGCTCTGCCTCCCATTCTACTTTTAGAAACTCTGGGAACCTCAAGTAAACTTGTTGTTGAGCTCCACTGGCTACCTTTAGCCACCCACATAAAATTCAAGTCACTGATGCTAGCCTACAGAGTGCTTCATGGAATGGCTCCCATCTACTTGAATGCTCTCGCATCACGACTCGGTCACTCCGGTCATCAAAGGGTTGTTCTCTAGCAGTGCCTACACCACGCTTAAGACAATCCAGACTCTTTTCACGTGTTGTTCCACGATGGGTGAATGACCTACCAAGCGCTACAAGAACAGGGTCATCTCTGTCTATCTTCAAGAAACTCTTGAAGACCCAGCTCTTCAGAGAGCATCTCCTATCCTAGCACTTACCCTGGACTTCCCTACTCCCTGTACTGCACTTCTATTTCTGTACTTCCCTCTATACCCGTACTCTATTTCTACAGTCATCCCTGCCACCTCTGACAGAGTCTGAGTGGTTTTCCTTCTATGTAGCTTATTCTTAGCTTTGACGTTAGCTGCAATGTTATATCCTCATATATAAGTCGCTTTGGATAAAAGCGTCTGCTAAATGCATAAACATAAACATGATGCACAAACCATATCCAAAGGGCCAATGCCTATGTGTGTGTGCCAAAAATGGTACAGGTAAACTATCACTCCTTTTCAAAGCATTAAATAAGGAATCAGGAGTGCAATGTGCCCTCCTCCATAAGACAGGCAAGAATAAAATCATCATGACTTATCAGACATGATTAAGCAGTGTTATTCCTCTGTTCACACAAGAGCAAACTGTTGGTTGTAGTCAGAACACCTTGCCTCTCCTCAGTTGTTAACAGGTTGGCTATTCCCATTCACATTCTTCTCCTAATGATAGCTTATCAACATAAGTCAGTAAGTCTTTGAGAAACAGAGTTAACAACGGAAGTAACAGCCTCTTCAGTCTCCAGGCCAGCCGATGATGTGGCCACTGAAGTCGTAGCTGAGGCTTAGATGGAAGTGTGGTGAGTCTGATTCCTGACTTCCTCAGTCCACATGTCAGTCCATGGACAAGATGCTGAACCCCACATTACCTCTGATGGGTTCATAGATGTGTTCATGTGTGCATGATAGAGAAAAAAAGCTCCCATAGATAGAAAAAACCCATACAGATTAAGATAAGATACAATAATAATGTAATAGTTCCGCAACAGGGAACTTACTAAGAATTGCTATATAAATCTCCTGATTTATAATTTTTAAAAAATTACACAGCAAAAGGCATTTGCAACATTTGCAACCAGTTAAGTTAATCGGGAACTGGTCAGTAACATAGACATAAAGACCATCTTAGAGAGACAAATCATGTTGAGAGTCTCTTGGAGGAAAAGATGGGCAGAGGTTCAGTAATCTGCAAAAAATTACGTATAAAACTTATGGAACAATTTCAGATTAATGCTGCAAAACATTAAAATTGAAAAGTAATTTGTAATTTTATAATCTACAATACCTAATATTATCAAAATTTCAGAGAATCTATAGACATCTCTGTCCCCAACAATATGGAAAAAATTCTGTATTGGATGCCCATGAATTTTGGACCCTCAGGTCAGTTTAAATATCAAAGTGTCATTGATACCTGCTCTTTTTTAGCAGGTATCCTTTGTCTGGTGTTTTTTTCTTTTCCAGTCTTTTCTGTCCTCTTAACCCCAAACTAGTCAAGTCAGATGGCCGCACCTCATGAGTCTGGTGCTGCTGGGGGTTTCTTCCTGTTAAAAGATCATTTTTCTATCCACTGTCTACTTGGGCATGCTCAGGATGGGGCATAATAAATACTGTGTCCTCCAGACGAGGAGGAGAAGAACCATCCAGCTTGTTATGAGTGCTCTTCTCACAAGCCTGAATCTCAAACAGTGTGGGGGAGTGAACGAGTGCTCATGAAATGGGCAACTTGCACATCTTGTCAGTCACTGTGAATGCTGAAAGATACATGCAGGCTTTAGAACTCCCAGGTGCTTCACATCATGAAACATTTTGCTCATTGTGAAGTACAAAACACAACAAACAAGACCCAGGACTGTTGAGCAACATTCCTCTCCTAAATGTACAGAAATTGGTCTCGTCATTTTTCAGACATTGCAGATTGTTGTTAAAAGAAGAGGTGATGCTACGAAATGGCAAACATGGTCCCATTTTCTTTTTAACTATTGCTCCAAGGTAAACACAAGAAACTTGTGCTGAAGGAGAAAAAAATTATAATAATGGACCAGACTGAATGAATAATTCCCTATACTCCCTATATAGATCAGTGAGCAGTGCTGACCAACATGTCATTGGGGTCATCAGGTGGGAACCTCCTTTCATCAGTGTTTCGTCTAGTTGGGCCCACGACACCTCCAGGAGGCTAGATAATGACCACTAGTGTCCCAGAGTCACCCCCCTAATGCGAGTTAACACTGCTCCTCACATCACAACAACCATCTTTTTTTTTTTTTTTCCTCCCCACAGCCACCAGCTACCCCAGCCTCTCACCAACTGCACACCAGTCACAGCGGGATGGGGATACAAACCCTGGTTCGGGTAGGGGGTAATGAAAGTATAGAGGGTGCAAGATAAGACACACTAGCAGATTCAGCAGACAAATTCACCTAAACAGTTCTATAATCACTAAAAATGCCAGCAGAAACAAGGCCATACACCTCACTCAAAGCCAACTCACCCAAAATGGCTGCCTGTTTTCAAAAGGATTACATGGGCCACACCCTCCACTTAAATATCTTGAACTTCTTCTTTGCTTTTTCCAAAAGTCTGTTTTCCCTAAGTGCTCCCCCTGCTGGGCCCCCAGCTGCTATTGCTTCTTCTAATCCAAATCCACTGTCTGGACTTTACTGCCTCACCTGACACTTCCTTCACTATTTTCCTCACACTCTGTCCACTTTAACTCAGCTCCCTCAACAATGAGACAACAGATTTTGCAGCAAATCCTCCAAATCCTACTTCCACTGGACAGATCCTAACTTTCCATCCTCGTTGCTCTGCTTCTGCCCCCAACTCCACATACCTAAGCTTTTTCCTTTAATATAATAATCAGATAATAAACAGCTACTTTTCATGTTTTACTAAGTGTCTGACTTTTAGCATTTGTTGTTTATGTTCTAGTGTGAAAAAAATCAAGCCACCCCTCAGAGGAAGCTCCTTTCGTCCATTTACTCCCAAGCCAATTCAACTGGAAACCATCCGGCCCTTGGCTATACCTTGAAATATTGCTCATAAAAGCCTTGGTGGAGTCACACTAGAAATGACCCATATTTATTGCTGTTAATGCAAACCAAGCTCTCAACTGTGTTACATAGGGACTGAAATGCCATATATCCGGTTTGTCAGTCCTTTGAACTTTGTGGGTATTAAAGAAAATGCTACATGTGGTAGCAAATCCAACACCTCTCATCATTTTGAGAACAGCCATTCCCTCAGTGAAGCATGGCATGACAGCATCATGCTGTGAGGATATTTTTCATAGGCAGGCCCAAAAATGTGGTTGAACTGGAAGAAGGAGGAAAAGCTGTTTCAATCTAACAGAGAACTGAGACTTGAGCAGAGGTTCACCTTTCAACACAATAACCGACCGTAACCATACAACTGAAGCAATATTCAAATGGTTTTATTGGAAACATTTAAATATCTTATTGTCAAAGCACAGACCTATTTTAAAGTGCTTACTTTTCTTTTTTCTTACACCTTATTCCATATGTTTCTAAATGTAAATTTTCTATAGTTTTTAAATCTCTTTTTTTCCCTCCCAACACTCTTTTTCTCCCACCATTTCACCTTATCTCTTTCCTCTATTCCACCCTTTTTCCCCATGTCTTCATCTCTTTTTCTTTATATAATGGGTCTCAGTGTGTTTTTCTGATCATATGCTTCATTAATTATCACAGCAATAAGACCAGGGACAATATGGCTTTATTTATTCCAGTGGGAGAGCAGAGTGTGTATGCGTACGTGTGAGTGTGAGTATGTTTGTGTGTGGACAGGTGATATTCACATGCGTGTTAGATACAGCTGAGCACTTTTAGAGCTCATTATAACCTCTAACAAGGTTTCAGTAGCTGTATGTGTAGACCCCACTGGGAGCTGCTGTGAACACCCTGTCTCATAGGGCAGCTGAAAATACACTGAAAAAACATAAAGAACACTCTGGTAAAGAAAACAATTACAGTGAGTCAGTCTGAATACAGTAGGCAAAAATCCCTTTGTTGTCTCAAAGGGATAGTTCGCCTCTTTTGACATGAAGCTGTATGACATCCAATATTAGCAATATCATTTATGAACATTGACTTACCCCCCGCTGCGTCCTGTGAGCCGAGTTCTAGCCTCGTTTTGGTGTTGATGAAGGTAGTCCGGCTAGTTGGCTGGGGCTAAAAAAATAAAGCGTCTTGCTTCTCAAAACAAAATGCGTTCAAAAGAGTAATACATTTGCATCACAAAATCGTTCTCCAGGAAAAAGTCAGACCTCACATCGCTTGCCGCTATTTTTGCCTCCCTTGATATCAATGCGTCCAATGTAAACTGTGCAGACCGAAGAGCAGACCGAGCAGTAAACACCGTAACAGGCAATAATAACAGGCACCTATTGCTAGGTGGCTGGACACATTGGTATGAAGGGAGGCAAAAATAGCGCCAAGCGATGTGAGGTCTGATTTTTTCCTGGAGAACGATTTTGTGATGATGTATAGTTTGGGGTGGTTATACTTTTAAACCTGCGGTTTGTGGCCATTTCTTTTTAAATTAATGAAGATATGAATGATGAATGATGATAAATGATGATAAATTAAGTCAGACAATCCTAATTTAGGTGAAGGAACGGGAGTTGCAATAATTTCCAAAGTTATGGTCTATGGAAGAAAATATGTGGACAGTAAAATATTATAGCCATACGTCGTATGTCCATTCTTCTTGTAGTCATACCATTCTCTAGGCATTTTTAGAGACGGGTTTAGGTCGTGATGGCTTTAAAATGTTTTTACAGGAAATTGGGGAGAGACAGGGGAACAACATGCATCAAAGAAAAACTCTGTTTCCATCCATTTGGAACAGTTGCAAAGCATTTACTTATAAAAAAAACCCCACAAATTCCTTTATACAAAGGAGGGATGAAGGATGGCACTACTTTTCACAACAATTTCTACAACGAGATTCCAGTTTGAGACCAGATTACTAGTGTTTTTTCACTTCTTTGGTTTAATTCATTCACTTTTTCATTTTTACTAATGGTTGCCAGTCCATCAAAGGGCCAACGCAGAGACAAACCAGATAAACAGCCATGCACACCCCCACTTACTCCTGGGGTCAATTTTGGAATCAGAAATTTACCTGGCATGTATGTTTTTTAATGGCAGGGGGGTACTCTTGGTCCCACACAAGCACAGGGAGAACATGCAAACTCAGATACTCAGATAAAATCAAGCTGGGATTCAAGGATCTTAAAGATCTCATAGTTGGATATTTTCCTAACAGAGCACTTTGCTCTCAGACTGCAGGTTTACTTGAGGTTCCCAGAGTTTCTAAAAGTAGAATGGGAGGCAGAGCCTTCAGTTATCAGGCCCCTCTCTGTGGAACCAGCTGCTAGTTTGGGAGGCAGAGCCTTCAGCTATCAGGCCCCTCTCTGTGGAACCAGCTGCCAGTTTGGGAGGCAGAGCCTTCAGCTATCAGGCCCCTCTCTGTGGAACCAGCTGCCAGTTTGGGAGGCAGAGCCTTCAGCTATCAGGCCCCTCTCTGTGGAACCAGCTGCCAGTTTGGGAGGCAGAGCCTTCAGCTATCAGGCCCCTCTCTGTGGAACCAGCTGCCAGTTTGGGAGGCAGAGCCTTCAGTTATCAGGCCCCTCTCTGTGGAACCAGCTGCCAGTTTGGGAGGCAGAGCTTTCAGTTATCAGGCCCCTCTCTGTGGAACCAGCTGCCAGTTTGGGAGGCAGAGCCTTCAGCTATCAGGCCCCTCTCTGTGGAACCAGCTGTCAGTTTGGGAGGCAGAGCCTTCAGTTATCAGGCCCCTCTCTGTGGAACCAGCTGCCAGTTTGGCTTCAGGAAGCAGACACCCTCTCTACCTTTAAGACCAGGCTTAAAACTTTCCTTTCAGATAAAGCTTATAGTTAGGGATGGCTCAGGTGATCCTGAAACATCCCATAGTTAAGCTGCTATAGGCCCAGCCTGCTGGGGGGCCTCATCTGTCACACCTTTCCTCACTTTCTATATTGCTTAATTCTCTCATTTTACATTATGTACATTTGGCATTATTGTCATTAACTTGTTTCCCTGTTCCAACAGGTATCCTTTGAATGGTGTTACAGTGTTTGTTGTCCCCTCTTTTCTGTCTTCTCAAACCCCAGCTGGTGGAGGCGGATGGCCACCCTTCCTGGTTCTGGTTCTGCCAGAGGTTTCTTCCTGTTAAAAGGGAATCGTTTCTCTCCACAGTCGCCTCAGGCACGCTCAGGACGGGAGATTGGACTGAAGACAAGTTTTGGTGCAATCAGACTTTTTCTCCTGTTACATAAAAACAGGCCTTTTCCAAGTCATTTGATACTTCTTTCACACAAAATACACAAACTACACCACACTTAATTCCTAAGAAGAGCAGGTTGTATGAATGGAGATGTGTGAAAAATATAATTGCTGTCAAATCATAGTTAGTCGTGTAATGTTTTATGTTATGACGTTTGCCCGTAAACTTTACACTTTATAAGAAGTACATTTAACTTTTAGACTCTCCCATAATAACCTAGAAATGACATAAGTCATCAGATCTTTATTTCTTTATTGAATATTCTCCAATATAAAAAGACCTAGACAGATACATTTTCTAACCTTATTGTTGAATTCTGTATCAGCTGTATGGAACTGACTTTTTGGCAAATCATGACAAGATCTAAAGTAATTTATCGCTCATTTTACATAACTGACTGTAAGCATGTTTCCCATGACAATGTGCCACACAACCTATTTTTTCTTTTATTTCAAAGCCAATTTGAAACATCGGGAAAAGACATGCTCAGCCCCCCCGCCTTGCTTACAATGCACCCAACCTCAAATTTCCTGCATGTGAGTGGTGGGCCCAAATGAAGGTGGCATCCTAATGCTTCGTCAGGCTTCGTCAGCCAAGCCCAAAAGGCTTGGCCTCAGCCCTTTCCTGATGCAGAGCACAACCTGCAAGCAGGTTACGAGGTCACGTGGACATGACTTGCAGACAATTTACAATGAGTTTGATTATTTCAGACTCGACAAACTGGATTAACTTCAATAATCCTGATTCGATATTCTGAAATTAGACATTTGGGCTTGAGCCTCATGGGTAAGTATTTATTCTCAATCACCAGACCAAGGAGTGATACTGGGCCGCAAGTGGTTTGAAAATAAATAAATAAAATGCATTGATCAATCAAGGCTAATTATTTTGTAATGACACGGAACACAGCACATTAGCACAACTGCACCTTCTGGGCTAATTAGTTATCTCCTTGCTTCACTGTCTAAGGAATTTGTGAATATCCATAGCCAGTCAGGAAGACAAGTCCATAAAACTATCAGTGGAAGTGGAAGTTTATTTGAAACATGTCTGCGAGCATCTAATTCAGAACAGAATATCAAGACTTGAGAACAGTGAAAATGCTCTCATGTCCATTTTCAACAACATATCTCTGCAATGCAGGGTTTTCTGCAATGAACCAAACTAACCTGTCTAACAGACTTTAAATATAGAAATATGACAGGTTTTGCTGTCTGCCTTGATGGAACCATCTATTTCAGGGGTTGGCAACCCACGGCTCCGGAGCGGCAGAACAAGGTTTTGTCTGAATTTTGATAAGGAAGGACGATGCATATTGGAATGAGAGGGTTAGAGAATGAGCATGTGTGGTGTTTTCTTGGGATGGTCGCCTTCAAACAGCCTATGTGTAGATGATGCAGGAAGAACTCTGCTGACACAGACTTGGTGGAAGATAGAAACTTTTATTGTCAACCAGGTCCGTATCAGAATTACAGAATGATGGAGGGATCCTTCTTGCCCGAATCTCCTAGAATATCTGCCTAACTGTGGGTGTGCTTTTCATTAAGTAGAATCTGCCTGTTTTAGGTGACCTTGAAGATGTTGCATGTTTCCCATCAACAAGCACAAAGCCCGGATATGGTGTGTGCATATCTATTGAGCCTCTCCTGGACACACTAACTGGGGAGTGTGTTGTTCTCAAATTGTCCTAATTTAGCCCGAAACCCCCTACACAGCTGGTGGTTATCAGTCACTACATATTTCTTATCGTTTCCCAAAAACTCCTTTGCACAGTTGGTAAGTATCAGACTCTTCCCCTGCAAAAAGGCTCGTGTCTTTGAAGGCCAGAAAAGAGGAGAAGAACCAACAGAAAGAGAAGAGAATGACCTGCAATAAAGCTTTGGCAATTGAAGACTGGAAAAGACCCCAGAGGACTGTAGAAGGCCAGAAGAGAATGAAACGGTGATAAGGCTCAGAAACGTTGTTGGTCAGATGATAAAGAGAGAGACCTGCTAAAGACTAAAAGAAATAAATGATGACTCCCTTTTAACAAGAAGAAACCTCCGGCAGCACCAGACTCAGGAAGGGTGGCCATCCGCCTCCACCAGCTGGGGTTAGAGAGGACAGAAAAGAGGGGACAACAAACACTGTAACACCATTCAAAGGATACCTGTTGGAACAGGGAAACAAGTTAATGACAATAATGCCAAATGTACATAATGTAAAATGAGAGAATTAAGCAATATAGAAAGTGAGGAAAGGTGTGACAGATGAGGCCCCCCAGCAGTCTAGGCCTATAGCAGCTTAACTATGGGATGTTTCAGGATCACCTGAGCCATCCCTTGTCACACCGCGGTGAGGTCAAGTGGGTTTTTTGTCTCGTCTCCATGTCATGTCTCGTCATTTCCTGTTTTATTTTGAAATATTAACTCTCCCTTTAGTTTCAGGTCACTTGCCCTTCCTCTCGTGTTCCAGTCTGATTGTTGTGTGAATGATTCCACCTGTTCCCTATTATCCCTGTGTGCATAAGAGTCTGAGTCTCCCCTTGTCTTGTGCCAGTGTGTTGTATCAGTTGGTCTTACGTGCATCACTCTCGCCTTTTCTAAGCCATTGCTAAGCCAAGTTCACCAATTTTTCTATCCTCGCCAAGAGAGATTTTTTTGTTCTTGATAAATTTAATTATATAGCTGTGTTAAAGTCAAGTTTTAGTTTTCATAGCATTCTTGTTTTTCCTCCCAGTGGAGTGAGTTTTTGTTGTATTAAATTTCATAGTGTAGTGCCTCCGATTTTTCAGGAGAGATTTTTGTTTTTCCTCCATAGCTGGAGTGATATTAAGTGAAAGCTAAATTTTGATAGTCCTTTTGTTTTTTCCTCCTTTTAGTGGAGTGATTTTGATTTTGATAAATTTTCATTGATGTACTTCTCTCATTTTGGGAGAAGTGTGTGTGTGTATATATATATACACATACAAGTACTCCCACTGTCCAAAAACATGCATGTTAGGTTTATTGATGTCTCTAAAATTGTCCCCAGGAGTGCATGTGTGGTAAATATACTGAGGGAGTACATTATAAACAAACAGCAGGTGAGGCAAGGAGTAATGGAAACCAGGGGGGTATTCCTAGAAAGTAGCTAAAGAAAGCCAGGCTATAGCCGGTAAGCGTCGCTTGAACTAGCGCCATCTCCCATTTAAGCCTCAAGTCGTTCCTCAAAGATATTTTAGCTGCATCTCGGTGAGGCTAATCCAAGCGAGGCTAGCCTAGCTTAGTGCGAGTGCACGAGGAACGTAAGAAGCCCTGACGAGTGGATGGTGGAAAAACCGAGATCTGTGTGAAAACGAGAGCGAGAAGCGCTGTTATTTTTTCGGCAGCTGAACAAAGAATGCTGATGGAGCTGTATGAAGATTTTAAAAGTGTCATCACCAGAAATGGTAATACAGCTGTGATCAATAAAGTGAGGGAAACGGCATGGCAAACAACTGCAGACAGACTAAATGCGTAAGTTATGAAAGTTTCAATTGTTAGACATTTATTTTACTGTCCTCATGTATTTATACTCTCCTCTTTGTGTTATAATGTGTTTACATAAAGCATGCTGAATTGTCTCTGTATGAGATGTACAGCACAAATATACTGGCCCTGCTCAGTTTATTAATAACCCAATAATCGACACGCATCATCATACTTTGTGACTATATTATCCTGTGTGTGACCCACATATTATTTTTCACTGTTACATCTCAACAGGAGCAATCTTAACAGCCAAAAGCGTACCTGGCAGCAGGTGAAGATAAAGTACAGGAAAATATTTCCGAGTGGTAAGTAGCCTTTGAAGAAATGTGGTTGTCCAATAAAGAGAGCACCAAACTAGATATGGAACACAAGAAACTGAAAATAAAAAAGATCAAGCCAGAGATCATGAAACTGGAGAGGGATGTTAGTATAAATTCAGATAAAGGAGAATTTGGTGTTGTGAACTGTATTTAATTCTGTTTTCTCTCCACAGCTTGAGAAACATGTAATAATAATTAAACAATTCAACTCAACTTGAACTCAAACTTGTCATTATTGTACGGTTCATGCAACGTGTTAGAAATGTGTTTTTTACATTTATATTCACAGTGGGGTGCCATGACCTAACGTGTGGAAAGTTATAAATCATCTGTTTAAAAGAGAAACAAATAAAATCATTTAAATGAATTTAAAAACAAGCAACAGTCTAGATAAATTAAAAGATATCGTGCAGATTTCATGCATAGACACATGAGAAAAGAAATGTTTTAACCTGGATTTAAAAATGTCTCCATTTGGTGAAAGTTTAATCTCCACTGGCAGTTTGTTCCACTTGTTTGCAGCATAACAGCTAAATGCTGCTTCTCCATGTTTAGTCTGGACTCTGGACTGGACCAGCTGACCTGAGTCCTTGGATCTAAGAGCTCTGCTGGCTTTATATTCTCTGAACATGTCACAGATTGTAAACCATCAGCAGGCTTTTAAAATCTATTCTGTGACTGACTGGAAGCCAGTGTAAAGATTTTAAAGCTGCTGTGATGTGTTCAGATCTCTTAGTCCGGGTTAAAACTCCAGCAGCAGCGTTCTGGATGAGCTGCAGATGTTTAATGCTCCTTTTGGGGGACTCAACGAAGAAAAGACTTCAGCCTGAAAAGTTGTCCACAAGACAAAATGTATAAAATATGAAGTATACTATTAATTTAAGATGGCTCTGTCAGAAGTCAGCCATGGTGCCTGAGAAGTTTAAGCAATGAACCTGTATTTAATTTGGCCAAAGGTCATTTCTATCCGTGCCCTTGTTTTAGCATGTGCATGTGTATGTGCATGTGCATGCCCTTGTTCCTGGATCAGGATATGGCGTGAGGCGGTACGGCCAGCATGCATAGCCTCTGTCCCCAAGCAGGACACCATTGAACTCTCCTGCAGAATAAGAGAAATGTTGGATGGATATACATGTGTTAAGACTTGGCAATTTGATGCAATATGTGCCTTATATGGCTATCTATAATAAAGTATGACGAGCACTTTAAATTCCTTAAGATGACCTCTACACCTGACCTCTCATTACATTACCAAAATGCTGCCTATGCTATATACACCTTACTTCAAAAGTACACTCCTTCAGGTCAGTAAAATTCTTGCGCCTTGTGCAAACCTCTGTGCCAGTGAGGATGCTCGGAAGATCCTAGAATCATGAACTGATCCCGGCCATTTAGCCTCAATGTTGGAAATGAAATGACCTCCATCACAGATCATCTGTATGCTCGGAGGATATGAGTCAATGATGAGGTTTCACAGGGCATAAATGTAACATTGCTCAGCGTTACTCAAAGGGGTTGATGTGGTATTTTTCAATGAGAAATCCAGTTCAGAGTCTATGGACAATTATCCCCAAGTGTACCTGTACATTTAGGATATGGAAAAATGTTCGGTTTACATAGTCAGCCTCCACGGGTCCAGCAGGGGCCTGGACAATGTGACAATGTTTAAATCCAGACTGAAAACAGTTCTATTTATATGACACCTGAAAGTATTTTATCTGCACTCTTCACTTTTAAATTAATTAATTAATGAGTTTTTTGTTTTTTGGAATGATTTTATTGCCTTCTTGTGGTTTTATGTAGCTGTAAAGCACTTTGAATTGCCTTGTGTACGAATTGTGCTCTACAAATTGCCTTGCCTTGGATGCGTACATGGGTACAGTGTAGTGCACCGATAACATTAGGGAAGCCTGAGGGAGATGATGAACTTAATGCAAATACTTCAGCCAGTAGGTTGTTTTACATTATTGGCTACTGTAAATGTGGAGCAGCAGCCTGAAAGGACAGAGGTCATATTTTTAATATGGTAAGATGTTTTAATTCCTGCGTTTTATCTAATATCTTATTTGTACAGTGTCCTTGACTGTTGTGAAAGGAGCTTTCAATAATTTGTATTATTAACATTATTACCTGTCCCCCATTTTTCTGAGTCTGGTCCTACGTGGGTGTAGATCGGATGTTTGTTAGGTATTGATTAGTTTTAATGAATACCATGTTCTCATTTAATTTCATGCTCACGTGTGTATAGTTGCGTTTCTTTAGTTGCACTGGCACCGACTGATTGATTTTTCGAGACAGTGAAAGTGGTGATATGATAACCACAGTTTTTGTTTCGTTTTTTAGACAAGACATGAGTTGCGGGAGCGCAGAATTCTTGGTGAACATTTCTTTCCGGAGTCCGTTTCAGCCGGTCGGACATTTTTTGAGTTGCAGCTAAGCTAAGCTTCAACTTTAGCCTGCCCGGGACCAGGCTAGTTCAACAGCATAAACTACCATGGTTACTCAGCGGGAGTTCAAATAAGCCACCTTTATGGAACAGAACTCTCGCTAACTTTAGCCAGAAGTGGCGAAATAAGCCAGGCTTTCCGCTAAGCCAGCTTCTAGTAATACCCCCCAGGTGTGAAACAGGAAGGAAATACAACAAAATAAAACAGGAGGTGAACTAACTAAGGGACAAGAAGTAACCTGATGACCAAAAGGAAAGCCAGAACATAGGAAAACCCAACACATAGGAAAATACATGAATAATGACAGCTATTCATAGAGTGAGAAAGGTTTGATGTAAATTTTCTAAGAATAGATTAAGTCTGTTTTCATGCCAGAAACCATTAGTAAAAGTTTTTTCATATCACATTTTTGTATAACAATTTTCTTTTTAAAAACAACGTATAATAGCATTCATTTCGAAGCTGAGTGGAGGTGTAATGTACATTAGTCTTCACTTGTCATTTTAAAAGTATATTAACAAATCTATAACAAAAGGCCTCCTCAGAAAAAAGAAAAAGCAAACATTTTTTTCTCACAGCATATGTTCCACTGCAACACTTAAGAATAAATTACCAAACAGCCTTTATTTAATCATCTGTGAGAGTGTCACCTTTTCATGCTGTCGGTCTCATCGCCGCATACTCAAACCAACGTTATAAAAGCTGGCTGTATACTGATGATTTTAGTTATCTGGTAAGGAGATTTATTTATTTGCTTAGTTATGTAGTTATTAGTGGTTATTTTAAAAATTTGACTTTTAGTCACCATCAGGAGAGGAAGGGATCTTCTAATGTTGGATTTACACATAATTGGAAAGCTGACAAGATAAAAGTAACTATGCGATAATGGACAAATTTTACAGGGGAACCTGGATAAGAACAGTAAAATAATTCAAATATTAACTGATTTCCTTGATGAAATATCTCCTCTTCAGAGCCATTGACATGAAAGGCAGGCAAAATTATTAGTATCAAGTTCTAAAAGTCTTGGATTCTTTCTGCGTTTAAGGTTTCATCCTTAACAAAGTAATCTAGTGGCTGTCATTTTGCATACTTATAAATATGTGCATGGATACCAGTCAGAGCAGATCTGACATTCTAAATGAAAGACCCGCTTATGGTAAAGTCCAAATAAATGCAGTTTTATTCGTGATACAGTTGCCTTTTGTTTACTGTACTGTTTGTGACTGATTAGTCTCATTAATGGAATATTCATGGGTAGTCATCAGTCGGGTAACATTGCATTCTCAGTGTTTAATCGGGCTCTGAAGCAGCTTTTAATAGCTAATCCCAAAAGAATGAGAAAATAGCCTGAAAAATATTCTTATGAGGAGGGAAAGCAAATTTTCAAGTAATTTTTAACTTGTAATTAAGAGGCTGTCCTACTATTCATCTATAGAGCAAATAAAAGAGAAACTATATTATTAAAGGGATAGTATTCTTAAAGAGATATCACTGCCTGCTGCCGACAGCCGCGCCTGTTACGTGTTTGCTGCTCGGAAGCAGGGGACTGCACGGTCTGCACAGCAGGCAGTGATACGAAGGGAGAGAAAATAGGGCCAAGAGATTGTGAGGTCTGACTTTTTCCTGGAGAACGATTTTGTGATGCAAATGTATTACTCTTTTGAACGCATATTGTTTTGAGAAGCAAGACGCTTTATTTTTGTGGCCCCAGCCAACTAGCCGGACTACCTTCGTCAACGCCAAAACGAGGCTGGAACTCGGCTCACAGGACGCAGCGGGGGGTCAGTCAATGTTCATAAATGATATTACTCGTATGGGATGTCATACAGCTTCATGTCAAAAGAGGCGAACTATCCCTTTAACCGAAGGTGCTAGTCTGTCTTTAAATCAGGCTTGAAAGGAGAACAAATCACTTGCAAGTCTTGTCACCTTTTGCAGAACAATTTCCAACTTGTCGTTCATCAACATATGTCTAAGGAAATGAAACATGAAAGCTGACAGCTCATGCACTGCAGCTTGGCTGTAGGCTTTAGCGCTCGTCAATATTTACATAAAACTCACAAGGGACGCAGATAACATGGAGGAGCGGGTGTCATCGTCACCCCGCTATCACAGAATGAGTGTCTGCATTTGCATGCCCCTGGGTCAGAGTTGCAAATTGTGTTGAGCTGAAATTTCAAGACTAGCTGTTGTTGTTGCTTGAAGGGAAAACAATGAAAAAAGCAGACACAATTGCACAAAAAGGGATTAATCATGAAAACATTTCCTGCAAATATCTTTATGCAAAAAATATTATTTCAAAATGATTTGATGTAAAAATTTCATTCAAACATTTTTGACACACAATCCACATTATACTGTGTCATACTAAATTGAAATACATGCATTAGTTTGACTTGAATAGGGAAAATGTCCAGAAATCTCTCTTACAGAACACAGACTGGTAAGCAGAAGAGCCTTTCGTTGGACTAGAAGGTCGTAACAAAAAAGCAACAAAAATTGTTTGCAGACAACTTGAACTATGAATGGAACTATGTCAACTCCAGTTTAAACAGATGACACATGAATTGCTATTTAAAGCCATTCACAGCATCCCTGCATCTTAAGTTCAAAGGAAGAGAGTTGTATTATGCAGGAGTTCCAACAAAATCCAACAAATTGCTCATTTATAATGAAAGTTGTCTGGATACATTGGGCTGCTGTTTGTCAGTAATTACAAAAAAAACTCGATTTGGATTGGAATTTGACTGAGAGCAATCAAGACGCGCATCCATTGAGGCCCTATGGGGAATTCCTCTGTGTGTGGTGCTCTGTCTCGTGTGCTTGCAGTTGTTTTGCTGCTATTTATGTTTTTTTTTATGTCTTTGTGTTTTTTTTCTTGTATCTTTGCTGCCATTTTTAATTATCAGTGGTCGCTTCATGTCTATACCTATTTTTGTGTCTTTGTCTGTAGAATTAGTTTGGATCTTTTTGTGTTTATCTCACAGTAGTTACTTTACTGTTCAGTGTAGCCATTGTGTCATTTCATTATATCATTGAAGATCCAGAAGTACTGTGTGTGTGTTTTTGTGTGTGTGTGCCTGCTGTGGAAGCAGTTTTGATAATGAGCGGAGGAGGGCACTGTCACACCACACAAGCTTAAGCACGTGTTTTATTATGAGATTGTCTGTTTAATTTACAGGCAAATATTTTTCACACAAATGTGCACATTCTGGTAACACAGTCACACTAAACACATGCGCACAGACATCAAATCTCACACAGATGTAAAAACCCATAAGTGGCAGTGTAGTGGATAAAATGTGTTGTGTGTATCTGTATAAGCAAAAATGAACCATTGTATCTGGGTACAATGAACCAATACCAACATCCACAAACACTGCAGCATGACGCTCCTGAGGATAAAACTCCTGGAAATAAATTGAACTTCAACTCCTTTTTTATTGTTGTAATTTTGTCCTAGTTTATTTCAGCTGTAGATAATAGAGAAAACATTTTCACTTTCTGCATAGAGGGGACATTGTATGAGTTGCTACTCAGACATACTATCAAATTGCATTAAGTACGAGTTTAACTAGTTCCATATGGCAAAAAAGTTTAACCTAACCTACAAATAACTCTGTTTTTATTGTTTTACAGATGCTCCAATGTATGAAAAACTGAATTTGTTAAGTAGAAAGCACAAGGCAACTAGTGGAAAGGAGACTGGGGTTTATAGACAGCAGGACACCAATGAGTCTCAGGTGTGTGGAACTAATGGGAATGAGAGCCCCTCAGTCAGCCATGCCTGGAGATAGATAGAACATATAAACAATAAAAAAAATTAACAGGAAACGCAAGTGAAGGGGAATGGAAACAGAAGGGATAGAGATACACTGTCAGGCTGCAACAGCATCAGACATAAAGGTATAGTAGTGTTTGGCTCAGGTGCAATGAAAACAACACTAAGTAGTAACGGAAGAGAAAATCATATGACAGGAAAGTTTTCAGAGTGCTGTTTGTTTATTTAAGATAAGATCTGCCGGATTTCCCTGTAAAGCAGAATACATGCCAGATTAGCCCATCTGTTCATATTTGTGCCATGTTGGGACACATGAATTTGCCCAAGTCTGAACCAGTAAGACTGCCAATTTCACAGAAACAGACCATGGTGCTCATTCATCAAAACATTCAGTTGTTGTCAGCTTAATCTGGAAGTGTTTTTGGGACTAGAATCTACAGAGCCAATTATATTCAGATATCTGTGAATAAAGAGACTGAAATGTAAACAAATGAGGATTTCTCCCTGATGTCATATACACAACACTAAAAACTGACTGACTTCTAAGTTGTATTTTGATTATCATTTTGATCGAGAATGAAAGACATATTTGATCACATTTAGAAGCTGCATTTAATACAGTATTTCTGTGAGTGAGGTACAAATCAACTCTGAGGTTGAATATCACAAGTTGAAAATCAAATATTAATATTCTCATATATGCATATATGTATGTATATAATATATAGGGATTTCAGTTCAATGGTCCAAAACAACTTGGGGCATCCTTACCTAAATTTTTGCACAATACAAATAATGCAACATAAGCACTTTCAAATCTCATTATGTTACTGAAAGGCCCATCTGTGGAATACAAATAAGCTTAGGCTGTAAAAGCTATAGTGTATAGCATTTGTTAAAGCCAAACACAGAAGAATGCTTTATGATCAGTCACTGCAGAAGTAGATACTCATTAGACAAAGAAGAACAATCAGAATTTTGTTTTGTCTCAATCAGTCTCTCTTTGCCATATGTTTGTGTAATGTGTTTTTATTGTTTTGTATAAGTGAGATATAATTTCAGAAAATGTCAAAGTAATTATGACAGACTAACATGCAGGAGTTGTAATCTGTGGCCCACAAACTGTAGCGTAATCCAGCATCCTGCAACTCCTGCCCTCTGACTACTGTTGAACCTCACCATGCACCGGCCTCAAAACATTTGCACAACAACATACAACAACTACACCAAATTTACTGCGAAGAGACGGCGGCTTTTTAGCACTTTGTCACATCTCACGTATCCCACAGTGATGGGAATGGCACCCATGGAGGGAGGAGGGGGCTGCAAAACTGTAACAACGGGTGGTGGGTGTCAAATCTGTCAGTGTGTTTGTCCTGACAGTGTGTGTGTGTGTGTGTGTGAGTGAGTGTAAGGGAACAGTGTGTTCTTGTTTTCCCATAATGGTGTGGGAATAACCAGGAGTGTGTGCGTGCGTGTGCATGTGTGTGTGTGTGTGAGTGAGTGAGATTTGAGGTGTTGCAGAAAAACTGAAAACTGAGCATGCTCACTGTAGTGATGAAGACATGCTATGATACATTATATTATTAAGATTTGAAAATTTGTAAATCCAACATAGTGTCACCTTTTGAAGATATACATACAGTATGATTTCTGTCACTCAAATACCCGCCAGGGAGATATCACACCAGCACAACCTGCTATTGTAAACTTGATAGAAAGCTTATCAAATATCGAAAATTAGATAATTTAATATTTCATGAAAAATCTCAGCAGAGCTTGAATTTGATAGTAGCAACTAATCCCTAAAACGTTGGTACAGGTTCATCTTTACCACTGTGTAACATTTCCCTTTTCTTTTAAGAAGAGTCCGTATGTCCGGTTTGGTGGGTGCGAGGCGCGGAAAGGACTTCAAAAAAGCAAACTAGATTTATTTTTCAAAACAAAGATCAACACAAAGCGCGGCTGAGCCGGATAACTGGATAACCTGGAAACTAAATACTGGCTCTGTTCGAAACCGCCTACTTCTCCTACTACTCCTACTACTCCTACTAACTTTAACTTTTTTTAAGTCCCTGGATGCATACTAGATTCGCCGAAATGTTGGGTATGCATCATGAGTTTTACAACTACAACTTTTTCTAGCTACAACGAGTGTAGGTTCCCTTCCTGTTTTCAAAACAAAAGCACCAATTGTATCGTAATGGCTTTCCCTATGATAAAAGGCAATGGGTATTTTATTTTGTGAAAATAACCGGAAGTGCGTTGCTCACTGCGGCTAGCTTTAGTAGCGCCGAATTCGTGGGAACAAAATTGTAAATAGCCGGTATTTTGTCAGATTTTCAACACGTTGGGGATCTAAACGACTACTTTCTCACCTGAAAATGTTTCAAATGTTGCTAAAGTGTACAGAGTTTAGAGCTTAAGCGAAATCAGCTTCAGGCCGGCTGATTTCGGCTCGGGCAGGAGAGAAATGCATTGTGGGTAAATGCTCTGCATACTGTATGATCGAATGAGTATGCCGCAAGTATGTAGTATGTAGTAGGCGGTTTCGAACACAGCCACTGACTGAGTGATAGGTGAGTGAGTGCAGCTGAGGGGAAAAGCACAGGTGGTATGAATGAAGGTGGTGGCAGAGCAACAGAAACTATGGGGAAAACATGGCTAAACTAAATATTAGATCTAGACTAGAAAACTAAGGCATGAAGGAAAACTAAAACATGGCAAAACTAAAAGCTAAACATGGGCTTGAAAACTTAAGACATGACAGAAAACTAAAGCATGGTAAAACTAAGAACTAAACAGGAACTAAAAACATGGTGAAAACCCCATGGACGTGACGCCGTATATGCTTTGAAACTGGGAAGACAAGTTGCTGATTCTTTGGGAGAAGAATGTTGTCCCATTCTTGTCTGATTTGGCTCTCTAGAAGCTCAACCTGCATTTGCTGATGGCATTGTGGACTGTGTTCACAGACAATGATTTCTGGAAGTGTTACTGAGCCCAAGCAGTGATTTCTATGACAGAATCATGCCTGTTTTTAATGCAATGCTGCTGGGCCCAAACTGATGAGGGCCCATAACTACAGGCTTCCAATAATGATTTTTGGCTGTTTCCCCTGAACACAGAGGTGTCTCCAGATTCTCTGAAACTTTTGATTATATCAGATGATATTATACTGTAGACGATGTATGAATATTCAGTCTTTGTATTAGACGTTGAGCAACATTATTCTGAAATTGCTATGCAACTTGTAGTAGACACAGTTTTTTCAGATTGCAGCACCTCTGCCCATCACTGCTTCCGTGAGGCTCTGCTTCTCTGTGGTATTCTTTTTATGCCAAGTCAGGTTAGTGACGTGATGCCAGTTAAACTTACTGGTTGCAACATGTTCCTCCAACTCCTTTGTACTACTTACACTCTAAAATGTGACAAGTTGAGCTAAAAGAATCTAGGAAACTGATACCGTGCACTAAAAAAATCAAGTAAGCAGAACGAAGAATGAGAAGTTTGCAGGCTTATTTTATTATTGGAACAAAATGTAATTCTGTACATCTTAAGCCAAGGCCATTGTTTGTGGAAACAAATGAAATGACACAATAAAAACAAATATGTAAAATGATCTTTTATAGCAAATCTTTATAAACAAATGTAGAAACATATTTTTCTCTGACATTACTTAAGACTTCAACAAGGCTCCTTTTATCACAATACCAATATTCAATTAAGCTTCAGCCAGCTTTTAAGTTAAATGAAACACAAACAATGCATATGCTTTGAACTGTGATAAACAAAACAAAATGCAATAATAGGTGGATTCATACAGGCAATGTGGGTATTTGGATTTCCCAAAGCTCCATGACCACTAATAACTTACCCCTTAAGATTTTGTGGTCACTATCCAGTATTTAAAACTGGGTGTATTAATGCTGGTATGGTCTGAGTTATCTGGAACACAAGATATTTTAAGCAGCTCCAACCAATTCAACAAATAATTTCAAATGTATATTTTGCACGAAGACAGAAAAGTGGTGCATCTATACCACCTTAACTGGTAGTTCAATTCAATTCATTTTTATTTATATAGCGCCAAATGTCATCTCAAGGCACTTAAATAATAAAGTCCAATTCAAGCCAATTGAAATTCAATTCATTGTAATCATAATTATTTATAAAGTAATCCAATTCATTCATATAGAGCCAATTCAAAAACAATTTCCTAGCTAAGGAAACCAACAGATTGCACCGAAACTTGTCTTTAGTCCAATCTCCCGTCCTGAGGCGACTGTGGAGAGAAACGACTCCCTTTGAACAGGAAGAAACCTCTGGCAGAACCAGAACCAGGAAGGGTGGCCATCCGCCTCGACCAGGTTCCAGCCTCAGTTAAGGCTCACTGAGTATTTAGAGCCATTCTCCATGCTAAAACAAAAACACAAAGGATATTTCAACAATCCATCAATCAATCAATTAATCTTTATTTATATAGTGCATTTCATACCACAGGCAACTCAATGTGCTCAACCCATGGCCATAATGTAACACTGGTACTATTCAGTTACCCAGGAAATCTGTTGTTTACTTCACTGTTGTAATATGAAAGTGGAAGTAAGCTTTCCATGAGAAAAGACATATCCTCTCACTTTTTTATTTTCATGTTGACTGTCATCAAATCTTTCTGTAACATCTATGACAGTTACGGGATGTGTGTCCCAACATTTGGATAAGTACACAAAGAGGTTCTTTGCAATAATCCGACTCATTCCCTGACTTCTCAAAATGACTCTCCTCTATTGTTAGCCCGATTCTTATGTTGGAAGCCCAAGAGCAAACCGGAGAAATCTTCTGTTCACAGACAAAGTATTCATTTAGGTCACAGGTAACGTATGGCAGCGCTGGGCTCGGACTGACAGAGCTCTCACAGGACCTCCGTCAGAACGGGCCCTGATCTCCGGAAATAGTTCATATCTATCTTCTTCACATTAATCTCACAGAGGTTGGACTTACATGTGACCGAGTATAATTGGCCAGTTACGAGTGACATGACCGGCCAACCACTGTCCACGTCTTTGTTCTTGGAATGTGTCAAGCAATGTGTGTGAGTGTTGTTTTGGGCGTGGATCTAATGCAACAGACCAAATCTGACAAGATAGAGAAGTTTCATCTGTTCCTGTCATACAAGCCAGTTCTATTCGGTTATGTTGTCTTATAGTTCTAAACCATAATGTCCTGTTCAGTGGAAATTTAGAGAATATGAATATGTGATGTCTTAAAACAAAACCAATTATAATTCTATTTTAAAATAATTGCTAATGCCACTTACACTCAATGAAGCTTTTATTTACTAAACTTCACAAACTTGTTTGGATTAAGGAAGATGGGATTAAACCTCCAACCAATATCCCACAGACTGGGACACTATAGAAACTTTGGTATAACAAGTAACCAAAATCATCCATATGTGACTGACTGTAACTTAGTAAGAAGTTTGCAGAGGTTAGTTGCCAATACATGCGTTTAACACTTAAATAAAGTATCTATGCTTCAGGATCCCTTGGTATTTTAGGGATCTGCTGGCAGTACACCCACCTACTGCAAAAGAGCATTTTCTGAAGTTTTGGTCTCAGGTTACCCACACTCAGGTTGAGCATCACCCTCTGAATGAAATCAATGCTGTTCTTTAGCTTTTTTTGGATAATCCAAATGAAGAGCATATATTAGTCCAAATTTAACACAGAATACTTGTGTGTGGCTTCCAATGTCATCCATACCGATATTACCTTCCAGTATGATAGCAATGCTGGAGGGTTCAAGGTGCAGGGCATGTGGACTTGGCTGCTGTCTGTCTTCAGGTATAACAGTCAATACCTCAACAGGAACTGGTATCAGTGTCCTGCAGATAGAAAGAAAGGTTCAAATCTCATTTGAAAATATTTGGCTTCATAGTGAAAAACCTTCAACATACCAAATTATGCAAATTATGTGTGGCACCCTGGAATTTCAGTGGTATTATTTATGTTATTAACTGGGCCAGCCCCCTTAATTTTTCTGATTACTTATTGCTTGTGTAGACTCACCTGATTTCAAACCAGACTAAAGTAGCAACTGATTTGCGCCAGTAGATGGCAGTGGCAACTGATAACGTGACGGTTGCTGGGTTTCCCCGTTGTCATGGTGACCGCTGTAGTCTAGAGGAAGTCTGGTCTTAGTCGCAACAGTTTATACTCTTTACAACGTTACTAGTGTGTTTATCTGTTTGTGTGTTTCCAGGGGTCCGTTTCACAAAGCAGGTTTAGTGAAAACTTTATGAGGGAAAAGGGAGGTAACTCAAACCAGAGAAAGAGGGGTAACTCTAGCCTGTTTCAGAGAGAGAGGTAACTTAAAGGGGAACTCCGGGGCATTTGAAGCGCAATCCCATTGCTAGAGGTTGTCAAATACTGATAGTAGGACACAGACCGGTGCAAATCTGCGCTCCCTGTGTGGAGATAGCGCTGTTCGCGCAGCCTGTCATGCGAGGCTAATACGTGGTGGCTAGGGGCAAGTGCTAACCCTTCCACGTAAAACAACAACTTGCACACTGCAGAAACGTCACACCACTTTATAAACCATCCGACAATAAAGTCACAAGCCTTACCATCAAAACCATATGCATGGTTCTCACATTACTGGCATGGGGACGTTACAAAACAACTTTATAAACAGCATGTAACTCACCGGTTAGTTGTACGCTCGCGCATGTGAAAGCCCAAAAGAGTCAATGGACGATACTCCCATATACAAAGCAATTATCTTTTCTAGAAAAACTGCGTTCAAGTATTTAAAACATTACAACAATACATGCCCAGTAATATTGTTGTAATGTTTTAAATACTTGAACAGCGCGATCTCCACACAGGGAGCGCAGATTTGCACCTGTCTGTGTCCTACTATCAGTATTTGACAACCTCTAGCAATGGGATTGCGCTTCAAATGCCCCGGAGTTCCCCTTTAAGCTCTCGGTCAGTTACCGTAGTGACAGACTCTATGAACCTAACCTGGTCGGGACCAGGTTTTTCTCAATGAACCTCAAGTTTCTCTCTGTCTCCGCCCTCTTTCAGCCACACACACCATTTGATTTCCTCATTCATTCAGTCAGTAGGGCCAGTTTTGGCGTAGCCTAGTTCTTCTTGTTCTAGAAGTCCATTAGGCACAGTAGGAGGTGACTTTTTTCACGAACATGGCATGTCCTTTTGGCAACGATCCCGTGGATGAAGGTGCACCATTGTTGCGCAGAGAATTGAATATTCGTCGGGAGATGGTTTAGCATTTTCTCACCTCACCGTAGATTTACTACCTGCTTGAATCTACAGGGAACTGAACACCTAGAAATGAGTCACTGCACCAAAAACAAGGAGGAAAAGGCAATGAAAGAACTGAGTCTGATCCTGGATTTGTTTATGTAAAGATAACAAAGAGGTAATATTGTTAGATTTCTCATGCACTCTTGGTTATTGCAGGAACTTTGCAGAAACTGATCATTTCAAATTACTGATTAACTGATTTCAGACTTTTGTTTTTAAGTTTTTTTTATTGTGCACTAGTGACCTTTAATTTGAAAGTAGGTAGACAGGAAAGGGGGTAGAGAGAACGAGGGAAGGCTTGCAGAAAATGGCCCAAGGCCAGGACTCGAACCAACTCGGCCAACTGCATCAAAGAATCAAAGAACTACTGTACTTAATTCAACCACATGAGCTATACAGTGCCCATATGACAGACTTTTCAAGAAATTCTTTTTTTTCCCCCTTGTCCTGTCCAGCATTATGGCAGCAGAATTGTAATCTGAATACCGTTCATGCCAAGGGAAGCTTTATGAATGTAAAGCTGCCCTTGATGCTCATCAACTGCTTATCTATTTATTTTTATTACAATACTTAACATGTGATAGTGCCGAACTGAACCGAGGGACAGGGAAAGAGGGAGAGCAAAGAAAAAGAAATGGAACAGAAATAGGAAAAAACAATCAGAAAAAAACAGACAACCAGCTGCTACACCTGTAAAAACAAAACTAAAAACAAGACAATCCACAGCCTCTGTGGGGAATCCAGCCTTAGAGCCACCAGGAGCACCTGGAAGCAGACAAGCAAACAAAAATAAAAAGCACAAGTAGTAGCAATCCCATATAACACAACTGTGGATACGGATGACCTCAAACCACAGGACAACAAAACAACTGCTCAGCGAGCATGATACTGGGCTATGGGGATATAGAAGACCAGGGGAGAGAGGCTCCCCCAGAGAGGGCAGCCAGAGATTGGCCGCAATAGGCACCCCCGTTTCCTGGGATCTGCCACAGGGCGGAAGGGCCTGATGTCCACCAGGTCCGGGGTCTGCAGCGACCGTATTCGGGGAACTACTCAGCAACCAGAAGACTCCCACCCGCCCCGCCCCAGACGGCCCCTACAAATAAAGAAAAGAACAAAAAAAAAAAAAACGCAGTCACTACAGTCGCAGCAGCCCAGGCCTGAGACCCACCATCACCCAGACCAACCCAAGCTGCCCCCAAAAGGGGAAAGGCAACGCCACACCCCACCGCACATCACCACACCCTAAAAAAGAAAAACCTGCAGACACATTGGAGATCCCAGAGCAACCAGCCCGACACCAGGACCCGCACCAATCCACCCACACCGTGGCATGCCCAGGGCAACCCAGACCCCCCAGGCACAGGCAGCACCCAGATACCAGGGCCAAGGCCCAGCACTACCACCCATGCCAAGGCGGCACGGCCATCCAATCCAGAGCCAGCGGCCACCACCCCAGCCAATTGATGTTTTGAGGAGGCAGACATTGTTTCTATGCTAATTAATCTAAAAGAATATTTCTACACTGGTTAATACACAGATTGTTCTTTGCTTTCCAGTTCATGAGAATATTTTTCTTTGCGATACATAGCACTGTGAGGACCATGTGTGCTGAGTTCATTTCCATGTTGATGTCGTCTAAGTCACCAAGTATGCACAGGCAGTGGGTCTACATGGTGAGATTAATTCGATTATAGCTATAGTTGGGTTATGCTCCTTATTTGGGCAAGGGTAATTATCCTTGGATATAAGGCGGTGAATGAATCGAATCATAGGCACAAAGAATGTCATACTACGATACGTGGCACTGTACCCATTTCAACTATTGCTAATAGAGCCACTTCCGGTTGACCTCTTCACCAACAACAACAAACTCAGTCATTCGAGAAAGATGGCGAACGAAGGGCAAGATGAAGCTACGTCCCTCTACATTTCGTTTGTGATGAGCATGCTTATTGCACAAACTCGATACACAATGGTGCATTCTCCGTTTAAAAAAAAAAAAAACTTGTCCAGCATTATGGCAGCAGAATTGTAATCTGAATACCGTTTATGCCAAACACATTTGCTATGCCAAGGGAAGCTTTAAGAATGTAAAGCTCCCATTGATACCCATCAAATTTATTTATTTATTTTTGTTACAATACTTAACATGTGATTGTACCAAACCGGACCGGGGGACAGAGAAAGAGGGAGAGCAAAGAAGGGAAAAAAAGGAACAGAAATATGAAGAGACAAACATAGAAAACAATGCAAAATCAGACAACCAGCTGCTACACCTGTAAAAACAAAACAGAAGACAATCCACGGCTTTTGTGGGGAATCCAGCCTTGGAGCCTCCAGGAGCACCTGTAGGCAGATAAGCAGAGAACAAACACACAAACAAACAAACAAACAAATATACAAAAAAAAAGCACACGCAGCAGCAATTACATATAATATAACTGTGGATACAGATGACCTTAAACCACAGGACAACAACAACTGCTTAGCGAGCATGCTACTGGGCTAATGAACGTGTGTGTGAGTGTGTGTGTGTGTGTGTGCGTGTGTGTATGAACATGCAATACACTTAGATGGCCCCACATGGGTCCCACATAATAACCATGCTTAAATATGAGTGTATAAGTGTATAGGGCCACAATCCACACCCCCCCAGCAATCAGAAGCAGGCAGAGAGGGCCCCCAGACCCAGGTCGCCAACAGCCCAAAAGGAGCATAGAACCCGGGAAGCCCACCGCACTTATCCACCCAGAAGACAGCAGAGGAAGCCCCTGGACAGAGCCCCCACAAGCATAGGGCAGAGGCCCCCCGGTGACCAGAGGCGGCAGCCCAGTGTTGTATAAAGTACTGAAATCTCACACTCAAGTAAAAGTATAGGTACCCCTCCAAAATATGACTTTGGTAAAAGTCCAAGTCACTGACTGAAATGTTACTTGAGTTAAAGTCTTAAAGTATCCGAAACGTCTTGTACTTAAGTATGAGAATTACTGTAAAAATAGATTTACTTAAGTAATGTAATTGTAACCCACATAAGTTACACTGGGTTATTGAATGTAGTTGTAGCGTTTGCCCCCTGTCCACTAGAGGGCGCTATGCTGCATGTGAACGAGTGCATTGCACATAGAGGAAGACTCCACAACTGCATAAGCCTTGAAGCTGATAGAGAAATCGCGAGTGAAAGAAAGATTAAGATTTATCAACGTTTTGACAATCATCCGTTTATTTTCGAATTAATCCTTTGATTATCTTACTCAAGAAGAGGTTATCGTTAAATTACTACTCCTGAAGACGTTTTGGGGTTTTAATCCTTGAGCTCCGGTGAGTGTCTGTTTCTGCTATGCAAGCCAGTGTATTAGGCACTGGTTAGCTTCCTTTTACTCTGAGGTAAAACGAATTATTTTGATTGTCTAATTTTGTACTTTATGTTATGTGTGATATACTTAGAGCTAAAAAAACAGTCGGAGATATATTGAAAACGAATGTTATTGTTCTAAAACCGCCGTGTTAATTTAGAACGGCGCTTTCTTTTCTGATGACGTGCACCCTGCGTGGGCATGCATGCATGCCGCGGCGCGAATGCAAGCGCGTGCAGACAATGTTTCAGCTACGAGGTTACTCTATTGGGCTAATGTTTTCAGGCTTCAAGCCATTTTAATGACGTTTTGAATGTAATGTGATGTGGTATACACAAAGTAAGCTGCTAATGGCTTACTGTTGATATGGTAATTGCTTAACTGTGAATGTAAATGCATTGTGTGTTAACTAGAGATGCAAATGACACACTGTCATTCTACTGAACTGCTACTGTATTGCACAGTTGTTTCAGTACATGTTTTATATTAGATAGAGAAATGATATTTGAGTTTAAGTGTTAATACTTATGGTATGAAGTGAAACAATCCTGCATGGCACTAATGAGGTATTCTACACTGCCGTGTGCAAATTGGTTTTTTTGTTGAGCACCTTCTACCACGATCGAGAGAGAGAGAGATACGGCGAGCCTTCCTAAGGACTGTGACCAGTGTGCGTGTGCGTCTACCCGTGAGCTGTGACCTGGACGCATCCTGTTCTGGATTACAGATAAGATTAAGATTCAAAAGGCCTTGTTTTATTTTATTTTTGCAAGTGTACGTACGAAGATCTTTTTTGCATTTTTCTACTTTTTTCCTTTCCTTTGAGGATTCAAAGGGATACGTGAACATTGATTATTGAGCATTGAACATTGGGACTGAAACTTTGAGTTCAACATTTGGGGTTGAACTTTGGGGATGAAACACTGAACTTTGGGTTGAAAAGAAATGTAACATTGAACTTCATTATATTTTATTTTGGGTAACTGACTGACTATTTGACTGACTTAAGGGTATTATACTTTTTCTGTTGAGGTTCAATATTCTTTCTTGTGTGTTTAATAAATGTTATTCCTTTTTCTTCATCTGAATCCTGGTTGTTGCCAATTCTCTCCTTATAGTCGAACCTAGCTCTGATAATAGTGGTCCTATATATATATATAACGTTAAGTTAGAAGCGTTACATCCTTTTTCGTGGCGGTGCCAGCCAGGAGAGTTTTGAGCACGACCCTGACCTGGCATTAAGTGAATTATCACTTATTTTTTTGTTATATTGAGTGAAATCGTTTAAACTTAAGACATGGATTTCGGCAGACGTATGGCGTTAAACGTGAGCGTTCCGTCGCCCTATTCGGTATTAATCATACTGATACTGATGCAGACATCACTGAAACCTTCGAGAAATACGGTAAAGTAGCTCAAATAGTGAGATTACCAAGCAGAGTAGACGATAAATGTTCCGCCATTGTTGAGTTTGAATCTGACGCTGCAAGGGCTTCCATCGAACCCCACTTGCCCTCTAACATACAGAATATCACTGACACCACTGTAACATGGTACATAAATAGTGTCGAAGCCCTCATGCTGAAAGCCCAAGACTCTAGCGACTCTAGCGACTCCAGCAACCTAGATGACAGTAGCGACGCTGACTCTGTTCATAGTGCCACTCCCCTCATTACTAGATCTAGAAAGAACCCCATGCCTACGAAACCCTCCTTCGAGACACCTAAGCAGACCAAGACGAAACCCCGTACTGTGGCCAAGCAGAGCGACGCGCCCCCTGCATCTGAGGAGCTGGACGAAAACGTGCTGAACCCGCCAGAGGTGAGACGCATCGTCGTTGAACACGTGATCAAGAACAATGTCCCCCAATCCCAGAACCAGTCCAAGTGGTTGCGCGCCTTCTCAGGCAAAGTGCCAAAGCCACCAGGCGAAGCTGACTTTGAAACATGGCTGCTCCATGTCGAACTGATGTTCCATGATCAAACCTCCATCGAGGTGCAGCGAAAGAAAATTCTGGAAAGCTTGCTGCCCCCAGCGTCAGATGTTGTGAGGCAGCTAGGCTCATCTGCCCACCCTAGAGACTACACTAGGCTTTTGGAGTCTGCTTATGGCATCGTTGAAGATGGCGAAGAGATATTTGCCAAGTTTCTCAATACAAACCAAGACCCTGGAGAAAAAGCATCCAGCTACCTGCAGAGGTTGCAAACTCTGCTGAGCACTACTGTGAAGAGAGGCGGAGTCAAGGCGTCGGCTGTCAACCGCCACCTGATGAAGCAGTTTAAACGTGGCTGCTGGGACCATGACCTTGTCCTGCAGCTGGAGCTGAAAAGTGAAGAGTCCCTCGATTTCGCTGACTTCCTGTTGCAGTTAAGAACCGAGGGACCTGCAGTCCCCCAGTCTGCCCTGAACCTACCCACAATCCAAGCAGAGGCTCAAGTCCACAGAGCAACCTCTCAGGTTACACCCAGACCTCAGCCCAAGGCCTGGTTTTGTTTCCGATGCGGAGGTGATGGCCACATAGCCAAAGCTTGTGAGAACCCCCTGAACAAGGCTGGTGTCGACCTGAAGTACAAAGAATTGAAGGTGAAGCAGGACGAGTGGGCAGCTAGGTATGGTGTTCATTTAAACTGATTGCGGCTTCTGGAGAGGGGCATCCTGAAGTCATTAAAAGAGACACTAGTCCCAAGAAAAGGAAGAAAGCCAATTGTTGCTCCCTTACGCCAACAAGAGAGGAGCTCATGACTGGATTAGTCGGCTCAAGGTCCATGGTTAGTGTCACCATTGGAGGAATCCAGCATGAGTGCCTAATTGATTCAGGTTCACAAGTGTCCACAATCTCACAGTCATTTCATGATACCTACTTACCTTCTCATCCGGTACATCCCTTAGGCAACATAATCGACGTGGAGGGAGCAGCAGGCCAGCGTGTGCCTTATTCAGGCTACAATGAAGTTGACATAACATTCCCTGAAAGTTTTATTGGTAGGCCCAAGACCGTAACCACTTTGGCCCTCATTGTCCCTGATTACAGTGCCATCTCCGTCCTCGTTGGCACTAATGCTCTGGACCTTTTGTATGAAGGCTTCAATGAAAGTGCCAGTGCCCCTGTTCAAGAGACCTGTGCGTATGCTGTTCTCGTCAAGCAACTTCGCAGTCTGTACAGGAGCAGGACCGCACACAATGACAGAGTGGGTGTCGTCAAACTCCTGCACAAGAAAGCTGTAGTCATCCCACCAGGCCAAAGAATGGCGCTAGACGGCTACAAAAGAAACATCAATAGTTTTCCTGAGGCCCCCTTGCTCGTTGACTTCCCCTCTCGTTCACTACCAAGTGGGCTGACATTTTGCTCTTACGTCATGTCAAGCCCAAGGAAGACATCTTTCAAAGTCCCTGTCTTGCTGAAGAACGAAACTACACATGATGTCACAGTGCCAGCACACTGCACTTTGGCAGACCTCACAGCTCCGCTGTCAGTTTCTCCACTTACCTCCCTGAAGGGTGAAGGCCCAACCGGGTACCCTGAGCCTGAACACCCTGTGACTGCTGAGAGCCCCATTGCCTTCGACCTCAGTGATTCGCCTCTCTCTGAGGAGTGGAAAGAAAGGATAGAGGAAAAACTGAATTCCATTCTGGAAGTTTTTGCAAGAGAGGACCTTGACTACGGACATACAACAGCAGTCAAGCACAAAATCCGCCTTTCTGATCCCACACCTTTCAAGCAGAGGGTGAGGCCTATCCATCCGTCTGATTATGAAGCCGTCCGTCTCCACCTGAAAGAGCTGTACGATGCCGACATCATAAGAGAGTCTGAAAGTCCGTTCGCATCACCTATCGTCATCGTAACGAAGAAGAGTGGCAAAATTCGACTATGCGTTGACTACAGGAAATTGAATCTACAGACAATCAAAGAGGCTTATGCCTTGCCGAACATTGAGGAGACCTTTGCAGCTCTAACAGGGTCCAAATGGTTCTCTGTAATGGATCTGAAGTCTGGCTTCTACCAGGTGGAAATGGAAGAGGACGATAAACCCAAAACCGCCTTCGTCACTCCCATGGGATTTTGGGAATTCAATAGGATGCCGCAGGGAGTAACCAATGCTCCGAGCACCTTCCAGAGAGTTATGGAGAAATGCATGGGTTCCCTAAACTTGAAGGAAGTTCTTGTTTTTCTAGACGACCTCATCGTTTTCTCAGAAACCCTTGAACAGCACGAAGAGCGGCTCATGAGAGTCTTGCACCGTCTCAAAGAATTCGGGCTCAAGTTATCGCCTGAGAAATGCATTTTTTCAGAAAGTCAGTGAAATACTTGGGACATGTCGTCTCGGAGAATGGAGTTGAAACTGACCCTGACAAAATTTCAGCACTCACCACTTGGCCCAGACCAAACAATAACAGGGAGCTCAAGTCTTTTCTCGGGTTCACCGGCTATTACAGAAGATTCATCAAAGACTTTTCGAAAATAGCAAAACCCCTCAATGATCTGACTGTCGGCTATGTCCCTGCAAGGAAAAAGAACAAAACCAAGTCCTTCTCAAATGCTGACCTCAAGTCACCTTTTGCAGAAAAGTGGACGCCCAAGTGTGAGGAAGCTTTCAAAACCCTCATTGAGAAGTTGACCACTGCCTCAATCCTTGGCTTTGCCAATTCAAATTTACCCTACGTGTTACACACAGACGCGAGCCTTCATGGTCTTGGTGCAGCCCTTTATCAACAACCAGATGGACAGATGAAAGTCATAGCCTACGCCAGTAGAGGACTGTCGAAATGTGAGCGAAGATACCCCACTCACAAGCTCGAGTTTCTTGCTCTTAAGTGGGCTATAACCGACAAGCTGTCAGACTACCTCTACGGGGCAGAGTTTACCGTTGTTACTGACAACAATCCCTTGACATATGTACTGTCGTCTGCCAAACTTGATGCTGCCGGACATCGGTGGCTTGCCGCCCTTTCCAACTTCAACTTGAACATTCAGTACCGGGCCGGCAAGAGAAATCAGGACGCCGACGGACTGTCCAGGCGCCCCCACGACTGTGAACAGGCAGACTTCAGTACTGAGGACGAAGACAACAGAGTGCAGCAGTTCCTGACAAAGTTCATGAGGGAGGAGAGTGACGCCACCTTTCCTCAAGAAGCAGTCAAAGCTGTTTTCCAGAGACACAACCTAGGAAAGCCCTGTAATATAGAGGAAGAAAGTAACTACTTACCTGTGATCGTCGAGTCCCTTGCCATGGATGCGAACGCTATCCCGCCTGAGTTCACCCACACTGATCTGCTTCCAGGGTCCAGCACCCTCCCCAGAATGTCACAGCTGGAATGGGCTGCTGAGCAAAGAGCAGACCTAGTAATCAGCAGGGTCATTGACATAGTCAGTGCAGGAAAGCGGCTTTCATACCGGGTGAGGCAGAAAGAGGACCGCGAAGTCCAACTGATGCTGCGGGTCCAGGATCAACTCGTCATTGACAATGCTGTCCTCTATCGTAAGAGAGTGAGCAAGAGTGAGCCACTGTTCCAACTAGTTCTTCCCAAGAAGTATCGCAAAACGGCTCTTGAAAGTCTCCACGACCTAGTTGGACACATGGGATTTGAAAGGACAATCGACCTCGTCCGCATGCGTTTCTATTGGCCAAGGATGGCCATGGACGTAGATGCAAAAGTGAAAACCTGTGAGAGATGCGTTCGTCGCAAAGCAAAAGCTGAGAAAACAGCTCGTCTTGTAAACATCCGGACCAGCAGACCCCTCGAACTAGTCTGCATGGACTACTTGTCCTTGGAGCCTGATGGCCGTGGAACGAAGAACATCCTCGTCATCACCGACCATTTTACTAAGTACGCTGTTGCCGTACCAACCGCTGACCAAAAGGCCAAGACAGTAGCCAAGGCTTTGTGGAACCACTTCTTTGTCCATTACGGCCTGCCCGAACGTTTGCATAGCGACCAGGGTCGCGACTTTGAATCGGCTGTAATCAAAGACCTCTGCCTCCTCCTGGGAATTAAAAAGACAAGAACTACTCCCTACCATCCACGTGGTAATCCAGTGGAACGGTTTAACCGTACGCTTCTGGAGATGCTGGGTACCCTCGAAGAGGAAAACAAAGTCAAGTGGCGTGACTATGTTCAACCTTTAGTTCACGCGTACAATTGTACCAAAAATGACACAACAGGCTTTTCTCCTTACCAGTTAATGTTTGGGAGACAGCCAAGCTTACCCATCGATGTTGCATTTGGCCTTAACCCAGCAGGTCAGAGCAGAGTTACTCACACAGACTATGTGAAACGCCTCAAGGAGAACCTGCAAGAAAGTTACAAAATTGCAATTCAAAACAGTGAGAAAATCGCCCTGAGAAACAAAGAAAGATATGACCTGAAAGTAAGAGAAACTGTCCTGGAGGAAGGAGACCGTGTCCTGGTGAAGAACGTTGGACTGAGGGGAAAACACAAGATAGCGGATCGTTGGAGCCGAACCGTTTACAAAGTGGTGAAGCGCATCAATGATTCTCCTGTCTACGTCGTTGCCCCAGTCAACTCTGATGGTCCTGAGAGGACGCTGCACCGTGACTTGCTCTTACCTTGTGGCTTCCTAGCGCCATCTGTCGAAGCAGAAGTGACTCAGCCCAAGCCAAAGAAAACAGCAGCCCAACCTACTCAAAGTCCAGCATGTGAGGAGGGAGAGCTGTTGAGAGATCCCTGTGAAAGTGAGGAAGAACAAGTCATTGACTATGGTGTCCCTAACACTACTTACCCGTCGATCACTATTGTGCATGAAATCCCTCAGACTAAAGCAATTCCCTTAGTGAATCCCGCACCGTCAAACCTCCGACCTGAAGCCGAGGTGTTCCAGCCTGTCGCATGTCCGCAACAAGACCTTGGCGCGGGTGAGTCTTCTGACTCAAGTGACGATGAGCCGAAAGACTGTGAATCATCTGCTGATGTAGAAGAATCAGTTGCTGATGTAGAAGAGGAGAAGGAAACTACAAACCTTGTGGAAGAGGAGAATGAGTCGGAACCAGTGCCTGAAGCAGAAAAAAGAGTTGAGCAGGAATCTATGGGAAACGCAAAGTCTGATGAGTCATCCGAACAGGAATCCAGAGTGGATTATGTCCAAGAGGGAGAAGATCCAGAAGACGCAGAAGTGAGACGATCAGCTAGACAGAGGGTAGAACCTGACCGACTGACGTACCAGACGTTAGGAAATCCCCTGACTTTAGTTATGCAGTCTTTATTCAAGGGACTTGACCAAGCTTTTACTAAAGCTTTAGACTTAACCCTGTGATTACTCCCACCCCCTTAGACGTAGGTCACTTAACTACGGTTTGATTTAGGTGTACATGCAGAGGCGCATGCACATTCAGGAGGGGAGGATGTAACCCACATAAGTTACACTGGGTTATTGAATGTAGTTGTAGCGTTTGCCCCCTGTCCACTAGAGGGCGCTATGCTGCATGTGAACGAGTGCATTGCACATAGAGGAAGACTCCACAACTGCATTAGCCTTGAAGCTGATAGAGAAATCGCGAGTGAAAGAAAGATTAAGATTTATCAACGTTTTGACAATCATCCGTTTATTTTCGAATTAATCCTTTGTTTATCTTACTCAAGAAGAGGTTATCGTTAAATTACTACTCCTGAAGACGTTTTGGGGTTTTAATCCTTGAATCTCCGGTGAGTGTCTGTTTCTGCTATGCAAGCCAGTGTATTAGGCACTGGTTAGCTTCCTTTTACTCTGAGGTAAAACGAATTATTTTGATTGTCTAATTTTGTACTTTATGTTATGTGTGATATACTTAGAGCTAAAAAAACAGTCGGAGATATATTGAAAACGAATGTTATTGTTCTAAAACCGCCGTGTTAATTTAGAACGGCGCTTTCTTTTCTGATGACGTGCACCCTGCGTGGGCATGCATGCATGCCGCGGCGCGAATGCAAGCGCGTGCAGACAATGTTTCAGCTACGAGGTTACTCTATTGGGCTAATGTTTTCAGGCTTCAAGCCATTTTAATGACGTTTTGAATGTAATGTGATGTGGTATACACAAAGTAAGCTGCTAATGGCTTACTGTTGATATGGTAATTGCTTAACTGTGAATGTAAATGCATTGTGTGTTAACTAGAGATGCAAATGACACACTGTCATTCTACTGAACTGCTACTGTATTGCACAGTTGTTTCAGTACATGTTTTATATTAGATAGAGAAATGATATTTGAGTTTAAGTGTTAATACTTATGGTATGAAGTGAAACAATCCTGCATGGCACTAATGAGGTATTCTACACTGCCGTGTGCAGATTGTTTTTTTTGTTGAGCACCTTCTACCACGATCGAGAGAGAGAGAGATACGGCGAGCCTTCCTAAGGACTGTGACCAGTGTGCGTGTGCGTCTACCCGTGAGCTGTGACCTGGACGCATCCTGTTCTGGATTACAGATAAGATTAAGATTCAAAAGGCCTTGTTTTATTTTATTTTTGCAAGTGTACGTACGAAGATCTTTTTTGCATTTTTCTACTTTTTTCCTTTCCTTTGAGGATTCAAAGGGATACGTGATCATTGATCATTGAGCATTGAACATTGGGACTGAAACTTTGAGTTCAACATTTGGGGTTGAACTTTGGGGATGAAACACTAAACTTTGAGTTCAACATTTGGGGTTGAACTATGGGGATGAAACACTAAACTTTGAGTTCAACATTTGGGGTTGAACTTTGGGGATGAAACACTGAACTTTGGGTTGAAAAGAAATGTAACATTGAACTTCATTATATTTTATTTTGGATAACTGACTGACTATTTGACTGACTTAAGGGTATTATACTTTTTCTGTTGAGGTTCAATATTCTTTCTTGTGTGTTTAATAAATGTTATTCCTTTTTCTTCATCTGAATCCTGGTCGTTGCCAATTCTCTCCTTATAGTCGAACCTAGCTCTGATAATAGTGGTCCTACATATATATATATATATATATATAACGTTGAGTTAGAAGTGTTACATAATGAAAAGTATAAGTAAAAAGTAAACAAGGCAAATGCAGTTTGAATGACATTTTTTATATTTTGGTAAACTTTGAAGGTCAAATACACTTCAAATCTACACACAACCAAGTGCAGGCAAAATTTAGACCAGGTTTAGACAGAAAGTACAAACTTTGTGAACCTTTAAGTTTTTCTTCTTCAAGTAAGGTCAGTGCTGAAAATGAGGCGTAGATTACAGCATTAAGGAAAAAATGAAACAAAAGAGGCTGCTACTGTTATTGCCATCATTATAAACAAAATTTAAAGAAAAAAAATAGGAGAAAACTGAAGCTTATCTGGCAGCTGAAGAGGGAGTCCAGTTTGAAACCCCTTTTGTAAACCTTTCTAAAAAATAAATAAAATAACTCAGTACAGAAAATGCGGCCAACATCCCCAAGAAAAAAAGCTGTTACGATTACTGTACTTCACAAGCTATAGGAGGTGCACACACAACCGGCCATTATACAAAAGAAAAAAAGAATTGGGAGGGAACTGCAGCTTATCTGGCATCTGAAGAGGAAGACTTTTTTGTAAAACTACCTTAAAACCTAAAAAAGGGGAGTTTCTGTAAGATAGAATTTCCACGTCTTTGGGCAGGCATAACATGCATGGGGTCAAAACACTGTTGTGTTTTTTTTCTCTCTCTCTCTCTCTCTCTTTTTTTGTAACGAGTAACTAAACCGAACAATGAAAATGTATCGGAGTAAAAGTATGCAATTAAGTTCGGAAATATAGTGAAGTAAAAGTGAAAGTTGTCAAAAAATTTTAAACTCAAGGAAAGTACAAAGTATTCCAAAATATACTTAAATACAGTAGTGAAGTATTTTTACTTCGTTACTATACAACACTGCGGCAGCCTACCAGCACCGCCAGGCTCCCGCCACCCAGACATGGGCCGTGCGCCGGAACCGGTCTCCGCGAGCCCGAGCGCCACCAAACCCCCCGGCAGAGGCCCCGCTCAACACCTGAGAGGGCCAGGCGCCCCAGACAGCTAAGCGCAGTGGGCCAGCTCATACCCCAGTGCCCCTGGCCAAGCGCCCCGGGAGTCAAGATGTGCCCACAGGTGGGTGAAGCTGCGGGGAGAGGCAATTAACGGTTAACGGGCCGGAGATTCTCCAGTGCGCGGCCCCATCTGCGGATCCTCATGCGGCGGGTCAGCGGCAGGGAGATGGGTACCCGGCCTCCGGTACGACCGGCAGCAGCCATCAGTAGCCATTAGGAGTAATCCACGGAGCCTCGGATGTCGTAGCCGGCGCAATCACTGGAGAGACCAGACAGCAGATGGCGAGCATTGTTCGTGGAGGGTGAAGCCAGGTAGGCTTTCAGCCGGCATATTACTCCACCTCTCTTTCCACGTCTTCTGCGACAGCTGTTTGCGTGGCAACCGACCAGGTAGATGCCATAGGTAAAGTACAGACGCCAAAACAGGTGGCGGTGGCTTTGTCTGATCGTTGTCCTGGATCGGTATTATGTCCACAGAATCTCGGATTTTCAAGAGACTCAGGCGATCATACACCAGTAGTGATGAAAACGATAAAAACATGACAATACATGAAAAAAGGTAACAGAGGTAGACGGCCAGACACTCACAATGGCGCCATGAAGGAACAACTGAGTGACATTGATTATGTTGTCATTATTCCTGTTCATAAGCAAAAGTCTTGTGTGTGCCATGCTCATTTGCTAAAGACATGTTTCGCTTGTCATGTTGGCTTAACTACTCCTTCCTCCTTCACTCTATCACTTTGATCATATAAATGAAAATGCTCATAACCATATGCTTCATTTGATGGAAAACGGCTCTCAGACACTTCGTCCTGCATAGCAGTCCTCTGTCATGATGGATTTGTGTGTGTGGGTGTGTGTGTCTCCTAGCAACTGCTCTGAGCCAGTATTGCTTGGCAGATGCAACAGGTGCATGGTAAAATGTTCTGAAAGTGTGTAGAAAAATCAGCTGGCAGAGTATCAGTGCAATGACCTGTCTGCTTGTGTACATTGAGCCTGTGTTAATGCCTCTCTGGAGCCAAACAGCAACAATTAGTTGAAAACATTAAAATTGAGAAAAAAAAAAGAAATTTGCTTTAAGACACACCCTGTCCTGTCATACATCTATACAAACATATTTGCTCCCGTCTCATACACACAGAATGCACCATCCTTACACTTGCTTGAATTGCGTTTCCATAAAAATATATATTCCAATACATCTTATAATAATAATACCTTTAATATCCTCTTCTATCTTCAACCATTGACAGTCCATCTGAACAAGGACCTTTACCAGAATAAATTCGATTTATATTGTCCAGAAAAACCACTGTTATCTAATATCACCAAACCCAGCCATTTTATTCCTGAAGTAAATCCACTAAGAGCAAAGGAGTCAATAGGAAACCGATTGTCACGGCTAGTGCCATACCAACGAGTGATAGCCAAGAAACGCTGGAGCAGAAAGACCCTACATTTGTTGGTGTCACCTGAGAAATGGTGCGGAGTGGGAAAAGAAGCGTCTTGGAACACAGGCTCGTACGAACCACCATGGCTGTGTGAAGATAGAACTGGTGGGTCGGCTGAAGGTTGTGTTCCTGAAGGACAAGCAGAGAGATGCTCGTGAACATTTTGGAGTAAATCAAATACTATAACTAGGTGTTGGTTACTGGAAACCTGTTGTTCACTCAGATAACGTAGAGCCTTCTTATGTTCACCACGTATGACTCTCTGTTTAGACAAGGCAGATTTCCAACTGAGTCCATCTCTTGGCCAGATTGTGCTGTCATGATTAGTGCCTCGCCGACTCACTAAAGGACCCAAGAGCAGATGCTGAACGGGAGTCTCTGAGAGGAGAGGGAGTGATGAGTAAGAGATCGAGTGTGAGACTTTATCCGTATAATGATCGAGGTGGGGAGGTATTGCTGGCTGTGGTCAGAGGTCCTGAGTCCGCAGTAGGGCAAGCAGGCAGGTAGGTACGGCAGGTAGGTGTGCCTTGTAGATAGTTGTGGGGTCCACAAAGAATGCAGAGACGAAGTCTCGGAAACCAGAGCAAGGAAAACAATGGGGAAGACATAAAGAGGCAGGGTAAGTAACACAAAGATGTTTTTCCACAAGGAAGCACAGGAATCGGCTGAATTACCACAGTATAAAGTGAGACCATATGGCGAAGACTTTACGAGACAAAATCTATTTACCATTAGCGCCAGTAATAAGCCATTCGGTGGACCTGACGTCAAAATGACGTCATTTCCGCTTGCAGGGCTGGCGTTGGGGAAAACGCGATTCGACGTGCTTTATGTCCCTCTCGGCACTTCGTCGTTTTTCATAGACCGGAAGGACATGGCAGCCTCCATAGAGCTCGCCCGCTCTATGTAGATACAGACAAATTCTTCACTCAGGAGGATAATTGAGATTTTTGACAGAGAAAATTTTACACCAATGAGGACTAATTTATGAATGAATATGTTGATTTGAGCTAATAAATGACTTAATATATTACATAGTGTCCCTTTAAGAAGACGCCTTGATGAGGGCAGACAAGGAACCGGTTTGAGAGCAGGAGCTAACCAGACTCCGCCCCAGAGTTCCTGGAACCTGCTCAGCCCCACCAAAGGCTCAGAAACCAAAAGAAACACAACAGCAAAGCATGATCGTGACAGTGCTATACAATAATCTTGTTAGTCAGTCCTTAAATCTTTTTTCATTTCCTCAATTCAGCTGAATCCAGCTCCCCTTAATGCTAATTCTGAGTCACGGTCTTTACTGCTGTACAACAGATAAATCTCATAACAATAAACTAAAACAAGCATCTCTGAATGAATGGTAGATGGAGTGAACAGACACTCAAACAAAGACATTGCTACACATGATACATATGACACACTGACAGCACAAAACTATGTAGTTTCACCATAAAGGTTTCAAAATTGCAATATATTTTGTTTCATACAAAAATACAGCTTAAGTTTCAATTAATCAGCAAAACCGGGTTTAGGTCTTTATGTGTGGAGTTTGTATGTTCTCTCTGTGAACGTATGGATTCTCATCAGGGGAAAAAAACAAAACATGCATTTTAGGCATATTAGTCATTCTGAGCCAGAGAGCAAGTGTGACCTTACATCACTTGCATTTACAACCATCCAGTCTCATCCTAAAGAAATGCAGCGTTGAACCAAGGCTTAACCCAATCCAAACTTCTTCCAGCTGCTAAAACGGAAAAAGGCCTGGAAACGAAGAAAGCATTTGACTAGATAAAACCTGCGCCTCTGGAACCTGATGCTTTAACATAGTTTGGTCCCACATTGCCCTTACAGCGTGCTTGTGGGGCTTTTCTTTTTAGTCGGGGCAGTTCTGTCGCACATCATTCCCAATGGTGAGGAGTTGCCAATCACCTTTACTTCACACTCACTCAGGAAAGCAGAGAGCAAATATGCCCACACTGAACAAGACGAGTTGAACATTGTGTTTGGTGAGCTGAAGTTCCACCAATACCTTTTTGGTAGAAAGTTTATTCTCCCGACTGAACACCACCGCCTCACAGCTATCTTCAGGCCCCATACTGGCATTCCACTCTGAGCTGCAACCGAAATGCAAAGATGAGCTTTGACAAATATATAAAAGTATAGATAAATATATAAGACTCTGCAGGAAACTGTCCTCTGTCTTTATGTAGATGTAAAAGTAGATGTTGGTCTACTTTAAACGACTGCGTAAAAGAAGAGTGCTCTGAGAAATGATGCTAGGTACAGCACTTTCCTCAAGGTGGCTGCATATGTTTAGCCTGGGTGCCAGCCGAACTTAGCCCCGCCCATAAAAGTTTTGGTCGGGAAGTTCGGTCTGGCTCTGCTCAGTTGGGAAATCATTATGCCCGACCAAGAATCGGTCGACCCAATCAGATTGCCAGGGCGGGCTTTATACGATGATGGACAGATGATCAACAGGGACATTATCGACTACGTCACTAAAGAGCGCTTGGTTTGACTTCGTTTGAAACAAACATGGCTGCCGCTGGAGAGCTAGGGTGTGTAGATTCTGCCATCGAGTCTGTTCTACAGGATCTCCACATTGCATTCATTTTGAAAGACGAACAGAGGAACGCGATAAAGGCTTTTATCGATAGAAAAGATGCTTTTGCCGTCCTTCCTACAACAAGTGTGTGTTGCTTAATCTACGTCACATACTACGTTGCTCTGATTGGTTGTAGGTCTATCCGATTGAGCGAAGAGGCATTTTTTCTCCTGGTTCGGTTGAAACACGCCCCATACTCAAAACTCACATTCTGACTAGAATCGTGAGTATGACGTAGTCAGGCTAGCATATGTTCTCCTTCCAGGGAATTATTGAAAACAAGCCCTGGTGTATAGAAAAAAAAGATCTATGTGTCATGATCATGCTTGGCTGCGGTGTTGGTTTGGTTTCTGGGTTTGAGGCAAGGTTGAGCAGGTTTTCCAGGAAGTCTGTGGCGGAGTCTGGTTCAGCTCCTGCACTCGCACCTGTTTTCCATCTGCGCTCTTCATAAGGATCTGCAGGATCCTTGCAACCAGTCTTCACCGGATTGTTCTCACTGCTGCAGTGTGTCTGTTCCTCCTTTGCTCGGTGCCCTCTGGATTTCCAAGCTAAAGAATGTAGCTCACCACTGTGGATTCCGAGACACCTGCCTGCTAGCCCCACTGTTGACTCAGTACCTTCTTCACCCCAGCCAGCACCCTCCCCTCCACTGCAAACCCTCTTGGATTCAGTAAGGAAAAACTCATCATCCCTTGGATAAATCACCCTCGCTCACACTCACTATAACTATATCCCTGTTGTCCTGGATGGACTCATCACTGCACCTACCTTTTAATAAACCTCATCTTTACTCAAATCTCTCTGAGTCTGCGTCTGCTCTTCAGTCCAATTTGTGGGTCAGCCCAGCTTTCGCCATGACACTATGTGGACAGAGGCCCTTGAGTGTTGCTCAGTTATGAAGACAAAAAATTAAGAAACCCCTTTGCGAGACTTGGTGTGCTCAAATGTTATGTACTGCATATGCAACCCAATATCATATGTGAACATTAAACAGCTGCTTTTGTCCACAACACAAAACTATGTAGTTTCACCATAAAGGTTTCAAAATTGCAATATATTTTGTTTCATACAAAAATACAGCTTAAGTTTCAATTAATCAGCATGTAGACATTCAATATCTTCCTACGTCATGACATCCATTTTCCACATCTTTGACTCTCTGCAGGCCAGTCAGGTTCTTCCACATCAAACTGGCTCATCCATGTCTTTATGGAGCTTGCTTTGTGCACTGGTGCGCAGTCATGTTGGAACAGGAAGGGGCCATCCCCAAACTGTTTCCACAAAGTTGGGAGCATGAAATGGTCCAAAATCTCTTGGTATGCTGAAGCATTCAGAGTTCCTTTCACTGGAATTAAGGGGCCAAGCCCAGCTCCTGGAGAACAACCCCACACCATAATCCACCAAACTTTACACTTGGCACAATGCAGTCAGACCAGGTCTGTGGATCAGAATCTTCTGATGGCGCCACGCACTCGTTTCCGGACCAGGGGAGACAGATCCTTCCAGGCTGTTGCTCCCAGGCTTTGGAACGATCTTCCGCTCTCTCTGCGCTCGATGGAGTCTGTTGACGCCTTCAAAAGGCAACTTAAGACCTTTTTATTTGTTCAGGTTTTTTCTTAATTTTCTAAATTGTCTTGGGGCTGCTATGATTGACACTGAGTTGCTTTGGCCTTTTTAAACTTATACTTTTATGTACTTCTTTACTGTGTTTTTCTATTGTACCTGTAAAGCGCTTTGTGACCCTGGTCTGTGAAAGGCGCTGTACAAATAAAGATTACTTACTTACTTACTTACTTACTTACCATTCCCCTGGCAACCGCCAAACCCAGACTCCTCCATCAGATTGCCAAAAGGAGAAGCGTGATTGGTCACTCCAGAGAACGTGACTCCACAGCTCTAGAGTCCAGTGGCGGCGTGCTTTACACCACTGCATCTGAAGCTTTGCATTGCACTTGGTGATGTATGGCTTGGATGCAGTTGCCATGGAAACCCATTCCATGAAGCTCTCTACGAACTGTTCTTGAGTTCATCTGAAGGCCACATGAAGGTTGGAGGTCTGTAGAACTCTGCAGAAAGTTGGTGACCTCTGAGCACCTCAGCATCTTCTGACCCCGCTCTGTCATTTTACGTGGCCGACCACTTCCTGGCTGAGCTGCTGTCATTCCCAATCGCTTCCACTTTGTTATAACACCACTGACAGCTGACTGTGGAATATTTAGCAGCGAGGAAATTTACTACTGGACTTGTTGCACAGGTGGCATCCTATCATGGTACCACGCTGGAATTCACTGAGCTGAGAGCGAGCCATTCTTTCACAGATGTTTGTAGAAGCAGTCTGCATGCAGAGGTGCTGGAGTTTATACACCTGTGGCCATGGAAGTGATGGAACATCTGAATTTAATTATTTGGATGGGTGAATTAATACTTTTGGCAATATAGTGCATGTTTGAAATATGTGAAAAATAGTAAAAAGGTGTAGATGTAAAAAATATATATCAACACATAAATATAAAATATTCTTCTATTTCCATTTTTAACATTTGGATTTATTCAAATCTAATTTGTATTGATATATTCCAGCCTATGTAACTATCTGTGCACAGCATATGAGGCAGTGTTGACTCAACGCTTGTATTTCCTTTACCTAATAAATATACACATGGAATCTGGTTAACATTTTAAACTTAATAACAACCCTTTTCACCCTAGATGTGGAAGATCTTAGTTTGTTGTTTTTTTTAAAGTTTTTACTTTGCTTAAACTCTTAACTTAAAACATTACATTTTCAGTATAATTATGATAATACTTTTCTTCAACTCTCTATTGTCTTAAAACAGGGCTGGACTGGCTATCTGGCCGTTCGGGCATATCCCGAACGGCCCTCCCGCGATTTGGGCCCTCCGGGCCCTCCGAGGGCCGTAAATAAAATATACATATATATATTATATTTTTTATTGACTGCGACGGTAAAAAAAAAAATGACACGTCGGGGCCCATTGGATGTTTCTCCTGACGGACAGAGCGCTAGTCCAATGAGAATGCCTAACGTTGTCAAAGGCCCGCCCCTCCCTACAGGCCCACTTGACCCAAGTCATCATCATCATTAATAAACCCAAGTTTAGCTGACTTCACTTGGCTATATTCGGCTAAAGCTCTGGAGGAAAGAGGACGCGAAATGGAGAAACAAAAGAATGACCATGACAAACGTAAAGAAAAGAGAAAACAAAAACCAAGAGACGACGCAGTAAAATGCGCTAAAATCACCGATATGTTTTTTAAAAGCACAAGCTCGAGCTCAGGTTCGGTTAGTGGGAGATGCGGAACCTGGCTGCTCGACCTCAGGTTGGGGCAGCAGTGGGGCCGCCGCCGGTACATCATCAACGAGCGCACAGGTGGTGGAGAATGAACATGAGGAGGCGGAGGAGATGGTTCCAGCTGGGGAACCAGAGGAGGAGGAGACGGAGATAGGAGACGTGACCCAGCAGGGAGAGATTGAGGTTAGAATTCATCTCAACACACCCGCTAGCCAATGCAGTGTAGCTATTGGGCGCTTCGGCGTTTCGTTTCCCATAGCCTGAAAGTCTGAAACCGAGACCAAGTTGTCATCCTGACTTCATCAAATCAGTCACAAACATACCCATTTGGTATATTTTTTTTGGTTTTGCTGTAGTGAAAAAAATGACGTGTCCGAGAAAAAAAACACAGACATAAGCACTATCTTAGGCTCTTTTGATCAGTCTCAAGCCGCATTACAGTTCATGCCTGGGGGGCGGGGGTTAACATTCCATTCAGTAAGCTCACTGACAGTATCTGTGGACTGGAGCAATTTTGAGCAATAAATAAAATAATTGAACCCAGGAAATTATTACTACATGTTCAATTTGATTCAGTAAGACTTAGAACATACAATAGTGTGTGTGTGGTGCTGGTGCTCCTTTTCTATACAGTGTTGTGTGTGTTGGTGAAATATTGCTTTGCTTATCCCTGGCTTGGGTCTGTGGGACCCATTTTCAGGTTTTGCTGAAGGAAAATGGTATGAATACTTTTTTCACAATGAGATTCACTGGCCAGGGCTCATCATCTGGAAAATAAAGTTAGTTATCCTCCTCTCTCTATCTCTTATCCTCAAAAACAAAGATACTCAGAACTTCACAAGCAGGATGAAGGGAACATGAGGGTGCACAGCAGCTTTTTTCCCCTCCTTTAGTCCCAGGTCCACTGGGCCAGAATATCTTCTATGTAACAAAAACATGAACACCTTACAAGGATTAAATGGAGGATTAATGATAATTAGACAGAAGTGTGTGTATATATAAATATACATATATGCGCGCTGGGCCCTCAGTGATCAAAAAGTGCCCGGGCCCTTTTCAGATGCCAGTCCAGCCCTGTCTTAAAACAATAAATCTTACTCTGCCACCACTGCTGAGGTCAAAATGTCTTCATTTCTCAGTTTTCCTCCCCCCTGCACCCTCCCCCCTCCTCCTCCTCCTTCTCCTCCTCCTCTCCCCTTCCAGCCGCTATTGACGTCCATGACTCTGTCACCGGCATCACCGGCATCACCGCTCTCCTGCCCGCTCTCCAGCCTGGTCTCAGGTCCAGTCATTCAGACGTGAAGGCTCTTTAAACTACCACTGTGTTTACATCCGAGATCTGTCTTCTCGTGGCTTTTTTTGTGCCTATTTAAATAGTTTTCTAGTTGTTCATCCATCGCCGTTGGTGTTGGAAACTCGCTGTTCTGACGCTTTGGAGAGTTCGTGTATCCGATCATCCTCTAACTCTGAGCGGTTTCAATCCTTCTCTCCTCCACCGGGATCAGTCGCTAATTTCCCTCTTGAATCTGTCACTGTCGTGATTACTCTTTTTTTTTTCTTGGCAAAGTTGGAGACCACAAGGGAAAACGCTACTATGAGTGCTCCTCCGCTGATCCGGGCGCCCAGCCCGCTCCCGTTCTTGGGGGGCTCAAACAGCACCAACAGGGGGAGCGGAGGAGCGGATGGCGGCGTGATCTCTTTCCAAATCCAGATCGGTATGAGCCGGGAGCCAGTGATGCTGGACACCGCGGAGCTCAGCCTCAGCCAGGTCCGGGAGGCGGCGTGCTCCATCGTGGACCAGAAGGTAACTCAGAATGTAAACCAAGTTTTGATCATATTTCTGACACGATGTTTAGATGGATTATGAATAAGCCACTCAGTCTTAAACTCACGTGCATGTTAATTATAATTGTTGTATTCACTTTTCTGTTGTTTACACTCTTAACTAATTCACCAACTTAGCTTATTTTTCGGAGCATATCCAAGTTTTTCCTGAGTAGTATTAAACATTATCCAGGTTGCTTACAGACACTGAAATTATATTTTCAATTGCAAGGCAAAACCCAGATAAGTACTAACCAGGATACAGGTGTGCATGCCAATTGCCCCAAAGCTTTTGAGTTCTTACTTTGTCATAATTTGTCTCTTTTGTTCCTCTGGCCATCAGGCTGTACAACAGCTCTCAGTGATGGCACTTCTGAATTTCACTGATCACTTTATATTTCACTTTCGTGTCACTTCACTGGTCACTTTATATTTTTATATTTTATATTCTTAAACAGTTTTTTAAATTCTTAGATTGTTTTTAAAGTGTTTAGTATTGTATAAACATTTTTATTGCTTTATTATGTCTGCTACTGGATGCTTGAATTTCCTTCGGGATCAATAAAGTATCTATCTATCTATCTATCTATCTATCTATCTATCTATCTATCTATCTATCTATCTATCTATCTATCTATCATTTATTGAAAGTAAATTAAGACCTATCAAGCATTGTAGCAGTTTATAATATACCACAATTACATTTTATGTATGAACAACCTCTACTGTCGAGGAAGCATTTGCAAGGCCCTTAAAAATGATATATTTCTTTCTTTATATATTAGGATGGCATCAAAAGAAAAGAAAAATGGCATCATAAAGAGAAAATCAGGTGATATTATTTAACCATAAAGTTGGTGTGGGAGGAGATCAGAATGAATGAGTGGACATTTGAACCACTCATGTTGGTTGTCCCTCGATCTTAACACAGAGCAAAAAGAGACTGTACTTTTGAGATTGTTGCCCCTAAACTTTGGAACTCTCTCCCCTTGGACCTGAGATCTGTGAACACTGTGGACACCTTTAAAAAGTAGCTTAAGACCCATGTAGCCTTTAGTTATTTGCATTCTAATTATCTTGTTTGATTGTCTTGTATTTTCTTTGTCTCGTTTTATGTCAGTTATCTTAACTGCCTGTTAATTATTGTAACCATAAAACTAACATTTTGTCTCACCAGCCAAGTTATTACTTTGATGCAAAAAGTTATTTCTAAAACTTACCAAGTCTTCTTTGTGCCTAAACCTTTGTCATAGCATTGCCAAATCAGAAAAACCTTTATGGGACAAACCATGGAGAATCAAATATTTGCTTTTCTTGCTTTTTAAGGAAAATTAAATTATTTAGTTAAAGGGATATCCCAGTTTTATTGAAGTGGGGTTGTACAGTATAGATGAGGCAGTGGTTACCTCGCTCTCAGTTTGCAGAAGCAGATAAAATACTGGTTGAGAAAGCCAAACTAACTTTTGCAATACTAACTTTTTTCACTTTAGCATAATTTACACTGTCCCTTGTGGAACTTATGGCACATTTCCACTAGCTCGGCACGGCTCGTCACGGCTCGGTTTGGTTGTGTTTCCATTACAACCGAGTATCACTTCGTGCCTCCTCGACGTGGGCGGGGTCGTCGTAACACGGCTGCGCGAAACCTCCGTGACGTCATTTACACGGCGCCGAGCAACTCCTCGACCGACCAATGAGTGGATTTCCTCTGCGAAGCCATCTCGTAGCAGTACAAACTGAAGCAGTAAAATGTGGAGTCTTGTCTTGATTCTTGTATTTATTTACATTCTAGTCGGTCGTCGCGCGGTTATGATGCTTCCAGTGACGACACTCATCGGCCAATCAGTGGAAGGCAGTCGGCTGACGTCACGTTTTAGTAACGCTTCGGCTCGCTTGGAACCAGGGCTGAGGTGATACCAAAAGTGTACCCAGTTGCAGGTATTGCGTGCTAGTGGAAACACGCAAATAGTGCGCCGCGCCGCGCCGAAGCGAGCTTGTGGAAACGCGCCATTAGTGTTGCAACATGGACATCATTACATGCACTGCATATTGTCTTGTAGTTCAGATGTTATTTGGTTAAGAAAATATGGTGACAAAGTAAATAACCATCTGATGCAAAAGTGTTAGCCGACTGTATGAAAAATTAACAATAGAACATTTGCCTTCAAGAAAAACCTTCATGACATTTTTGAGGTTTAAATAGTTTTAGGTAATGCAAATTTGCTGTATTGGTGGCCTTGGTGTAAGCACTGTTTAGCTTGGCTTGCCCGTCAGGGATTCAAAAGTCAGATTTATTTGTATAGCACATTTCATGTACAAAACAATTCAAAGTGCTTTACATAAAATAAAAGCATTGCAGCAGGGAATGTAAGAAGCATTAAAAATACACAAGATAATATAAAGAGAAACAAATAAAATAATTAAAATTAATTAAAAACAAGCAACAGTCTAGATAAGTTCAAAGATATCATGCAGATTTCATGCATAGACACATGAGAACAGAAATGTTTTTAACCTGGATTTAAAAATGTCTCCATTTGGTGAAAGTTTAATCTCCACTGGCAGTTTGTTCCACTTGTTTGCAGCATAACAGCTAAATGCTGCTTCTCCATGTTTAGTCTATCTACAACACTGTAATGTGACACCAAAGCAAATCAGAGATCTCTTTTTCATTCTAAGGATCCTTAAAAAAACCATGTTAGTCAACTCACCCTGTTCCTTCTGTTGTTGAGAGCTTTGGCCCTTCGATCCTCTTCCATTTTGTTGTCCTCAGTCAACTTAGAGTCAACTTGATGTTCTCAAAGTATCTGTTGCAGGCTCCTATGAACACAAAAAGTGCCACATGTCAATGTGTGACAGACCTTTTCAACCAACTGTCATAGTTTCTTTGGAGAGAGAAATATTTGTGTAACCCGGAGGTATCCCCGAGTCACGTGATTTCAGTTCAGTATGTCAATTTATTCTCAGTAATAAATAAATAGTTACACTTATGACAAATAGTTTATTTTTATTTTTTTTTGTTTATTTGTACTTGAAAAACATGGTAAAAACACACTATATGGGATATAATGTGAAATATTGAATGTGAACATGACTGTAAAATATATATGATTTCAGGAGGGTATTGCGGGAATTAAGAAAAAAGGGAGGGGAAGAACGGGAGGAAGAAGCTCCAGGCAGGTTTTGCTAAGAGACGTGTTTGGGAGTGACACGATTAGTTTCCTTTGTTGAGTCGTCACTATCATTTACTGTGACACTTTGTGTTTTATGGCACAAGCTCAATCCGGGTTTGTGAATTTGATTTATTATATTGTTTTACTATTGGTGAAGTACTAGAGTGTAGACACTGCAGTAAGGCAACGCACATGACCGAGAGGTGCATGCTAGCTAGCCAAAGTAAGAGAAGGGTACACCAGCGCGGCGATTGTTGCTGGTTATTTTGATAGCAGGACAAAGTAGTGAATGTTGCTTGGTTAGCGCCTCAGACTACCAGGGACGTCTGAGGTTCCACCAGGTTAACCATCGAGGGATCAACGCGCCCCGGATAGCGCCACTGGCGACCAGGATAAAGTCAGTGGTTCCTCCGGGCACCGAGGGAGGCTCGCTCTTCGTGTCTCCACGTTTGCATGGGAGACGTGTGATACCACAGAAAACCCACTGCAGCTCGCTGGGGTCGTGAGTACAGACAGACTTTGACTGGAACGAACTTGAGAGAATTAACAGGCCTGCAACGTTTGTTGTTTTTCATAGCCGGCTTTTTGTTTCTTTTATTTGGTGCACCGGTGCATTTTTGTACGAGTGTTGTGACTAAAAGGGTGACGTAAGCCTCACGCGCTACTTTCGGGAGTGTGGGTAACATTTGGTTATATACTGTGGGGCTACTGTTTGCAATAGTAGCCTATTCTAAGGGAAGTTTTGGCCAACTGTTTTTTTTTGTTTTGTTTTTGATTAAGGGGTAGAGGGTTTTTTTTTTGTTGTCAATGTTTATGTTGAGTAACAGGGACAACTTTGTGCTGGTTTAGAGGAAGAGGAGCTTACTCTTCCATGCTCTTTTGAAGTTAAAGGGGCTGGTACTAAAATTTAGGTATTTAAGGGCTTATAATTCTGCAGTGTGGCCGCGGTTTAGAGGTGTGGTCGGTAAAAGCAGTGACCATAGTGACATATAGTTTGAAGTGCACTATTGAGTACCTTTGCTTTATTGTTTTCTCCTTTTGTGAGTTTAGACGGGGCAACATAGTAGTTGTGAGTGGGAGATTACCCATTTGTGCATTTTTTGTTTGAACTATTACATAGTTTTATTTTTTTCTCTTGAACATATAAATGGTGCTTAAATAAATATTTTCTTTTGGAAATTCATTGTATAACTTGTCAGACTCCACTCACTTTAGGGTAATTGCATTACCAGGTACACATACTTACTATAGCTCAGCACGAACCCACTTTTGTCCACTTATTTATCTGAACGGTAATAGGAAGGGCTACATTTGTAATGAAAAGGGCTGTGCAGGAAAGTCTGATGTAGTGTGGACCACAACGTTTTTCTGAACCTGCTGTTATATACTTTGTTATTTTCAAGCTTAATACTCTTAATGAGGAAACGGGAGACCAAGAAGTATTTCACGTCTGCATGTATTGCTCTTCAGCCAAGGACAGAGAGAGTCAAGACGTACTTCACAACATACAACACGGGGGGCGTAACAGTATCCCTGGAGGGACAAACTTAGGCTGTCAATACACAACACCTGCAATCAAAACTTAACTGTTCTGTTGCATTTTACACTTAGCGTTAGTCTTTTTGTGAAAGTAAACAGGAGCCTCATACCTTGTTGCACAGTGGGAACTTTCTACTTTTATCTATTAACACTGACCCATTGTCCACATATAAGGACATATTTTTTTGAGGAGAAAAATAATATAAAATAATAAAAACGTTGTACCCCACCAACTGAGGAGAGTCCCCTACGGGACCAAGTCTAGAGGTTAGCCTCTCAGTTGCAAGTAAAGTAACTGCAGTTTCACGGAAAGAGGTATATCACTCAGTTTGTCTGCAAAGCTAACCTCAAGTAACTCAGCATCTTCAACAACTGAAACAATTTAAGGGCCTAAAAAACGAGTATCAACTTTCTTCCAACTATCATCGGATGTGATAGCCGTAGTCTCGGGACTGCAGGCTCTGCCACTGGCTCCAATGAGGTGCCATATTACTTGATTTCGCCTTGAAGACCCACATATGGGAGTTTCAGTCTTCTGTCGTCCACTCATATCGACACTTATCTCGTCGATGTCCTCCGAGTCTGAAGAAATGGCGAGGAGTCGTTTTCTTGTCCCAGGTATCATTTACGTGCTCCTTGACGTGAAATTTACTGGAAAACACAACTCAGTTGCCGCAGCATAGCTAACGTATCTACCTCTTGATTTGATACTAGCTCACGGAAGCAGCCAATGAAATCAAGCCCCTCAAACAGTCCTGCTGTGCGAGGGCTGAATAACCAATCAAATGAACTGCAATACAGTATACAGTAATATAGCACTGTTAGATCTGGTTAGGTCATTTCCTTTTGTGGTTGGTAGCATTTTCAGACTTGATATATTGACACATTGGGCTGAAAGAATTCCTTCAACCATGTATATGGTTAGATAAATGCTTTCACTCAAAAGTGATGACGTCATTCACTGTGTGGCATGCCCACTTTGTAACACACTTGAGGAGACAACAATAATTGTAAACGATGGACAAGGCATAAGTAAAAAATGTGAAAGATGTGGTCATGTTGGAAAAACAACAAACTCGTCCAAAACATACACAAAAGCGTCATTGTAAGGAATGTGGAACTTTGCTTTTGAAAACAGTCATTGGAAAAAAAAGGGTAAACATATTTATATTCGAAACGTAGATTTTGCTACTGAAATGTTAAAGTTTGCAGGACTTAGCACACAGACCAGGTTTTAATGAAGCCTATGAGAAGTGGAGAGAATGAGAAATGTGTGACAATGTATATGCTGACGTATATGATGGAAAGATTTGGAAAGACTTTTAATCTTATGATGGCAAGCACGTAATCTGGGTCTCATGCTTAATGTTGACTGGTTTCAGCCCAATGATAAGGTTAAAGTTTCTGTAGGTGTTATGTACCTAGTTGTAATGAATCTGCCTCGTGAGGAGAGATTTAAGTAGGAGAATATTATCATTGCAGGAATCATTCTTGGCCCACGTGAGCCTACAAGGCATATTAATCCCAACTTGGGATCTCTTGTCAGTGACCTTTATGACCTGTGGAAGGGGGTTTACTTGTTAGACTCTTCTGCTTTAGGAAAGCAACAATACAGAGCTGCTCTACTGTGTTTGTCAAGTGATATTCCAGCATCTCAAAAGACCGGAGGGTTTCTAGGCTACATGGCAAAAATGGGATGTTCTAAATGTTTAAAAGAATTTACAAGAACCATTGATAACAAGTTTGACTACTCAGGTTTTCATTGTGATCAGTGGCAACCTAGATCAAAAGAAAATCATATTTTGTATGCCAGGAAAGCAAAAAGAGCTGAATCAAAGGCAGATCAGGCAAGGTTCGAAGGAATTTATGGGGCCAGGTATAGTATACTTCATGACTTGCCTTATTTTGATCCTGATGAATGCATGTTATTGATCCCATGCATAATATCTTGTACAGCCAAAAGAGTAATGCAAGTGTGGAAACAAAAGCCAATCCTTCCCACTTTCACAGTCAAGAGTAGATTCCCTAAAACTCCCGAGTGACCTTGATCCTGGAATTCCTGGAAAAATTGAGCCGCATACCATGTACCATGAACTTAAGCCTTCATTTACACCTAAAATCAAGTCTCATTAGGCATATTCCCACAATTGGAACCTTTGGCAGTTCCTATAACCTTTTCAGGAATAGGGCTGTTTTTTCGCGCATTCGGACATACAGGAACTAGGGACCACGGCCCTCAGTTCCTATAACCATTTTTAGCTCCTTCTCCGAGGCTGGGTCTTTTCTGATGTAGGTGTTTGGTGGTTGGTAGCTACACCCCTTGTCAGATTTCCACTTCTTGTGGCCCCACCATTTTTAAAAACTACCGTTGCAGCCAAGAAGACAACATGAACAGAGCCATTGATAAATGGACCGACAAAGAAGTCAAAGCTCTTCTGGCCATATATGCCTCACAGGAAATTCAGAGAGGTTTCGAAGGCTTGCAGCGGAATCTAACCATTTTCGCGACGACAAGTAAAGAAAAAGGGGATTTAAGAAACTTAAACAGGACTACAAAAAAACTTAAGGACCACAACAACCAGAGTGCGGCGACCCGAAAAACCAGTAAATGGTTCGACACCTTTGACCTCATCTTGGGCCACCGACCTGCCGACTCAGGCACCGGGCTTTTGGAAGCATTCCTCTGCTGTGAAAATATGGCACTCTTAGAGGAGCTAGAAGGTTAGTAAATAAATAGCTGTGCTGATCTACCTCACCAGTTTTGCCATCTTTTTTTATATGATATGGTTCTAATCCGTGTTTATTTTATCAGAGACCGAGCCGAACAGCATTCCGGATTCTCCTGCTGCCTTGCCACCATCGACCAGGTCAAGAAAACACTCTTAATTCATATGAAAATGTTTAATGTCTGCTCTCAATTTAATGGAGTTAACAAAAGCCAGATGTAAACGGACCATATATGCTACTCATATACATATGTTAGGGATAATGTTAGGGATCGGGAATCGGGCCGATCACGTGGTTTCAGACTTGATTGAAATTGGAAGTTACATCCCGATCAGGGATCGGATATGTAGCCTTTCTATATATGTATATTTATTCTCATTATTTTTTTTTAGCAGAACTATAATATTCCAAAACAAATGGGAAAAAATAACAGCTTAGTATTTCCTGTTATGTGGTGGTACCGTCAGACCGTCTCAACCATAGACATAATATACGTAGACGCCTCATAGACTGACGCTGCCTATTGGAGCTGACCATACATCCATGGAGCTGACGTATCAGCACAGCCGCCATCTTGGATGGGTCTCCAATGCCCCCACATTACATTTATTTCGACTGAGGAAGGTGCATATCCCCAACTACAATAATCATAACTGTCCGAATTTTTATGTCTATGGTCTCAACTACACAGAAACAACGCATGCAGCATGACGTCACTTTGCTGCTGTAAAGCGAAGCAGAACACGGCAGCAGCTGGGGGCCGAATGTCTGTGGGGTGGAGGTATTTTAAAGTGGACAACAAAAACGTTGCGATTGCAAACTGTGAGATATGCAAACTTGGGATTTCAAGAGGTGGCAAGGACATCGGTAACATCCTTGATGAGAACAGGAACAGGCTGAAACCTGACAAGGTAGAGATGTTGTTTTTTTATCACATTGCACTAAACTACAATGTGAAGAATTTGTTTATTACTTTTTTTTCATGCTACCTCACAGAAGTGCTCTGTTTATAAGTGTTAAATGATAAAATAAGAAAAATAAAAAGTCAGGGACATTCTGGATCTGTTTTTTCGCCGTTCTTCATTTTTTTAATGTACTGTAGAAGTATCGGATTGGGACTCGGTATCGGCAGATTCTCAAAATCAAATGACTCGGACTAAGACCTAAACTAAAACCTGATCGGGACATCCCTAGAGAATGCCCTCCGAGGTGTCTATTATCAGAAATGAATGGACGAGGCGTGAACCGCGTTGGACAGTTGCTTCCGCGTCGTCCATTCATTTCTGATAATGGACACCTCGGAGGGCATTATACCACATCCTATTGCATTTTATATGCATCTTGTTGAGTGTCACAGTATTAGAATTGAAGTATTGTCTTACAATTGTTGTGTGCTAAGTATCTGTCTCCACCCTCCCTGTTCTTTCCAGGAAAGAGAAAAAGGGCTGACTCTTCTGGCTACTGTGCAGGACATGCTTGTGTCAGATGCTGAACAGCAGAGGCATGCGGAGTGATGCATGCTTTAATGGCATGCTGCAGTTCTTTTAGGAATGGGCACAAAGGGAGGCAGAAGAGCGCATGGCTCTACGGGGTGAGCTGGCAGAAGCCAGCCGCCAGCAAAGAGCTATCATGGAGGGTGTCTTGGGTGTAATGGACAGGATGGCAGCAAGGCAAGAAACACCAAAGTTATGTGTATAATCAAGAATATGTAGGTCATGCACATGTAAATATTTATTTTTGCACTGCTAACACTTTTGTTCTTATGTGTGAAGTATTTTTAAAGTGTTTATTGAGAAAAAAAATAAATGACTTTTTGAAGAGTCAGAAGTCTTCTCGGTTTTTGTTAACAATAGTGATGCCAGTTAGATGTTGTTTTGGCCACATCTAAATATGAAATATTAATGGGTTATTATTAACTAATAGTAGCTATGAAATATTAAGCCTTTCCTTGAAGCCTTTTTTATCTTCAGGTGTGCATTACACTACAGTTTATCAACGTCTTTTTAAAATACACCACATTACAGGATGAAGCTTATCATGTTTAACAAAGGTCTAGCATTCAAATACTTGTGGCCACTAAAAAAAGCATACACCTTTCACCACACCCTTTTCTACATTTTAACCCCCACATACTGCTCATTTTGTGTGACTGTATCTCATAATTTCTCTAAACCTTAAGTCAGTCACCTTTTCATTACTCCTGAACCTTTGAAGCCTGCTACTGATATACTACTGATAGATTTCATAATGCACACAAAGCTTAAAGGCAGGTATTGACCTCTTTATTTTACATAATAAAATGCACTCTGAACAAAGTATTGTTGGCGACAGACATGCTGAAATGTCTCTCTGGACATAAGGAAATTCTCTATCCACTGCTCATCGGTAAAACTGGGAACAACCTTTTTCCACCAGTCATCAACTTTGCTCCGGACCCAGACGGCCGGTGAAGAGTGTCGTGCAATGAGCTGCAGCAAACATCTGAAATGCAAACAGAACACGAGTTACAATAGGCCTACAGTCTGAAATATTCACTTATTGTAAGTTTTAGGTGACTACCATACAAATAACCGACATGCAGAACTTATGACGATGCTTAAGTGGTTGCTAGATTGGCAAGTATTTCAAAAACATAAATGTGTATCAAGACAGCTTCAAGAACATTTTCAATTCTCCAAAAAGAAAGCATCAAAATGCAGCTACAAACTAAATATGGACCAGTTGAATAGGCTTAAAAGTCTGTCAGACAGTAATGATATTCAGCATGACTTCACCTTTGATGATACATTGGACACTGCTTCCACTTTTACATAGAAGGCATATTTCTTGTGAAGAAAATGATGCATTCCTTTTAATGTTTAAAACTTTATACAAAAATGACACAAAGTGTCTTTCAACACCATCAGGTTCGACAGATGCACCCCAGGAGGGGAATTACTATCAACAGGAGACGAAAAAAAAGAAAAAGATGGTGAGACAGTTAAAGCTGGGCATACTGTGGCTGAGGTTACATGGTTAAAACAACACGTGATAGATATTATTACAGTCAAAGTGATTCATGATCTGTTTGGGAAGTAGGTTTTGAACCATTTTCCTATGCAACATACTGAAAAGCATACACTGAAAAAAATCATTGGCCGTTGTGCCTACACCAAGACTAAGGTTAGGTTTTCAAGAAGTAGGTAGGAAAATATAGGCATTGTTGTTCCAGTGTCATCACTGAGATGCATTTAGGGACAAGGATATGTTTAGGCTAAAACACTACTGATTCATGAAACATTACTGAAACATAACAAAATTTTTCCTTTTTTCCCCCTTTTTTTTTTACATATTGACATTTTAACAAACAGGCGCGGCTGTCGGCAGGCGGCAGCGCGCAGTGATACAAAGGGAGACAAAATAGCACCAAGCGATTGTGAGGTTTGACTTTTTCCTGGAGAACGATTTTGTGATGCAAATGTATTACTCTTTTGAATGCATATTATTTTGAGAAGCAAAACGCTTTATTTTTGTAACCCCAGCCAACTAGCGGGACTATTTTCGTCAACGCCAAAACGAGGCCGGAACTCGGCTCAAAGGACGCAGTAGGGGTAAGTCAATGTTCATAAACAATATTGCTAGTATGGGCTGTCATACAGCTTCATGTCAAAAGAGGCGAACTATCCCTTTAACACCTCTACAGTAATCTTGCCTTACCAGGAATTCTTTGATCAGGTCCTCCACCGATTCTCCCATGTTGAGGGTGAGAAATTTGAGAGCAATCTCCCTCTTTGTAGTGGTGTCAGTGTCCTGCATGAAGACAATGACAATAATTAATATTAATTGTTCAGTTAGTCCATTCAATCAGTGTGAGTATCAGCGCTGCGTTTGATACTGTAGATCACAGAATCCTGTTGCACAGGCTGGAAAACTGGGATGGACTTTCTGGAGCGGTCCTTAACTGGTTCAGGTCCTACTTAGAAGACTGGAGTTATTTTGTTACAATTGGCAGCTATGAATCTGAGCAAGTGGCATCTGGTTAGGATGCCTCCTGGACGCATCCCTGGTGAGGTGTTCCGGGCCTGTCCCACTGGGAGGAGACCCCGGGGAAGACCCAGGACACGTTGGAGAGACTATGTTTCTCAGCTGGCCTGGGAACGCCTCGGGGTCCCCCCAGAAGAGCTGGAGGAAGTGGCCGGGGACAGGGACGTCTGGGTTTCTCTGCTCAGGCTGCTGCCCCCGCGACCCGATCCCCGGACCAGCGGAAGATGATGGATGGATAGATGGATGGATGGCAATCAATATTGTTGTTGAAGACCTTTGTGTGAGTTCAGGCTTAGTTGAGGATGAAGTCATCTAGCTAGATTTTTAAATCTATGATTGTACACACCTGTAGTAAGGTTAGCAGTGTTTTTTGATTTGAAATTTCATATCTTGGTTGTCAAATTGACATTACAAACTGCTGGGTGAGCCATTGTCTTTATCATTTTGAGATGCTCAGATAAGAGCAGGGTGGGTTATTTTTTTCCTGGGCAAAACAAATTAAACCCATGCGTATGTTATCACAAAATTAAATTAATAAAATGTACTGTGCACTTATTTTTCACCAATTACTTCAAAACGAAGAAAATGAGGGAGGATATGGTTCACGGAGACAACGCGTTCTCCGATATTAACTCGATTATAGCTACTTGCCCCTACTTGGGCAACTGCAATTATCCAACAATACATGGCAGTGAATGAATCGAATCAATGGCCGAAAGCCTGTCACTCACTCACATGGGCTGCACACATGGGCTGGGTGCAAGGCAAATGCAGCATTTCCTGTTTACGTTGTGTGCTGCACGTGATTGGTTTGAAACTATGCAAACGTCATTAAATTCGACAACAGTTTAGTAAGTGATGGTTCACACCTTAGTAATAAAGTTATGTCTTAAGTTATTGTGGTGCAAATTAAATTGAGAACGGCGTTAGTTTGAAACTATCTATGGCCAACGCTAGGTAAAGACGGACTTTACACTCCAACTTATGAACAACCTTACTTTCTGCTGGTGCAACCCACTGCTGCTCCATAAAGCAAGGTTGAAAAATAAAATTTGAAGTTATCTGGAACGCAGCATAAGCACTTTACTGCCAAGCTAGCTAATGACAAGCTAATTACAATAATTAGCTAATACAGCTAATTTTACAGCTAATAACTAGCTGTAAAATAATTCACGGATAAAGTGAGGTAACTTACGTAACATTTATCAACGTCGACATCACGTAATGTTACCAAGTGTACTCATACGCACTGAAATGGCAAAATATCTGTCATGGAAATAACAGAATGCTACGAAAGCATAATTAAATTGTTGTTTTCACTTACCAGAATTTAATCAGTGATGCAACTGGTTGCTGTCTTTTTTTCAGTGCAGGAAAAGATGAAGCTAACCGTCGTGTTGGAGAATGGTGCTCTTCCTGGGCGGAAGTCAAAACGGATATTTCTTAGTTGAGCTCTTAATTAAAAATATTTACATTAAAAAAATGTATTGAAAGATAAATTATTACTTGAAAAAATAAAACTAATAATGTTTAATTGAATGGAAGGACAATTATAAATTTTTTTAAACCTTTTTTCAGTGTACCAATGACCTGGACTTTTTTGAGAGCATTCAAAAGGTGGGGTCCCATAACTCAGCAGTTTTGTACAGACCTTTCTGAGGTGGCATTTCCACCTGGTCTCTGGCCTCCTCTGGTATGTCTGATGGTAGAAGGTCCGATTCATTCGCCTGGAATTGATGAAGGAGAGCATAACTTCACACGCTTAAGAATCAGACTCAGTGACTTTACCATGGTGCAGCTTACATGTTCTGGGTTTCCGCAGGAGCCTCTTTTGGGTTCCCCCCCAAAGCAGTGGAAAAGCTGGGCAGTCAGGACCAATCAGAACTGGTACTAGAAGAGTCTTTACTACTCCAACTTTGGTTCTAAAAGAGCATTTGGTTGTTTTTAGGTTGATCCCTACGGCAGAATACTCCCAAGTGTCTCCATGGACACACATCACTGGAATGTTTTCCTCCTGGAGCAGTGGGACAGCCTCTAGCAAAGACTCCTGGATTCCTGAATCCATAAAGGCCTCTACATTCTCATCATTGACAGTGATGGGACAGAGAGGTCAGCATTTGTCTACTTCCCCAAAATAGGCAGCAAAGAAGGCATGGGGATTAGTGGTAGATTCTATTGTCTGCATTGGCTCATCTGTCTTTTCACACTACTTGGTGATACAGCATGTCCCATTTCTCCACAGCGATAGCACTGGCATGATTCAGGGACAGACACAATACTTGAATAATAAGCAGTTCTAGCTTTACGAAGGACTTTCTTATACTCTTTCCAGACTAATTGAGACTCTTCTAAATTAGAGGAACGCCATTGTCTCTCCAGCTTTCTTGCAGTCTGCTTTAAAGCATGCAGCTGTGAATTATACCAAGGAGCCAACCTCTTGACTGATTTAGTTTGCCCCTTTTGAGAGGGGCAACATTGTCAAATGTTGTACACATTGAAATTGTAGTGCTATCCACAAGAGAGTCAAGTTTTGCTGGAGTAAAACTTAGGTAGCAGTAAAGCATTTTCAATGATAGACACCTATATGTTAATTTCTTCTCAGAAGCTGTATAGTCAAGTAATGTAAACTCAAAGGTGATCAAAAAATGGTCAGATAAGACAGGGTTATGAGGGAACACTGTTAACTGTTCACTTTCAATGCCATAAGTCAGCACAAGGGTGTGATTAAGGCAGTGAGTCGGTCTGTGAACACTTTGAGAAAATCCAATAGAGTCTAATATAGAACTAAAGTTCATATTAAGACTGTCGTTTTCAACATTTACATGAATATTAAAGTCACCCACTACAATGACTTTATCTGTACTCAGAGTGCTGAGTACAGATGAAATTCAGACAGAAACTCAGAATAAGGTTTTTGTGATTTCCACTTTGGAAATCGCCCACTCTGGTCCCTGGAATGCATTTGACTATGGTCACTGGTGTCTCTAATGCCACGTTTTTGACTACGGAGCTGCCAATAAACAGGGCTTTGTCCTCAGTGTGTAGCTGCGTGGGGAAAATCCGTTTGAAATGTGGACAGGTTAATGGTGAACTTGACTTTAGGGCTATGCCTCCTCTTTCTGACGGCCACTCAGCCAGCCTGGTGTCATGGCTGCTCGGGTTCTGCTCAGGGGCGCCTAACGGGGCTAGCTACATTAGCTACGTTTGGTGGCTCCGCACTGGCTTATGGGATCTAGCTAGCTATGGGGTGGTTTTCAACGGTGCAGAGTCGAGTTTCCCGGGTTTCTTTACTAACATCTCTTACAGTGATGTTGAGAGATTTCTTCTAGAGCGTAAAAACAGCATCTTATAGCATCATTTTGCTCACTTCTGGGTTCTTTTGTCACACACCACGAAACATCTCTCATAGATGGGAAAAAGACTTGAACAATGAATATACAGAGGATGACTGGCAGACATATATACGCCTGATCAAGTCCACATCTTCTTGTAACCGGTTGAGAGAAACTCATATTACTCCTGTTATTTTAAACAAAATTGACCACTCCATTTCTCCTCTGTGTACCTAGTGCAACTTAGAAAGGGGAACGTATTTTCATTTCTTTTGGGAATGTAAACTGATCTCCAGATTCTGGACACCGATCTCAAAGGTACTAAAGGTGTTATTTTTCATCTTTAAGTTTTCATCTTTATGTCATTAATATCATAGCCTTGGTAAATTGAACTACTTCGCATTTCTTCTTGTCTAAATTTGTATAACATGTGCTGTCTGACGGGTCGGGGTGGGGGGTTTTGTTTTGTTTATGTTTATAAAACAAAAAAATGTGTTTTACAAAAAAAAAAGAAAATTGATGGGTGTAGGGTGATTTAAAATTTTTTTTTTTATATATACTCCTCCTGATTTGTTTGTAAGGTAATGGGTGACCGCTATAAATTGGACTTATAGAACAGAATCAGATTATATAAATAATATATTCAAATAAATATTTGTCATTCATTTATTTTTAGAAAGGGATTTCTTAAAATGGACAGGGTATAGGTGATAATTGTACATAATCAGAATGCGATTAGAATGAAATGGGAAGGTATCTCTCTAAAATGGTCATCAGTATCAAAATGGAAAAAAACAAGAATCATTCCAGACATGAGTTGGATTAATACCACAATTGCAAAATGACTTTCGATTTTAATTTGACCGAGTTTGGGCCTAACTTTACATATATTTAAACATTACTGTAAGTAGTAATGGCTAAAAGTAACAAAGCTCTAATTTTAAACCATTTGATCAACATTTCTTCACTGTAATAAAACATTAAACAAATGAACAGTGGGTTTCAGCAGGCAACATGCTTATTATTTATTTGTTTTTGCTACCTCACGTACGCACTCAGATGCAACAAACACCTCTATCACTCTGAAACAGTAATTATGGAACTGTGTGTCCTGTGTATCAGTCAGTATTGGTCTCTCTTTGTTGCCTGGCAACTGATGATGATTAGGACTGTGAAGTGTCCTTCTCAGGGCCATTATTAGACAAACACACACACACTCTCTCTGATTGTGGCAAAGGATGAACAGATGTGTGTTTTTTGTCAGCCTCATCGTCAGATCTTTTGCTGTCTGTTTCATCTCCTGTTTTTTAATCCATTCAGGCCTCTTTATTATTTTTGCTCTTTGTTGACTCCCTCTCTCTTGCTCTCCCACCAAACATCGTCTTATCCTTTACGGATAATTCTGGTGGCTCAACTCAGTTTAGGTGGTCAGTTTTAGATTTTTTTAAAAATTTGGCCCACTCAAAAGTGAAATGGAAGATATTTTCAGTTTAGTTTTGAGTAAGATTGAGTTATAAGGTACAAAAAATGTGAACCCTCAACCATCTAAACAGCTGATCAGAACAGATTCACATGGTCATTTTTAAAGGAAATCGCAAAATATTTTATGGATTCAATTAAATTCTTCGTTGAATACTTTCAACAAGGTGTTGGAAACATTCCTCAGAGATTTTGCTCCATATTGACATGATAGCATCACACAGTTGCTGCATATTTCTCGGCTGCACATCTGCAAATCTCCCGTTCCACCACATCCCACAGGTGCTCTATTGGATTGAGATCTGGTGACTTTGGAGGCCATTGGAGAACAGGGAACTCATTGTCATGTTCAAGAAACCAGTTTAAGATGCTATGAGCTTTGTGACATGTTGCATTATCCTATGAATCTGAGCGAGTGGCCATGACTTGTGGAGTCCCCCAGGGGTCAATTCTTGGACCTCTTCTGTTTAACTTGTATATGCTCCCTTTGGGTCAGATATTGCAGAACTTTAACATTAATTATCACAGTTATGCAGACGATACACAACTTTAGAACTTTATGTGTCTCTGTCACCAGACGACTGCAGCCCAGCAGACGTACTGTGTCAGTGTCTGGAGGAAATAAACACCTGTATGAGAGAGAATTTTCTACAATTAAATGAAGACAAAACTGAGATCATTCTGTTTGGTAGCAAAGAGAAGAGGGTCAGCGTTGGTAAATATCTTGAGCGCTGCTGCTAGAGTTTTAACCCGGACTAAGAGATCTGAACACATCACACCAGTTTTAAAATCTTTACTCTGGCTTCCAGTCAGTCACAGAATAGATTTTAAAAGTCTGCTGATGGTTTACAAATCCCAGAACGGTTTAGGCCCAAAATACATCTGTGATATGTTCAGAGAATATAAACCCAGCAGAGCTCTTAAATGCAAGGACTCAGGTCAGCTGGTCCAGTCCAGAGTCCAGACTAAACATGTAGAAGCAGCATTTAGCTGTTATGCTGCAAACAAGTGGAACAAACTGCCAGTGGAGATTAAACTTTCACCAAATGTAGACATTTTTAAATCCAGGTTAAAAACATTTCTTTTCTCATGTGCATGAAATCTGCACGGTAACTTTGAATTTATCTAGACTGTTGCTTGTTTTTAAATTAATTTGAATTATTTTATTTGTTTCTCTTTATATTATTTTATGTATTTTTAATGCTTCTTCCACTCCCTGCTGCAATGCTTTTATTTTATGTAAAGCACTTTGAATTGTTTTGTACATGAACTGTTCAATACAAATAAATTTGACTTTGACAAATATCTGCTAAATAGATGTGTTCAGATTTGACAAATACATTTTGTTAAGACTATACCCAAAGCCTTTCAGGGCAAGGGGGAGCAAACGGGGAATCTGTAGTTCAAAATACAGCACTGTAATATCCAGCACAGAAGGTCTTGAAGCTGAATCTAATATAGAGAGATTGTGAAGATGGAGAGGAATCAGCCTTGGGTTTTTGTATCCATGACAACAAGAGCAGCACTGCTGCTATGGCGACAGCACACATAAAGATGTATCTATGAAGTATATTGTTGAAAGGCTGAATTGAGAGGATGGTGAAGAAATAAACAATCAATGGGTTCAACTTCACATACACTTCTTCTTCCTTCCTTCTCTTCAATTTTTGCTTCTTTTCTCTACATTTCCTTTCCACTTATCAATTTCATTGTCTTCAACAGTTGCTATGGCAGTAAGCTTTATGTTCTATCAGAAACTACAATTCAGTTTCAAATCTATAATTTGGAAGTTAATGCACAGTTTATTTTTAGTTTATAACCATTCATCATTCATAACATTTATTAGTTATAGCAAGATTTTTTTTTTCCACCCTAAAGTAACATTTGAAAGAAGAAGTTAAAATTTGTGACTCACTCAAGGTTGAACATTTTTTTTTGTCTACAGAGCACTCATTATCACAATTTTTTCACCATCTTAGGAGGAAAAAAAGTTTAACCTACAGGTTACCCTGTATAACACGATGGCAAATGTTATCACTCTTGAGGCCACTTTCCCAAAATTATAAATGGTAGTTTTAGTGTTAAAAAAAGAAATGTTGAATGCAACAATGAGAAAATGATTAACCTTTTCAAATCAAATACATTTTTACTGTTACATTTTTTTCAAATTCAAAATGTTATTACAGATACGACTCAATAGCTCTGTGGGAGGGAAACTCCAAAGGAAAGATCTCCTGTACATTGTCCCCTGACTTGCAATCCAAATGCAGACTGTGGCATGACTCACACAGGCAAACTTACTCTTGATGACTCCCACAGTCTGCCTTGTGCATTTAGCAAATAGAAGATACCTCTCACATATTCCAAATTCAAAAATATGCAGGAACTACCCCAGTTTGTATAATCAAAAAGGTATGAAGTTCAATTGGACAAATCTTTTGGAACGGAGCAACTAAATTTATTGATGTACAGATTTTGAAAATATTTTGTAATTTCACTTCAATGTAATGTTATACTTAGGGAGAGGACAGTTTTGATGCTGGTGGCTTAGCAGAACACCTGACACAGGTGCATTGAGTGGCTTTAGTTTTTATCCACCAACTGAAGTTCTCACATGGAAGTACAAAACTAAAAAGTAGCGCACAAATCAGGAATATTGACAGATAAGAACACCTTCTGGCTCATAGGCGCTAAATTGCTACTAAAGCTGCAACCTGATATGACACTTAAGAAGGAATATGTCTCACTCACAGAGGAAAACTTACTCTGGATTCCTTTAACACCAGATTTGACACATTATCTGATAAAGGAAATTAAAACAAGCATTCAGTTTACACAGAAGGAGGTGGATAATATGCAAATCTGGATTTTTCCTTCAGCCAATAGAATGCTGACTAAGTATATTGCCACTGCCTTGTGGGTGCGCTCGTTTAACTTCACAGAGTGCACTCCAGAGGATTGATAGTGAACTGGTTTCTCTATTGCTCCCACTCACAGCCACTTATTAGCCTTTTCCTCTTTAACTTTAAAAGTTGCTGCATCATTGTCCATAATATTTTAAAATGAGATATTAATTGAATTCTATATAGCATCAGAGACTACTAGGTTCCTGTTGCATTAATAAATGGTACTTGTATAGCACTTTTCTGGTCTAGCTGACCACTCAAAGCGGTTCTAACACTACATGTCACATTCACACAACACATCTTAGTATTTCACACACTAATGGATGCGTCAGTGGGCGATGTGTGGTTCAGTGTCTTGCCCAAGAATGCTTTGACATGTGGCCCGGGGAAGCTGGAGTCGAACCACCGACCTTCTGATTGGTGGCTTCCTCCTGAGCTACAGGTGCCCCAACATGGTAGTAATAGTGGGAACAATTCTGCCACATCTGGAGCAGGAGTGCAGTAACTCACTTCACAGGGATGGCTTCAGTCCTCAGATAAGCATTTTATCTCATCTGTGCTCTCAGAAGCTTATTTGGCGATAGTTTTATTTCACAGTTCAAAGGTTTAGTGGAATCCGAACATACTGCAGAGTTAGGGTGATCACACAGAAATGCTTTACATTCAACATTAGCCTCTACTCCACTATCTCACTGCAGTAGCATGCTCGAGGTCTTTGAACCACATCGAAGGACTAGCAACTGTCTGCACTAGCCATGCCTCTGACCCACACAACTGTCATGTAGCATGAAACTCTTTTTATAGGAATAATTACTTCCCGTCCTTAATTGTACTTAATTGGTACATGAAAAAGGGAAATCTGCCATGAACCATTTATATAAATCATTGAAACATAGAATTAATCATTTCCATTAAACTGTCATTTTATTGAAAAAATAAACAATTTCACATTTTGAAGGATCTACATATGCTAGTAGTTAAGTTAAGTATTAAGTTCCATTATTATTGAACATTTTACCTGTCGGATTTTTACTAAATATTTTCAGTTCTTGCAGAGGTAAAATGAACAAGGATTTGAGATTAGAAAGATAACTTAATTATTAACCTTGGGTTTTAACAAAGCCAGTTCACTTTTTTTGAGCTCCATCCCCTTGTACTTAAGAGGAAGACTTTAAAAATAAATGTTCTCTCATTTATTGATTGTAATTTGTAGAATTACATTACATGATAACTGTGTCTAGTACATTGGAAGTAAGAACAAATGCGGCTAACAACAAAAATCCAGAGTTCCAATGAATCTCTCAACCTTAATTTAGTTGGTGAGATGAAAGGTTGGATTAAATCTTGGTTTAAGAAGTAACAAATCTTCTTCTTTCGGCCTCTCCCTTTTCACCAGGGGTCACCACAGCAAGTCGACCTCGCATCATTGATTTGGTACATGTTTTACGCCGGATGCCCTTCCTGACGTAACCATTTATCTGGGCTTGTTACCGGCACTAGAAATACTCGCTCGTGCTCCCCAGTGTCAGGACTGCGTTGGTTGGTAGGACACGGATGCGAACTTGAGAGATGTAAAAAGCAAACTGATTTATTCTCAAAACACAGGGATTAACAAAAAACTGAGCCGGATAACAAAGCTTAAACTGTGAAATCAAAACATGAACAGGACTATGACAAAAAACAAATGACTAAGCATGGCATGGAAAAACACTTAAAGGGATAGTTCGCCTCTTTTGACATGAAGCTGTATAACATCCCATATCAGCAACATCATTTCTGAACATCTTCTTACCCCCTGCTGCGTCCTGTGAGCAGAGTTCCATCCGAGTTTTGGTGTTGATGAAGGTAGTCCGGCTAGTTTGCTGGGGCCACAAAAATAAAGCGTTTTGCTTCTCAAAACAATATGCGTTCAAAAGAGTAATACATTTGGGCCTCCCAGGTGAAGTGTATAAAAAATTTAATGAAACTCTTTGCCCTTATCTACATAAGATGTTTACTCAAGCCCACACCGATGGTGTCCTACCTCCTACCTTAACAGAAGCAGTCATTACTGTTATACATAAAAAGGGTAAGGACCCAGAAGAAGTAGGCTCTTTTCGTCCTATTTCCCTCTTAAACCAAGATGGGAAATTATTTTCAAAAATTTTGGCAAATAGATTAAGCCCCTTTTTAGAGAATTTAGTGCATCCAGATCAGACTGGTTTCATACCTGGCAGAAATTCTTTTTTCAATCTTAGACGATTATTTAACATCATGTATGCTACAGACAGACCAAAAGAAGAGTTAGCCATTCTCTCACTGGATGCTGAGAAGGCATTTGACCAAGTCGAGTGGCCTTATCTGTTTGAAATTTTAAAAAGATTTAATTTTGGGGAAAAATTTATTTCAATGGTAAAACTTCTCTATAAGGACCCTTGTGCTCAGATACTCACAAACCAAATATTGTCTCCCCGTTTTAATCTACATAGAGGAACGAGACAAGGGTGCCCCCTATCGCTTTTGATTTTTGCCTTAGCAATTGAACCCCTTGCCGAGAGTATCCGCTCAGACCCTTTAATTCATGGTTACAACACACAAAATTCTTTGAATGAAATTTCATTATATGCTGATGATGTTTTGTTATTCATCTCTCAGCCACAAGTCACGATTCCGCAAATACTCGATAAAATCAATTCTTTTGGGACCTTCTCTGGTTATAGGATAAATTGGAATAAAAGCGAGCTAATGCCCGTACATGTACAGACCGATGCCTGGTTACAGAACCTCCCTTTTCGTATTTCTCCTGAAAAATTTACATATTTAGGAATTCAGATCACAAAGTGCCACTCCCATTTATTTAAAGAGAATTTCCCACCACTGTTGTCTAAATTACAGTCAAATATACAGTTTTGGAAGTCCTTACCAATATCATTACTGGGCAGAGTCAATGCTATTAAAATGATTTTCTTGCCCCAGTTACTGTATTTATTTCAGAACATTCCAGTGTTTCTTCCTAAATCCTTCTTTAAGAAAATAGACTTGATCGTGCTCCCTTTCCTTTGGGACTACAAAACTCATAGAATTGGCAAGAAACACCTTTGTAAATCTAAATTGGAGGGGGGCTTGGCACTCCCAAATTTTTTATCGTATTATTGGGCCTCACAAATTAAGATTATGGCATACTGGCTGGATGACACAGCAACCCCACCAAACTGGCTCGAATTAGAACAAGAGTCATGCCAGCCTAACTCTATGGGTGCCATTCTTCTAGCACCTTGCACTATTGAGAAGTCTTTATACAATTGCAATGTGATGATCCATAGTACAGTGCGCATTTGGAAACAAATTAAGTCACACTTTAAGTTGAAACCTATTTGTTATGCACTTCCTATCGCTGGAAACCCTACCTTTCCACCATCCATTATGGATAATACCTTCAATCTCTGGAGGAATATAGGCATCCATACAATAGGAGACTTATACATTAAGGGCATGTTCGCATCCTTTGCACAATTACAGAGTAAATATAATCTACCAGGAAGTAGTTTCTTTAGGTTTTTGCAAATTAGAGACTATGTGAGAACACATCTGCAAGACTTTGAGACTTTTAAAGGCTCTTGTCTTGATCGATGCCTCCGGCCCACATCTTGCTCAGAAAAATCGATATCTTACATATATGACACCTTGCATTCTATTAGTCCAGTGAACTCCACCCTAATAAAGACAAAATGGGAGGAAGAGATGGGCACTGAGATCTCGGACACTCTCTGGGAAAAGAGTTTGGAACACATTCACCGATGCTCCAATAATGCCAGGCACCGCCTAATCCAATTTAAAATTTTACATCGTCTTCATTACTCTAAGGAAAGGTTACACAGAATTTACCCTGAGTTGTCCCCTATATGTGACAGATGCCATGCAACAGACGACACGCTGCTTCACAGCTTTGCTTTATGTGACAAGGTCAAGATCTTTTGGTTTAATGTCTTCAGTTTAATATCTGTAATACTTAACGTACAACTAGATCCTAAACCACTCACCATTATTCTGGGAGTGTTAGATAATGTTAAAAGGTTAAACAACTTCCAACAATGTTTCCTCTCTTATTGTCTCATTGTCGCGAAGAAGTTACTTCTCATGCATTGGAAAAAGAAAGACGTGCCCACCACAAAGATGTGGCTTACTGATCTTACTAACACTCTCCATTTAGAGAGAATAAAATATACTCTTATGGATAAATTACTGCTATTTGACAAAATTTGGTCACCTCTTATTCAATATCTCACACCTCGTAGTGGCAATTAATTTTCCCCTTTATCACAACAAATTACCGAATAGACGGTAGGGTACGGCTGGGTGGGGGGATGGGTGGGTAGGTGGGGGATATTTGCTTAGGTTTTGTCTTTTTAGTTTATTATTTCTTTATCTGTATTTTGTTTCCTACATATTTGTCTGTTCTTTCATTTTCCTTTGTCATAACATAAAACAAAAAGAGGGCGCTGTGTCCTAGCTGCACACATTCTTGTATGGATATACACTGTTCATTTATATGCTTGTTGTAATTGTGTGACACTATGACTGTGTGCTCTAATAAAAAAATATTTGAAACAAAAGAGTAATACATTTGCATCACAAAATCGTCCCTCCAGAAAAAGTCAGACCTCACATCACTTGGCCCTATTTTTCCCTCCCACGTGGTCCCCAGTGGGTGGGTGCTTTAAGAAGTAACAAATAACTTACATTATTTATGTGTGAACCTGTAGGCCATTCCCAGGTTTTTTTTTCTAAAGCTTGTGCAAGAGGAAGGAAAGGGTTTCACTTGTCATCAGATTTATGGAAAGCAATGCATTTGTAAAAGGGCCTCTACAGTTGTTTTTGCAATTGTTCGAGTTATGTCTACTGATGTTCAGTAGCAAAGTAAATGTTTACACATCAAAGAGTACAAATCCAATTCAAGTGAAAGGGGAGTTTGTTTCAATTAAATTTCATGTATAACTTTGTTCATGATACCTCCATTATTATATATTGTAATATATGGAATACCACAGTCTGGTATATGTCAAAGTTTAGTCAGGAATTTTTTTTAACCATTTCAATTTTTTTAATGGCAGCAAATAGTCCCACCTGTTGTTCTCCTGGATCAAAATTACCCAGTCTGTTTTGACTGCTTATAAAACATGAGGTATAAAATAATCACCAAATTTTTTGGTTTCACATTTTTAGTGAACTTGTTTCCAACACATTAACATCTTTTTAAAATTTCTTTTACACCTCATGTTCTTTTTATTAGGCTTAATTTTTTAACTATTAACCTCATTTACATGAAATGATACCATGTTTTGAATAAAATAAGCATAAATTATTAGTTATTTTGGATAACCACTGACGTTCATATGTCAAACATTAGCCAGGATATCTCCAGGTCAAAATTGACTGATGTAATTGTATTCATAAATAAGAGAGAGCAAACAAATATGAGGACATTTACTTCAAAACTTTCCCAAAACTATTTTCAACTTCTTTTGAAAAATTACAATAAACTGAGACACTGTGTGTGTATGCGCGTGTGTATTTAACTTCATCATAAAATAATCTGTGTGTCTGTCTGCTTTCGTTATGAGTGGAAGACTACAATCCTATGGGTTTTTCAAATATGTGCATTGCAGTTTGGCTGGCATGTGCGGGAACGGCATGCCTTGTTGGCCCTCGGGTGCTCCTCTCCCTCTCTGCACCCAACTCATACCGTTGGACACTTGGAGGAATGGAGGACTATAGAACATTTCCATCTTTGGATTGGAAAATATTTTCAATTTCAGCAGGCACTTGTTTCCTCCTCATGAGTTGGAGCAAAATCTTCAGCATTTTCAGTGATGTTCTCTTCCTCTGAGACTTCCTCTCGTTCTTCCTCCTGTTCTTCTTCATCTCTCTCCTCCTCCACGGGGCTAAAGATGAGGTCTGTGACACAGTGTAGGTCCTCTTCATCGTGCTGTCTCAAAGTGAAATCTGAAATGCCCCAAGGATACTGTAAACTCAGTTTGTGTATTCTTATCTTTTCCCCAATTGGGGATGTTTACAAATGTGTAGCTTTTGTCTGAAGGCCCAATGCAATGCAGAAGCCCAATGCTTTCTCGTGTGTTTGAGTGTGTGTGTAGCCCCATGGAGGTAGATCAGGGGTCCATTTCACAAAGCAGGTTCAACAAACTCTGAGTCTATTCCTGAACTCAGAGTTTTCTATCTCAGAGTAGATCAACCCTGAGTTTTCGGTTCCAGAAACGCTGATTTGAGTGAGTTTAATCAACTCTGAGTAGTTTCACCTTGAGTTTAGCGCGTGCACCACAACTTTAAAAAGCCAGCATCAATGGAGCCCCGATTCGATGAGTCACCATGGCAACAGGGAAGAGGAGGGGCTACATTTTGAACCAACCTCGAATTGGAAATCTTAATGTGCTCATACGGCGAGTTTCAATACTTTCAACGTTTTTAGAAAGAAGTGCAACACCGCTGCAGCTGCAAAAGTGTAAGTTTAAATGTAGTCCTTTGCAATCACAATGATATTACGGGAAAACTGCTTGAATGGTAACCCATTCATTTATTTCATTTAGGTGCAATCCCACGGGGGAGAAGCGCACTTGGCAGCAGTTTAAGATGAAATATAAAAACATTGGGCCTCATGCAACAACTATTCGTACGCACAGATTTTTTCTCAAGTCGTGCGTACGAGTGATTTAAGAGAATTTGCGCATTCACCAATGTTTTCGTATTTTACGTTTTCTTTCAGGTACGAACAGAATTTACGAGTGATCCAGAGCTGTCGTAGGAGTTTCGTAAAATAGTCCGCTGTTACTGTATTCAAATCACGTTTGCTTGACTAATGGATTGTATATTTAATTACTTTGAAGCAAACATAAATAAATATACATTATACCCCATAATTATGCTGACATTATTCTGTAAAATTATGCACTAATTGAAGGTTCATTTGAATCTGTATCGGGAAGCGCAGCGGCTGTCTTGCTACTTTTGGATGCCTTAGTGCGTCAGGCTCTTGGAAGAGAACGTGTGGAGACAGACGAATGGCTGACATCACGATTAAGATTCCCAAGGACTGTGCTGCTGCAAATATGCAGCTTGCTAGAGCCACAACTCCAGAGAGAAACACGCCGATCTAACCCAATTCCACTACATGTCCAGGTCCTCACCACCCTTGGATTTTTGGCCACTGGAACCTTTCAGAGAGAGACTGGAGACAGATCGGGGGTGTCCCAGTCCTCTGTGAGTCGTGCGCTCCCCTTGGTCATCAAAGCTCTCATCAGTTTATCACCCGTGGTACATCACATTCCCATACACCGCTGTCCAACAAGTACACATTAAGAGGGACTTTCATGCCTTGGCTGGACTGCCAAACATAATTGGAGCACGAGACGCACATACGCATCAAAGCACCCGTGCTGTCGTGGAGCTCACTGAGCTGAAGGCCAGGGTGGGTGTGTCTCGATACAGCGGGGGGCAAATAGCCCAGAGAAGGCATGCCAGATATGCGCAATATTGCCATGAACGGTCTCCTACTACCTGAACCAGCCCAGGCAGACCAGAAGGTGTGGTGCCAGAAGACCCCCCTCATGGACCACCCCATCAAAGAGCCATCATGATGAGGCAACAACTGATTGCACGGCTTTAGTTGCAGTCATCGATCGCCTGCCCATGGCGAGACGTTTTTTTTTCAAGCCATTTTCATATCAAACCATTTATTTTTTTATTTCGGTGACATTGCAAACTACAGGTGACACAGAATTAATAGCACTTGTAATTGCTTCCCATTTCTTTGCTTTACCAGGTCCCGTAATTCTACTGCTGACACTGCTAAAAATGACAGATTTTCCTTTTTGGATCTCTGAAAGCAGAACTTCAGTCTCAGAGCCCCTAAAGTTGTTCTTTTTGCGCTTTGATGCCATTATCATGACTCAACACTCAACTTTTCCTGGCACAGGAGCGAGGAAGCACAGATCCTAATATGGTATTATTTTGGGCGTGGAATATGCAAATCTACTATCCTCGTGCACGTGAACTTAGATACGCACAGGTGTGATTCATCATTTACGCAGGTCGTTTACACACTTTTTCCCAAGATAAGAGCGTTTGTTGAATCTGACGTGGCGTGTTCGTACAAGACCTTCATACGAAAAAAGTAAGAGAAATTTAGAATAAAAATACGAAAATGTTCTTGCATGAGGCCCATTGTTCAAACAGGTGAGACCTCGGCATGGAGGTATCTCATTCTGATCATGTTTTACACTGTAAAGTAAATATTAAGTGGCTATTTCACTGTGCAGTTATTTTATCCCCAACATAATGCTGTTTCCACACACATAAATGTCTTCTCATCTATATCATGTTCTGTTAAATAATTAAGCCTATTTAAACTAACACAGACTTCTACTGAGCCAACAGAAAGAAGGCAGATGACCGTAAAACGGGCATCTGCCCAGCACCGCCACCTCTAACGGAGGCAGAGGAGCTGGCCCTAAGCCAGAATATTGGAAGGCCAGTGGCTGAGGGAATCTCTGGAGGGAGTCCACCCCCATGACACAAGTACCTTTATAAAATATAATAGGCCTATAGATATATTTTTAAGCCTATTCATACAAATATTTATTTGTCTTTTATGTCTTTTTTTCTTTTGTCCCAACAAAATTCTGATGATGCCGCTCAAAAAAATAATTGTCTGGAAATGCTAAAACATCTATGTCTGATAACCATCTCCCGACGAATATTTAATTCTCTGCGCAGTAATGCTGCACCTTCATCCACGGGATCGTTGTCAAAAGGACATTCCATGTTCGTGGAAAAGTCGCCTCCTACTGTGCCTGATGGACTTCTAGAAGTAGAAGAACTCGCTCTGCTGACTGAATGAATGAGGAAATCAAATGGCGTGTGTGGCTGAAAGAGGGCGGAGACAGAAAGAAACTCAAGGTTCATTGAGTAAAACCTGGTCCCGACCAGGTTAGGTTCATAGAGTCTGTTACTCCGGTAACTGACCGAGAGGTTAAGTTACCTCCCTTTGTGAAACAGGCTAGAGTTACCCCTCTTTCTCAGGGTTGAGTTACCTCCCTTTGTGAAACGGAAAACTCAGGGTTGCCCTCATTTCTGGGTTAATCAACTCAGAGTTTTCACTAAACCTGCTTCGTGAAACGGACCTCAGGTGTGACGAAATCAAGTTTACACACTCTAGCTTTGAAGTTTTGTGCGCGTGTGTGGGTGGGTTAGAGATCATTGTATGTGTGTATGTGTGCATGTTCATTGTGCTGGAAAGTGCAGTGGTGGGACCCAAATACCATTAAATGTGGCCGGAATTGATCTGGAAGACCACAGATGTTATAAATTTGAATAAAACATACATAATTAAACAAAAATAGTCATAATTCATTTTACTTGCACAGAGCATAGTATGGAACCACCCATGTAATTTTCAGGAAATTGTATGGAAGAAAACTAAAGTTATGACACATTAACTTTTGAAAATGGGTCAAATTGACCCGAAGACAACAGGAGGGTTAAACAAGTAAACTTCTTTTGCCTTATGGGCATGAAATGCAGATGGAGAGGAGGTGGACTGCATACAAGTCAATCAGAACTGAGCTGTAGAGAGATATAAAGAATAAGCCCAAGAAAACAGCATGAACGAAAACCAGTGGGCCACAACAGTGATATCAAATTAAGAATGAGTGAATAAGACACCATGGAAAATTGGAAATGACAAAGTGAATCCTGAACACCAAGGAACGGGGCTCTCAAGTCTCACGCATTGAGGGTCACAGTCACGCTTTTCGGTCTTTTGTTACGCAGTCCCGCCACACATTGTATTTCACACGCTGAAAAAAAATTGCAACATAAATTTATCTGGTGCGCCACTATCGCTATGGAAACGTCAGGAAATAAGCACATCTCCCATGAGTCTGAGCAGAGCAGTTATTAATAACAACAACAGTAATAATAATATTATTAATGAAAGACCCCCATTCCTGCGACCCGTCCAACCGGCCCGCCCAACGGGAGGGGGTAGATGTCACTCTTACCTGCATTCAAAACTTGAGAGCCCTGCCAGGGAATGAGGGTAGGTGAGAGGAAACTTTTGCAAAAAAAAATAAAAATTTGCAACATATTTCAGTAAGGACAGAGTTCGAAAATGTATTGATGTGAAGAAATTAAAATATTTTTTGCAATTAGACGTTGATGAAGGTAAGGATAGGATTAGATCGCTAAAAGAAGAAAAGTAAACATACCTGCAAAAACAGAGCCTGGGAAATTGATCCACTACAACACATAAAGACATAAAACTTAAAAGAAACACACAAAAAAAAATGTGGGAAAAAGGGACCTGTGGAGAGCTGGAAAAGTAGAGAATGAGCCTGCAATAATGTTTGGGCTTTTAAGGCTGGAAGAGAAAAGAATAAGGGTGCGATAAGGCTCGGTCCGCCAGGAGAAAAGAGCCTACTGAAGACCCAAAGGAAAAAGAGCAAGTCTGTGACAAGGCTTGAGCAGGAGAGTAATGGACCCTGTGGAAGCCTGGAGGAGAACAAGCCTGCATTAAAGTTCAGGTCAATGAAGGCCAGGAGAGAAAAAGAACCTTTGGAAGATAGTTCTCATTTACACGGGACTCATAAAAGTCTACAGTGGGAGCTAACATTATTTTTTTCTTTTTCCTCATCTCAACACGTGAACCTTTCAGATACAGTAGCTCCACAGTACCCGTTGACTAGGACTTGTTAAAGGGATAGTTCGCCTCTTTTGACATGAAGCTGTATGACATCCCATATTAGCGACATCATTTATGAATATTGACTTACCCCCTGCTGCGTCCTGTGAGCAGAGTTCCAGCTGAGTTTTGGCGTCCATGAAGGTAGTCCGGCTAGTTGGCTGGGGCTAGAAAAATAAAGCGTCTTGCTTCTCAAAACAATATGCGTTCAAAAGAGTAATACATTTGCATCGGTCACTGCCCCAAAACTGGGGAATGAACTACCTTTGCACATCAGGCAAGCTGACTCACTTAATGTTTTTAAGTCCTCACTTAAAACACATTTTTTCTCATTGGCTTTTAATTCAGTCTGAGGTGTTGACTTGTTATTGTTTTATTCTTTTAGTGTTTTTACTTTGTTTTTATGGTTTTTGTGTTTCACTTGTATTTTATGTATATGTGTACAGCACTTTGGCCAACTGTGTTGTTTCAAAGCGCTATATAAATAAAGTTGGATTGGATTGGAAGGCTGGAAGAGAAGAGAATGGGCCTGTGATAAGGCTCTGACCATCGAAAGCCAGAAGAAATAAGAGGAGCATGTGTAAGGTCATAGGAGAATAGAACTTGCCTGGGATAAGGCTCAGAACATTGAAGACCAGAAACAGAACAAGAAGATGCAAGATAAGACATAATTGCTTCATGGTTTATTGTAAAAATGTTATGCTGCAATGAGTTTTGCCTCTTAATCTTAATACTGCCATCTATCAAATTGTCAAGCCAATCAATGGCTCAAACTAACCCAGTCAACTATCCCATTAAAATTCGGTCACTCTGAGACACTCTCGTTTAATACCAAGAAGCAAAACAAGCACTAAAAATTGAATACAACCACTCAGAGAAACAGAAAGACACAAAAGACAAGCTGAGTACAGAAAGATGCCAAACAACAATTAAAGATAGCAAAGTCAATTCCATTCAGTTCAGTTTTATTAAATGAGCACCAATTCAAAACAAAATGTATCTCAAGTTACTGTAAAGAAACAATCCAGTTCAGTCCATCCATCCATCCATCCATCATCTTCCACTTCTCCGGGGATCGGGTCGCGGGGGCAGCAGCTTGAGCAGAGATACCCAGACGTCCCTGTCCCCGGCCACTTCCTCCAGCTCTTCTGGGGGGACCCCGAGGCGTTCCCAGGCCAGCCGAGAAACAAAGTCTCTTCAACGTGTCCTGGGTCTTCCCCGGGGCCTCCTCCCAGTGGGACGGGCCCGGAACACCTCACCGGGGAGGCGTCCAGGAGGCATTCTCACTAGATGCCCGAGCCACCTCATCAATTATAAAAAACTGATTTATTCCAATTAATTGTAATCCCATTATTATAACAACACCATAATGAGATGGAAGATGACTTTAGAAAGGCAAGACAATATGAAAAAGAATTCCTAAATTTAGTCTCTGTTAGAGTTATAATGATTACTTGGATTCAGTGAGTTGAAACCTTTAAGCGCTTAATTCTTGTTAAAAAGAAGGAACATACAATTTAACAACGACTTCCGAGACAGCTTCTTATGAAATGAACACAGGAGTTGTTTCAGCAGTATTTTCCCATCCACATGTTATCTCCTGTTGCGGCGGCAGGCATTCCTCTAATCTGAACTGATTTCAACTGTACCCACAGCTGTTCTCAGTCTAACACCAGTTTTCACATTCCTTATTACCATATATAGTTAGGGAACTTATAACTTGGTTAAGCACTCATGAAATTGATTATAACAAACTTGCAACTTGGACATGAAATTCTATATTATGAAATCAATACATGTGATTCAATAAAATTATCATTTTCATAAGAGTCTCACTGCACCATCATTTGATATGGTGCTTCCAGATTTTCAAAATGTGGAAACCCAAGTGGATGAGTAGCAAAGTGTGTTTTTCTGATGGTTTTGTCTCACGTTCAAATATACTTTTATTTTTCAGTGACAATGCAGTAAGATCATTTCTTAACTCTTTTTTTCTCTTGGTCTGATATCATGTCAAATTTATTTTTTATTTTGTTTTTCATCTTATTTTGATTCTGTAATTTTCATTTATCTTTTTTTTTGTTGTTGAAAGAAGCTTTGTCTCCATCTTTACTAATATCGATTGACAAATAGTGTTGCTTTCCTGTTTCTCTCAGTTGCCAGAGTGTGGTTTCTATGGGATGCATGAGAAGATCCTACTGTTTCGTCATGACCAAACATTGGACAGCATTCTACAGCTGCTGCACTCTGCTTCTCAGATACAGGATGGAGACCTCGTGGAAGCCATACTGTCAGGTGAGAGTCGCTAATTGTGGTATCAGAGTGGGAAGGATCATCATGTCGTGTATGAAAGAAAATCATGACATTTTGCTGGGTTTCTGCCATGTGAACAGTCATACGTCTTCAGATATTGTTCATGGTAACATTTTAAGCTGTTTTTTCTAGTCCGTGTTTGAGTTTAAAAGTCTGTGTCTGCTTAACAATGAGAGTAGAACTAAGTTCTTTTCAACAAGTTGCTTTACAAGACGTGTCACGTGATTTAAAACATAGTGTACTGTTACACCCAGTGTGACTCCTGTCCTATACTGGGATTCACAGCCAACTAAAGTCTCTCTGACATCACGTCCTCCAAGGAACAGGCAAAGTTGTGGTTGGACAGGATTTATGTTTGTGAAAACAGACAGAAAGTACAGAAAGCATCAATTAACAACCAACACAAAAGACATTTAAACGAGTTGATGCGTAATGACGGAAATGGCAGATCTAGTATTTACAGATCTACGGCGGAGTCCGCGATAGCGTCTCTATCGTTATATCGACAAATTACACAGTGTTCGCATTCTAACAGTGATAAATACTAATTCACCTACTTATATTGCCACTACAAAGGCTGCAAACAAACAGTTGGAGGAAGAGTTAGCATCTGTGCGCTAAAACAACTTCCTGTTACGTCACTTCTTGTAACTTCTTGTACTTCTTGTAGGAAAAAACACCTAAATAAACAAACTATGCCCTTACAGGCCTGAAAATGCTACTAAAAACACAGATATAAACAGTTCCAACACACTCCCCGACAGGCATTATTAAAAAATGCCACAATAACAAGTTTACATAATCTAATCTCCTGGAGATAAGAGAAGAATACACTCTGAAATGGGTTTGAGGCTTGTTTGTGGGCAGTCTTGAACTCCACCTTCCTGACAAAAGCATCTTTACTTGGAAGAGCCTTCACAATGACTCCCGTTGGCCATTCATTTCTTTTCAGTTGCTTGTCCTTTAAAAGAACAATGGGCCACTGGAGCCACTCGTATTTTTATTCTAAATTTCTCTCACTTTGTTCGTACGAAGTACTCGTACGAACACGCCACGTCAGATTCCACAACCGCTCTTAACTTCAGAAAAGTGTGTAAACGACCTGCGTGAATGATGAATCCCACCTGTGCGTATTTAAGGGCACGTGCACGAGGATAGTAGATTTGCATACTCAACGCCCAAAATTATACCATATAAGGCTGTGCTTCCTCGCTCCTGTGCCAGGAAGTGTTGAGTCATGAGAATGGCATCAAGGCGCAAAAAGAACAACTTTAGGGGCTCTGAGACTGAAGTTCTGCTTTCAGAGATCCAGAAAGGAAAATCTGTCATTTTCAGCAGTGTCAGCAGTGGAATTACGGGACCTGCTAAAGCCAAGAAATGGGAAGTTATTAAAGTGCTGTTAATTCAGTGTCACCTGTAGTTCGTAATGTCACCGAAATAAAGAAGAAATGGTTTGATATGAAAATGGCTTAAAAAAACAACAACATCTCGCCATGGGCAGGCGCTCGATGACTGCAACTAAAGCCGTGCAATCAGTTGTTGCCTCATCATGATGGCTCTTTGATGGGGCGGTCCATGAGGGGGGTCTCCTGGCACCACACCTTCTGGTCTGCCTGGGCTGGTTCAGGTGGAGACCCTCGTTCATGGCAATATTGTGCAAATCTGGCATGCCTTCTCTGGGCTATAGAGCAGTTTGCCCCCCCCCCCGCTGTATGGAGACATCCCCACCTGGCCTTCAGCTCAGTGCGCTCCACAACAGCACGGGTGCTCTGATGCGTATATGTGTGCAGTCTATTGCTCCGATTATGTTTGGCAGTCCAGCCGCGGCACGAAAGTCCCTCTTAATGTGTACTTGTTGGACAGCGGTGTATGGGAATGTGATTTACCACGTGTGATAAACTGATGAGAGCTTTGATGACCAAGGGGAGCGCACGACTCACAGAGGACTGGGACACCCCCGATCTGTCTCCAATCTCCCTCTGAAAGGTTCCAGCGGCCAAAAATCCAAGGGTGGTGAGGACCTGGACGTGTGGTGGAATTGGGTTAGATCGGCGTGTTTCTCTCTGGAGTTGTGGCTCCAGCAAGCTGCATATTTGCAGCAGCACAGTCCTTGGCAATCTAAATCGCTTCCCATTGACCTTGTTATATACAGAGTCAAATTAACCTTCAATTACTGCATAATTTAAGTCAAACAGAATAATGTCACCATAATTATGGGGTATAATGTATATATTTATTTATGTTTGCTTCAAAGTAATTAAATATACAATCCATTAGTCAAGCAAACTTGATTGGAATAACAGCGGACTATTTTAGGAAACTCCTTCGACAGTTCTGGATCACTCGTAAATTCTGTTCGTACCTGAAAGAAAACGTAAAATACGAAAAGATTGGTGAATGCGCAAATTCTCTTAAATCACTCGTACGCACGACTTAAGAACAAATCTGTGTGTACGAACGGTTGTTGCATGAGGCCCAATGTCTCCTTCCTTTGGCCTGCTGAGCTGCCAATTTTGATGAGTCAGCATGTTGAGATATTCATTTTGCCATCGAGCACAGAATGTCAGCAAGAACTTGAACCCTCTTCCACTGATGTTTAAACATGTCAGCTTTGGTGAAGTCTCCAGGGGGAAGTGAGAGGGGACCAAGCTCCTGTGTGAGTAAAGTTGAGGGGGTTAAGATCAGAGGAGCCAGACACTAAAGGTCTTGCATTAATAATAGCTGTAACTTCAGCCATCAGGGTTATCAGAACCTCATGGGTCAGCTTTGAGTGGCTCGCTTGTAAGAGCATTGAATCCAGGATACGTTGTGTAATTCCTATCATGCGCTCCCATGTGCCACCCATGTGGGATGGGTGGGGAGGATTTAAACACCCATGAACATCTGTGATGGCAGAAGTAGTTGTCTACACTCATCTCACCAGACTTTGGAGGATCCAGCTTCAGCTCCCTGGATGCACCAACAAAGTTGGTCCCACAGTCTGACCTCAATGCTTAGCAGTACCTATGATCGCAAAGAATCTTCGAAGTGCATTGATGAAGCTGGAAGAGCTCTACATCAAGCCCAACATAAGAAAATGGGGGGTCAGTCTGTAAACACTCAACCGGCAAGTCAGCCATGATTTTCCGCTCCTCTCTGCCTCGTAGCTTCCTGCAAGTAAAACATCCATGGATAATGCTGCTAATACAACTTTTGGATCCTACTATCCACAAGACACTTGCTCTAACAACTCCCTCAGTAAAGTGTCTCCATTGATGCTTTACAGCCACATGATGGTGACGGATGAGCAGTGTAGCAACGTGATGCTTGCTGTTTATTTCCTGGTCTGCTCCTTGCTCTGCCACTAATTGCTTTCATGATGTTCACCTGTGCCTGATTAATGTTTGCTCTCTCTCACTCTGGACTCTGCCTATATCAGCTCCTTCCTGCCAGAGTTCCCTGCCAGATTATTGCAAGCCTCACAGCCAGCAGATGTCTAGCCTCACCTCTCTGCCTTGTCTTTTGATCTACTGTCCTGACCATTGCCTGAGTTTGTTTTGTGGATTAGAACCCTCTGCTTCCAGAAGACCTTCTTGATCCTCAGGAATACACCTGTTTTTGGATAACCCCTGACTGACTTGTCTAGCCCTGTTCTCCGTATCCAGGAGCGGAATCTGACTATCACGGATCAACATCTTTATTGGAGGATTGTCCGGACTCCAGCAGTATTCAGCTCCTTGTCCAGCACCTTTGATCCAATAAACCTTTTGTCACTAAGCTTGTGTCTGGTGAATTATCGGGTTTTCTGATCTGGTCATTACACCTACATGCAGTAGGCCATTTTTCAATCACTGGATGAAGCTTGTGCAGAGAACTGTTGGAGGATAGCTCTTGTTTTGCCATAATGCTTTTGATTTCTTCTGGATACACTTTGTGCTGCACGCATCTGATCACTGTGTTCTGCTTGACTTAAAGCTTCATCAATGAGACTTGTCTTGCTGAGGTGCCAGCCTGCACGGCCGGTGTCTTCTCTAGATTTGATGAAGCTGTGAGAGATGTGACGCAGGTGAGCCACTGCTTTGATGAGGGATATCCACTTAGAGAAGCGCTCAAAGCATGCTGAACCCAAATGATTTGTAGACACTGCGGTGGCAAGCACTGTCGCATTAGAGTGAATTTCAACACCTGACTCTGGGTTAATGAGTTCAAATGGGCCTTTCCCAGGCATTGTGCTCTCAGGCTGCAAAAGACATGCTGGACTACGTAACCAGTAATCCAGTCTGGGAATGGTGAGCTCTGGTTCTGGAGCAAGGTTAGCCCTACCCATGATGAAGGCGACTTCACTGTATCCGTCTCCATGTGTGACTTTCAGATAGACTGCTATAATAAGCTATAGCTCTGACTGAAGCATCTGAGAACATGCAAAGTTCAATACACTTGGCTTGTGAAATGGAGAAGGAGACATATATGCGAAGGATATTCAGTGCATGAAGATCCTGCAGCAACTCTTGCCAGCTTTTCCAGCCATCATACATGTCAGGGGGTAGGGGGCTATCCCACTCAAGGTCACTGTTGGAGAGCTGTCTGAGAAAATATCTTCCTTTGCTAGTTACAGGGGCAAGGGAGCCCAGAGGATCAAACAGGCTGTTTACAACTGGAAGCACCACATGGCGAGTGAAAGGCTTCTGGCTCTGTGGAACATGGAAAGTGAATGTATCAGACATGATGTTCCAACTCACTCCCAAGCTGCGCTGGACAGGAAGCTCATCCGTAGAGAGATCCAAATCTTTCATTTCCATGGCCCGGTCTTCTGGGGAAAAGGCGTTCTTCACCCCCACTTTGTTGGAGGCGATCTTATTGAGATGCAGATTAGAGAGAGCGATCATCTTTTGAGCTCTCTGCAGGACACCGACAGCCTCAGTTTTAGTTGGAAAGGATTTCAGGGCATTTCATCAACGTAAAAGTTGTGTTCTATGAAGTGTCGTGCATCCCTGGCGTATACCCCTTCTGCCTCCCGGGTTGCCATTCTCAGCCCAAAAATAAAAAAACTAAATGAAAAGAATAAAATTCAAGAATAGATTAAAATACATAAAACAGCTATACAATTAAAACAATAATAATACTAAAATAAACCAAAATAAATAGACATATTAAAACAATAATACATTCAACATCTTGCATCCTGTCAAAAGCCAAGGAGAACAGATGTGTTTTAAGATTAGACAGATTAAATTAGGTTTTAAAAACGGACAGAGAGGAAGCCGGTCTGACGTGGAGAGGCAAATCGTTCCACAGTTTAGAAGCTGCCACAGCAAAGGCACGGTCGCCTCTGAGCTTGCACTTTGTTTTCGGTACACTCAGGAGCAGCTGATCAGCTGACCTGAGAGAGCGGGGGATGTATAGGGCTGTAGCAACTCGGAGAGGTAGGATGGGGCGAGACCATTGAGGGATTTAAAAGTAAATGAAAGAATTTCAAAACTGATCCTAAAATGTATAGGCAGCCAGTGAAGTGAGGCTAAACTGGGGGAAATATACTCGTATTTACGTGTGTCAGTTAAAAGACGTGCAGCAGCATTTTGCACCATCTGAAGACGGGCAATGGAGGATCCACTAACCCCACATAAAGTGCATTACAGTAATCCAACTTAGTGGTCACAAAGGCATGGATTACTGTTTCAAAGTGTTGGCTTGACAGAATAGGTTTAATTTTGGCAAGCTGCCTAGAACTGGAAGAAACTCGATTTAACAACTGAATTGATCTGACAGTTGAGCTTGAGATCAGTATCCACTTTTACCCCAAGGTTTGTAGTTGGCTAAATGAACTGGGCCATGGAGCCCAGATCTACAAGGGGGGGCCCAGTAGTGCCACCAAAAAACATCATCTCTGTCTTTTTCTCATTAAAATTTAAAAAGTTTATAGTTTGTCGTAAATCTGGCTGCCATATGCGTAAAAGTGGAAGGCGATGCCATGCTTTCTAAGTATGGAACCAAGTGGAAGCAGGTAAAGAGAGAAGAGAAGAGGGTCTAAAACTGAGCCCTGGGGGACCCCACATGAGAGATGAGAGGAGAACGTTCGATAAGCCAAGTATGACCTCCAGTGCTACGCCCCTGATGCCCACCCACCATTTCAAACGGGAGACCAAAAGTTCATGGTCCACTGTGTCAAATGCAGCAGTTAAATCTAAAAGCACCAGAATAACAGAGTCATTAGCTAAAAAGATATAATTGAAAACTCTTAAAAGAGCTGATTCTGTGCCGTGCAACATTTTAAAAACAGATTGGAAGACCTCAAGAATTTTGTGCTCTTCCAGAAAAAACATTAATTGGTTGCAAACTATCTTCTCGAGAATTTTTGCAATAAAAGGCTATTTAGAGATAGGTCTAAAATTTGCAAGAACATCAGTATCGAGCAGTAGCAAACCGTGAGCACTACGGCTGGGCCTTCACCTCAGCCCTCATTGCTGAAGAAAAAAAATCATTGCGGGAAAAAAGGCCGACAAAATTTAATTTCCTTCGGGATTAATAAAGTATCTCCAATTTAATTAAATAAATAAAAAACGAGCACAGACCGCTCATACAGTCAATGGCACGTACCCATAGAAAAAATACACACTCACACACACATCACACAACCTGACTATCGACTGCTAACAACCATTATCAGTAACCTACACAAACCCAGACACATAATGGCTCGGCGGCCAGCAATCGGATAAACCAATGAAGTGATCAATCCTGTGAAATAATGAAAACAATTGAATGAAACCTGCACTCACCCATTATGAAGTTAACTCTGCCAGCCACTCCATAATCTTGACCCTGCTCAGCCAACTCCTTGACGTCGGGTATGGTTGGTAACGTTACTGCGGCCAGCATTAGCAACTAGGCTGCTAGGCTTGCTAAATCGGTAAGCATTAGGCTACTGAAGAAAGCTAATCTTTTTAGCTACGTTATATTATCATCTTTCTTCTAGGCTATAAGTTAACCTTTGTTTACGGCCACTGGCACTAACCTGACGCTAGCTGTCAAATCACCGGAAGTTTTCACCGGAAGTACTGGCGCACACACAAAAGTTTGAACGTCAACCGCTCCACTCTGCACGCTTTTCGGACTTCACGAAGGCCTACGATCTTTTTTTTTTGTCCCGCCCACTTCAAATCAAACCGTGATTGGTCAATTTTCCCATCACTCTCCAAACCAAAACACATAGCTTGGCCTTCCCCGAGATGCGTGAAGTCCTAACCAATTAATGAGCCGGTTAATCTTGCTTCGATAGAGATGGACGATTCTGATTGGATAGTATGTTTCAGGACAGTAACCCTTTCATTGCCGATGTGAATTTGACAGTAAACTTAACTTTGGAACATAGATTAGCGAGAATGTAGTATTAAATGTATTGTATTAAATTAAATGAGAGTGATTGAGTTTTTTTATGTATACATATATTATTATTTAATACTAATATGTTTTTGTTCTGAATTTTTTAAGGCCTTCTCTGAAGGCGTAGAAGGCCCTGAGGGTTCCCCTCTTGTATCGAGTCCTGTTTTTTTAATCAAAGGTTGCACTACTGCATGTTTGAAATGTTCTGGGACCACACCTGAGGACAAACTGCAATTAATAAGTGCCAGAACAGAGGACCCTATAGTGGGGAGAACCTCTTTAAATAGCCGAGGAGGGATCACATCATTTGGAGAACCTGAGGCCTTTAACTGACCAACAGCCTTCTGTAACAAGGACAGAGTCACAGGCTCAAACCTGTCAGAAAGAGCAGAGCAGGCCACAGAGACTCAAGTGTCCTGTGCAGAAGGTGAGATTAAAGCCCTAATGGAGGCAACCTTATCAATAAAAAAGTGAAGAACATTATCACACACAGCAGGGGAGGACTCAATAAAGGCAGTCTGTGGGGCATTAAGAACAGAATCAATGTTCTTAAACACAACACAAGGCTTATGACAGTTAGACAGAAAAATGTCAGAGAAATGTTTCAAAGTTGTCTGAGAATGACGACAGCAGTCCCTTAAAATATGAAAGGACACCTGCAGTATGTTCTTTCCCACTTGCGTCAGCTCTACGGCACTCACCTCTGACAGCACGAGTTGCATCATTCAGCCAGGGCTCACATTTAGTCCTAAACTGCCTGTTTTTCAACGGAGCCACGGTGTCTCAAACTGATTGGCAGGTGGAATGAAACCATGAGCTAAGTTCCTCCATATCGTTGTTCATACTCCCAGTGACACAGTTGTGAGTCTGACTGAAAACGACAGAGAACTGAGCAGCAGTGGAAGGGTTAATGATGCGACAGCGTCGGGCAGCAGCGCGAGGTTTAACTGGACTACAGCCGAGAGGCACCTCAAATAATACAGGCATATGAACAGAAAATGCTGCGTCACAAACCTCTAAGTTAAAAACTGGCAAACCAAAAGATAAAACCAGATCAAGTGTGTGTCCGCCTTGTTGTGTTGGACCAGACACAAGATTTAAAGAGTCAATGAGGCTTCAAACAGGCTCACTTCAAAGCTGATGAACCAGGATAGTAGCGATAGCTGCTTACATTTATAGTGAGTCTTAAAAACCATGGCAGTCTTAAAAACCAAAGTTCAGGGAAAGCGCTGGACTCACCAACACTCAGCCAGGTCTGTCACACAGAGAAAGTCATTTTGGATTACATGTAACTTTGTGATTGGTTAAGTATTCTTGGTGTTTTATTCCCACAATTCCATCTCCTATAATTTCAGGTTTCATATCAACACTAGCTTGTAATATCAGTTAATTTTAGATTATACCACAGGCATTACTGTTTGTAAACATGATATTCAAACTCAGCCTTTCTTGTAGCTGTGATGAGCTCAGAAGACAAAGGCAAACCGACAGCTGCTGCGTCAAAACAAGCTACAGAATTAACAAAGAAGGATAGATTTGATAATGACAAGAAAGGATTAAATCTGAACAATACAATATTTTCTACAGCAATTACATTCTTATACACAAATAAAAACCAGCACAATATTAAATAATCTTGATTAAAAATTTTTTAAATGATTTTCTTTTGCCAATTTAGGTGAAGTGCACTAACCCATGTACTATAACTGCTCTGTGTACCATAGAGAACAGAGGACACAGAAGTATAGAGTGAATATAAGCAAATTAATGTCAACCTGAATGTTTCACCACGGTTACATTCTAATGTACACAGAAAACAAACAATTTATAAAAATGTGGTTCATGTTCTCACAAGGATGGCCAACTGACATCAAATCAAATCAAATTTTATTTATATGGCACTTTTCATGCTTAAAACGCAACACAAAGTGCCTCAGAGGCTAAAAACAACGACAAAACAAATTTAAAAAACAAACAAAAAAACCCAACCCTCCCAGCCTCATAAATACATAAATAGCAGTAAAATAAGATAAAAAAGTGAAAGACTAAAGCAGTAAAATAAGATAAAAAAAAGTGAAAACATGAATATTCTTAAGATGGTTAAAGCCTATCTTTGTTATGTTTTTGATATATGGAATAAAACTAAGCTCAGAGTGAAAAATCCCCTCAGATTTTTTAGTTTATGATGGTTTAAGATCTTATAATTTTGTTAAGTTTCTCTCTCTGGCCTTCAGGACCAATGACTAAAACCTCAGTTTCGTCCTGGTTGAGCTGTAGGAAATTTGCTGCCATCCATGACTTGATATCTAAAATGCAGTTAAAAAGGGCATCAAGTGGGCCTATGTCATCAGGAGACACGGCAATGTACGAGTATGTGCATTACAGGCAGTGTATGCGTCAGCTGATGCCGTGCCTCCTGATGAAGCATGTAAAGATTAAAAAGAATTGGACCTAAAATGGACCCCTGGGGAACCCCACACTTGATCTCATGGGTTCCTGAGGAACATGTATCCAAACTTACAAAGAAGAATCGATCAGTGAGGTAGGAAACAAACCAGTTAAAGGTCCCATGGCATGAAAATTTCACTCTCAGAGGTTTTTTAGCCTTAAAATGAGTTCCTCTAGCCTCCTTAAGTCACCCCAGTGGGTAGAAATTCCAAAATGTATTCACTAAGCAGTACAGCATTTCCTCCATGTTTTGAAAAGAGCGCCTCCAAGTGTCTCACTGATTCAAGGCCCCTGGTTTGACGTCATGCCAGGATAGAGCTCATCAAAATTCCCCACGCCCTCTCTCCGCCACGCCCTCTGTCTCCACCCGCACCTGTATTACCTTACCCGCCCAACTCATGTGGAGTAGACCGAGAGTCGCCAAAGAAGAAGACTCGCCAGTTACGACTGAAGACAGAAGATACAGGAATGGCTTCCAAACGACTTTACCATGCGAAATGTACTGTGCCAGGATGTGAAGATGAAGAGAAGAGTCTGTTTGCGCTTCCATCCTCTGACCCTTTGAAAACGGAATGGCTTAATTTCATTTACACGGGACAGGTGCCCATGCATGTCACAAAGAGCGTCAATGTTTGCGCGACACATTTCACAGAGGAATGTTTTTACAACTTGGGACAGTACAGGGCAGGTTTTGCCCTACACCTGAAGTTGAAGCCTGGATCAGTGCCAAGCCTTGCCGGTCCATCAGCTACCCACAACGATCAAGTAAGTCATAATTATTTGCTAGCCGCTAGCTACTTTATGGGTGCCAGCTAACTAGCCAACATTAGCTGTGGAGGTATTTATCCATGAAACCTACACTGCGCTACAAAACCAATACTCTGTTAAACTGGTTAGATTTGGAAAATTGGTTGTAAAACAAGACATTTGTCTTTTGACCAAGTATCTTACGTGTAGGGGACTACATAAAGCATGAATACTTAGGTAAGCAAGCCTAGTTATTGGCATGTTCTGCGGCTAGATACGTCTGTTACACGGAAAATGACGCCCGACGAAAACAATTCATATGTTGTAAGCCTTTGTTACGGTTTGTGACCTTTTAGTATTTTTTTTTTTTTGTTTACGTCGAGTCGTTTCTGCGTCTTTCGTGTGGGATACGCGATCGGGTGTTGTGGCTAGGTGAAGGGTAGGGATGTTTAGCAAACGTTTGCTGACTACCCTCGAACATACACCATTATGTATCTGTCAATTCGAACACAGTTTTGACTTCAAATCTGTCGTGACGCGTCAGTTTATCACGAATGTAATGCTCGGCTTTCGAACCATGAGATGTGAGCTCTCTGTCTGCATCAGGTTCACTCTTCACTGGCCAGCACATCTTCACTGGCCAGTACATCAAGTGCTCACGTCCAGACATCCCGGACCAGGGATGCTGCCTGCTAGACTGACCCCATTGTCACTAGGACTGCAGCCACACCGAAGAATGTTGTCTTTCCCTATATTGGAATGCTTTGCAGGTGAGATGTTTTACCTTGTAGTTGTTGAAAGTTCTTGTAGTCTGAAATGTCATTATTGAGCCGGGTTTCTCCAGCACTATAAAGCACGAAACGCCTAGACCATGGTCGCCTGAAAAGATTGTCTTGTGAATGTAATTTATATTTGATTTACCAAAAAATGTATACTTTTAAGGGGTTTTCAGATCATAGTTCCTATGAAACTTCACAATATATGAAAAGCTTTTTCCAAAATGCTTTATACCTACTTTCAAAAATGTTGTTTTATTTGTTACTACCATTAAAAGCAGCATTTAAATGTTTCAACATGTTATGCAAATCTCAGCTAATATCACTTTTCCTGATGCTTGAAATCAGATTTAAAAAAAGTAATGAGAACGGCTTTTATAGCATTTTGGAAAAGAGCTTTTCATATGCTCTCCAATGATGATGCATGTGTCTCTACCAGCTAACCCCCACCACCATGACAAATGAAAATTCTGTGAGAAACACTGTTTACACATTGTTTCTTGTACTTTCAGACTGTACTTGGCGGCGATCCACTTTAATGAAAATGCGAACCGACCACAGGCCCAGACAGCAGACGGTGTACCTCTTTTCAAAATCTCCTTTCCCAAATCCAAGAAGGGAGAGTGCACAATCAAACGTCAAAAGACTAAGCCAACCTTTGGTAAGACCTCAAAAGTTCAAGAATTCAAGTCCAACTACTTTTGCCTTTATCAAATTTACTGAGGTTAATTCCAACAAATAGGAATACAAAAAATGTGAGAAATAGAAATCTAAACAAACATAAATATATAGAACAAATATAAATATATAAATATATATAAATATAAACATTGAAATGTACAAATGACTAACTGAAATATACAAATGTTGTGCGTGTACAGTGTGTATGAATGTTCTGTGTGAAAAGGGTATGTGGATGTCCTGATGGACCTAATTTTTCACACGCGAGGCAGTCTAAACCCGGTGCAGTATCCTTCATCATCGGGGTACTCGGCACGGATACGCAGGACCACACAGGCAGGAATGACTACTCTGATCCGGCGACCCAAAAAGCCCCAGCACCACGCCACAAACTGCCTGTAGGCCAAATACCTGAAGCGCCTGGAAGAACAGATAGAAAAAATGACTCTTGCAGAGAATGTTGTTGTTCTTCTGTAATTGCTATGTTGTACATATTTACATATTCCTATGGATTATTCCTGATTGTGTTTTAATAATGTCTTGTAAATAAATCTACAAACACTCTTCATACTGTCTGCATAGTTGAATTCTCAGGCTCTATTGGGTGGGTATACTGTAAACTCTATGTATGTGGCTATGAGTAATTATTTTACAGCGCTTACCGATGCATTCTTCTCAGGCGTAAACTGCCAAAATGGTGCCTGTAGACTCGCTAAGCGGTTTGTAGCGAATATACATTGAGACAGACCGGCTCAAACCCTGGATGATCCAGCTCATGCTGGCTCTCCCGCCACTTCTCCTAGTAGTGCTGTGACCTAATAAAGATTAGAACTAGACATGGTAAGTGTCATTTCAGGAACAGGTAGATCCAAATGTTGTAGATCCAAATGTTTACAGTGTTACCTGAGGGATCTCCATGCAGCATCTACTCTCCCTTTCTGTGGGCATTGTCTCGCAAATTCCACATTGACACCTATTATTAAAAAAAAAGGCAGTGTAATGATATTCTGTTTTCAGGTAATGCCGGCAAATATAACAATGAAACATCTTTAGTGGCAAGTAAATGAGTTAACAGGTGAGCATGGAGAATAATTACATACTGGTCAGAATACTATCATGTTTTTTGCATGCCATAGGCTACTGTATAACTACATGGGCAACGAACAGCTGGCTGTTCCCAGTGAAGACAGGCTACTAAAAAGGTGTACACAGAAATCTGTAGCATAAGTTTAACTTTGTGTAGTTACACTTTGGATCCAGCACATGGTCAGGATATGATGAGGTATGTTTTTTTTGTATATTATAGCATGTAAACCTTTTTGTCTAGAAAACTTGGTTATAAATCGCTCCCCTTATGTCAACACTGGGTTGATCATAAGCGGGTGGAGAATCATTTGCCAAACAGGACAGTGTTTGTGGGGGTAAAAAGTCCATTGCAATTTTCGTGAAATTACCCACCGGCGTTTATTACAGTTGTTTTTCATAACATGTTGGCAATGTGTACTATGGGAAATACTTTGGCAGTGTTACTGTTGTACAATGCAAGGCGTCATTGAAAAAGTTACTTGGTGTAGAGACTGGAGATGCCAGCAGCCATACTCACTAATGTTAGCACTGCAAATACGTGCCCACATTGCAAAATAAGTTGGGAACTCATACGTTTTGTAAGCAAAAATAATATTTTAGGTAGTCCTGATGTAGTGACTACAATTTCTGCTCTAATTAGCCTACCGTAGGCTAAGCGACTGCTAGTATCTGCGCACCTCAGTGGTTCGGACCAACCCAACTATAAACTTCCAGACATAACATTTCAAACTCACCATTCTGAGACGTTTTGCTGAAGGTGCTGCTGATCTGCAGTTTGTTGCTGAACTGCCTGAGCCTCGGCTTCAGGGTCCGATTACGGGTCGAAGGCGAATGGTACTATGGTTTGCTCACCTGCCATTTCTATTTTTTTTTTCTACTAGCAGCTAACATGCGCGTAGCCAAAACAGAGAATCAGACACGCCCCCAATCAGCCATGACACACCCCTCGCGCTCCTCCTTGCTTCTCATTAGGAAAACAGGGCACTGGAGAAAGCGCTGAAATGGGGCTTTCTTCTAAGAGGCCAAATCTGCGTTTTCCGGGTGAATTTTGAGAATGCCTGGGGGTATAACATCCTGAAGCCTCCGAAAGCCCATTTAAAGCGCCGCTACTATACCATGCCATGGGAACTTTAAGAACAGTACCAGATAGGCCAACCTGGTTCCTTAGTCTGTGTAATAACATGTGATGGTCTACTGTAAGGAAGGCAGCGGTAAGATCCAGTAGTACCAGGACTGTGAGTTTATGGTTATCTAAGTTGCACTTGGTATCATTTAAAATCTTTAAAATGGCTGTCTCAGTACTGTGGTTCATCCTAAAACCAGACTGATACTTCTCTAAAATGTTCTTCATGTTTAAAAAATCATTTACTTGGTTAAAAACCAGTTTTTCTAATATTTTACTTAAAAATGGGAAGTTGGATACAGGCCGGTAATTGTTAAGAATGTTTGGGTCTAAATTGCTCTTCTTCAGAAGGGGCTTCAGCACCGCGGTTTTAAAAGAGGTGGGGAAGACCCCCGTCTGGAGAGAGCAATTCAAAATGTTTAAAAGCTGCTCCTCAAAGAATCCATCAAATGTTTTAAAAAACAGTTTGGGGATTGGGTCTAAAAGGCAGGTTGTAGGGTTTACCTGGGAGAAAACTTGACCAAATGTTCTCGCATCAACCAGGGCAAAACTCTCCAGTGTTTCCTCAGGTAAGAGCAATGATCCAGGTGTGGTGACAGCTAAAAACGTTTGAGATAAACCACTGGATCTGATGTCATCAATTCTACTTCTGAAGTGGTCTGGAGAGTCCTCACAGAGAGTATTTGTTTTTATTTTGCAGGATCTGTTTGTAAAAAGATAAATGGTGGAAAAGAGGAATTTGGGATTGTTTTTATGGTCAGATTAGTTTTTTGAAATGGGAAACTCTTGCCTGCTTGATTGCATTATTGTAGGTTTTGAGCTGTTGGCGTAAAATTTGGTAGTGTTACTTTTGATCTTCTCCATTTCCCCATCAGGGGATCTCATGTTAACACATTGAATACCGGCGGTGTTTACGGAATTATGTCGTAGAATCCCAGCGTTCTAAACCATTTTTTTGACGTTTTTTGTACAGTCACAGCATATTATGTGATAGGGCCACTGAAACATGTTATAGCTCGTTTGAAAGCTGAGACTTTAAACTCTTTGTGGGTCAAAACTGCGTGTCTCTAGGTGCCGCCATTAGCGAGCTATCCTTAGCTAAACCAAGGCGGGTATCCACCAAAATCAACAACAAACTGAGATATCGGGGCTTTTGTGAAAGGTGAGCGCACCTTTCAGCCTGTCGCACTTTAGATACTTACATATCCGGGTCAGAGGATTTGCGTCGTGTCGCATGTTGCAAAGCTAACCTGTTCATAAGACCGCCTCCTTAGACTTGTCGCGTGTCTTCTTCTCCTTCTTGTTGTTTGTTTATGTTACTTTACCGTCACCCTCTGGAAACCGACACGTGCGATTGGACAAAATGCGGAAATGCACAACAATCAATGCAGCGTTATCAAAATTGTTCTTGAGTTGACGCAAAGCGATTGGCGTAATGATCAAAATGTCCAGATGATGACACCAGTTTTTGACTGCCATCTATGTCAGTTCATCACATAATTACAAAAATCACGCAGAATGTGCATTAGAATGTATAGATTCAGAATCCATAAAAAAAACGTAAAAACGTATTTTTACCATTTGGGAGCCAACGCATGGGCAGTAAAAACGTAGTTTTACGTGACTTGGGAGTCAATGTGTTAACTGCTGCCAGATAGATTTGGACATGGTCCCCATTTAATATGAAATGCTCACACGGACCACCTAGAGTCTGTTTGTGTGAGCTGAAGCTGAACAAATACAATCATTTCAACCCCCTTAATGATGCTACTTTAACAATAAGAATAAGTTAAAACTTGGACATCAATTAGGTTGAGGCTTTCGGACCCAGGATATTTTACAATTCAAATTCAAAAATACTTTATTTATCCTAGAGGGAAATTAAATGTTGATGTAACTCAATTAAATCAAGGAGTTATTATAGATGCTGATGGCTGTGGGCAGGAAAGATTTCCTGTAGCGGTCCGTTTTGCATCCAAACTGAAGAAGCCTTTGACGGAAGAGACTCTGTTTTCCGATAACAGTCTCATGGAGAGGATGTTCAGGGTTGTCCATAATTCTCTTGATTTTATGCAAAATCCTTCTTTGCATTATTGTCTCCAGAGGTTCCACAGTCGTCCCCAGAACAGAACCAGCCTTCCTTATCAGGTTGTTGAGTCTTTTTAGGTCCCTGGTTCTGATGCTGCTGCCCCAACAGATGACGCAAGAGGAAATGACGCTCTCAACAACAGACTTGTAGAAGATCTGCAACATCTTGCTGCAAACCTTGAAGGACCTTAGCTTCCTCAAGAAGTACAGTCTGCTCTGTCCTTTCTTGTAGATGGCTTCACTGTTGTGTCTCCAGTCCAGTCTGTTGTCCAGATGAACACCAAGGTATTTATATTCCTCAACCACCTCCACTTCTTCTCCCATGATGGAAACAGGGTTTGATCTGACCCTGTTTCTCCTGAAATCTACAATCATCTCCTTTGTTTTGTTAACATTCAAGATGAGATGATTGTTCCCACACCATGCCACAAAGCGGTCCACCAGCTCTCTGTACTCAGCTTCTTGTCCATCTCTGATACACCCGACAACTGCAGAGTCATCTGAATATTTCTGTAGATGACAGGAGTCTGACTTGTACTGGAAGTCTGAAGTGTACAGAGTGAAAAGGAATGGTGAGAGTACAGTCCCCTGTGGTGCTCCTGTGCTGCTGATCACCTGGTTAGACACACAATTCTTCAGTCTGACAAACTGTGGTCTGTTTGTCAGGTAGTCATTAATCCAGGTGATTGTTGGTGAACTCTCTTGGCAAATAATATGGACGAAAACTTACTGCCAATAGTTCAATGTCAGGACTGCAGAGACGACTCTTCACAGTAACATGTCCTGTGTGACACCATCTGTTGTTGACAAGCACTGCCAATCCACCCCCTTTCCTTTTCCTGCTACTCTTTAAATCTCGATCTGCTCGTACAGTCAGGAAGCCCGGCAGAGAGACGCTGGAGTCAGGTATATGATCCTGTAGCCATGTCTCAGTAAAACACATAATGCTACATTCCCGATATTCTTGCTGAGTCCTTGTCAAGGTTAGAAGTTCATCCAACTTGTTAGCTAACGATCTTACATTGCCCATGATGACGAAAGGCAGAGATGGTTTGAACTTCTTCTTTCTCTCTCTCCTCTTTGCTACTGCTCTGCATCCACGACGCCTCCTTTTCAATTCCAGTGGGATTTCTGGCTTCAGTTGTCGCATTATTTCTGCTTTTCCAATGTTAATCAGCTGCTCCCTGTTGTAAACCACCCTGTTGCTATGGTTATGCATCATAACAAAAGAGCAAAATATACAAAAGTATTGGAAAAATCAATCCAGCTGCACAGCATCCAAGGCAGGAAGGAACAGTTGTCCAAAAAAATGCAATTTCTTCCAAGAAAAAACAGGAATGAAATTTAGATGTGACAATGTGACTCACTAAGAACTGAATCTTGATCCTGGCTATTTATAGTTTTCCTTTGAGTTCAACATAGTTCCCTTTTTCAACAGGTGCTGAACTAGTCATAAATGAGTCATTTTATTACAGCACCTACCCCCATATCCAAGGTATCTACTTTCATAATGAAATGATCTATGATTAAACCTAAGCATATTCCACTGTTAACACTTGATCAGCCAGAAATCTACCTGACTGTCCAGATGCGTGTAATTTCAATCTCAGTTAAGAGTTGTCAGACTCTTTTCTCTTCCTGTTTTCCAGCACAGGACTCAGGTGTTTCCACAGAGCTAAGCTAACTGCCTGACAGCTGTTGCTTCTCAGTGGCCTGCCTCATTGTTAAAACCCAGTATAGTGTGTGTGTGTGTGTGTGTGTGTGCGTGTGTGTGTGTGTGTGTGCGTGTGTGCGAGCGAATCAAATTTAGAGGGTGTTACAAACTAGCAACACACAATGAGGTAAGTGTTGTGCTTTGAGCTCGATCCAACCGACAGTGTGTGCCAAAAGAAGGAAATTGACAAGAACAAAAGCGACTGGGACTGATGAGAGAAACCATACGGTTGTCAGCACACCTGCAAGTTAGTTCGTTAGTCTGGCAGCTGCAGCTATGCATTTCTTGACAGCATTCCCTTATGATTCGACTTAGGGCGGTAGGTCAAGTCCAAAGTTTTTAGCTCAGATTTAGTTTAAATAGGTGGAATTCCCAAAATTTTGTTTGTTTGTTTCTTTATTTGTTTCAAATCTGTATACAGAATAGAGTTTCACAGTTAGCTACAACACTACGATTTGAAAAGGGGATGGAGGAAGCTTTGCTTTTAATATTCCAACCCCTCACTCAACCGCTCACAACAAAACAATCACAAAATTCACAACAAAACAAACATTAAAAACACAATTCACTACAATAACTCTCAACACAAACACAGGACAAAGACAGAGACACAGACAGGCCCAGACAAACTCCAACCCTACACCCCTCTCCCCACAGAATATACATGTATATTTACATATACATACATACATATGTATACACATACACACATAACATACACAAAATCCGTATACTAAGGGAAAAAAAATTAAAAAATAAATTAAAAAAAGAAAAAATAGAGAACATGTCACATCATACTACATCAGGGGTCCGTTTCACAAAGCAGGTTCAATCAACTCTGAGTCTATTCCTGATCTCTGAGTTGATCTACTCTGAGATAGAAAACCCTGAGTTTTCAGTTCCACAAACGCTGATTTGAGTGAGGTTAATCAACTCTGAGTAGGTTCACCTTGAGTTTAGCGCGTGCACCACAACTTTAAAAAGCCAGCATCAATGGAGCCCCGATTCGACGAGTCACCTTGGCAACGGGGAAGAGGAGGGGCTACGTTTTTCACCAACTTCGAATTGGAAATCTTAATGCGCTCATACGACGAGTTTCAAAGCGTTTTTAGAAATAAGTGCAACACCGTTGCAGCAGCAAAAGTGTAAGTTTAAATGTAGTCCTTTGCAATCACAATAATATTACAGGGAAACTGCTTGAATGGTAGCCCATTCATTTATTTCATTTAGGTGCAATCCCGCGGGGGAGAAGCACACTTGGCAGTTTAAGATGAAATATAAAAACATTGTTCAAACAGGTGAGACCTCGGCATGGAGGTACCTCATTTTGATCATGTTTTACACTGTAAAGTAAAGATTAAGTGGCTATTTTACTGTGCAGTTATTTTATTCACAACATGATGCTGTTTTCACACACATAAACTATGTCTTCTCATCTATATCATCCATCCATCCATTATCTATACCGCTGAATCCGTCAGTCGGGTCGCGGGGGGGCTGGAGCCTATCCCAGCGGTCAATGGGCAAGAGGCGGGGTACACCCTGGACAGGCCGCCAGTCCATCGCAGGGCCACATAGAGACATACGAGACAAACAACCATACACACTCACAGTCACTCCTAAGGACAATTTAGAGTCATCATCTATATCATGTTCTGTTAAATAATTAAGCCTATTTAAACTAACACAGACTTCTACTGAGCCAACAGAAAGAAGGCAGATGCCCGTAAAACGGGTGGTGCCCAGCACCGCCACCTCTTACGGGAGGGCAGTGGCTGAGGGAATCCCCGGAGGGAATCCACCCCCAAGACACCAGTGCCTTTATAAAATATAATAGGCGTAGCCTATATATGTCTTTTTTAAGCCTATTCATACAAATATTTATTTGTCTTTTTTTCTTTTGTCCCAACACATTCTGATGGTGCCGCTCAAAAAGATAATTGTCGGTAAATGCAAAAATCTGTGCGCGGTCTGATGACCATCTCCGACGAATATTTATTTCTCTGCGCAATAATGCTGTACCTTCATCCACGGGATCGTTGTCATAAGGACATGTTCGTGAAAAAAGTCGCCTCCTACTGTGCCTAATGGACTTATAGAAGTAGAAGAACTCGCTCTGCTGACTGAATGAATGAGGAAATCAAATGGCGTGTGTGGCTGAAAGAGGGCGGAGACAGAAAGAAACTCAAGGTTTCTTGAATAAAACCTGGTCCCGACCAGGTTAGGTTCAGAGAGTCTGTTACTCCGGTAACTGACCGTGAGGTTCAGTTACCTCTCTTTGTGAAACAGGCTAGTTACCCCTCTTTCTCGGGGTTGAGTTACCTCCCTTTGTGAAACGGAAAACTCAGGGTTTCCCTCATTTCAGGGTTAACCTACTCAGAGTTTTCACTAAACCTGCTACGTGAAACGGACCTCTGTAGTGGTAGTTGTAGCAGCAAGAGTAGTAGTAGTAGTTAAAAAAAAAAAAATAATAATAATAATAATAATAAAATAAAAAAAATAAAACTACCAATAGTTAATACAATAGGTTTTTGAGGATCAGTCACTCTCCTCCTGGTATTTCCTCATCACCTTTCTTTTGAACATTATTTTAAACTTTACCAAATTTGTACAGGTTTTTGTTTCCTGTTAGACTGTTCCATAATGTGACTCCCCTCACCGAAATACACATAGATTTAAAGTCAAGCTAAAAAAAAAAATGGTGCATCACTTGGCACCACCACTTTATAGATGGTGAAATTGAGATTTCTCCGGATATTAGATAGATTTAAATGAAAAACACTTCAATGTATTTAGAAATGAATAAGAACCCCCTCCTACTCAGAACTGGACGGAGAGAGACGGGATATCACGTGAGACCAAATGTCTTCATCAATTGATTTATGACTTGTGCAGCGAAAAGAGTTATATCCGCTGAGAACATGTTTTATCACATTTGGGAGCACCAGCATTCTACTACACAAAAGAGTAAACAAGTAGTTCTCCCAGAAAGATGAATGCTGACACAGTAGCCGCATTCGGACAGAGCAGTCCTAAGAACGCAGTCCTAAGAACGGTCCTCCTCGAATTCCGTCCTAATAACTGCCCTTCCCCAGGGGAACTGTTTCAGTTTGCATTCCCACATGAGTCGGGACCCTGACAGATACTGATGCGACGCAGCCGTCTGCGTCAGCGACGTGTTACTTTAGCGCCACACTCAACAACAAAACAGAACAAAACAAAACCCGCGAAAAGTAAGGAGAAAAGAAAAAAACACCACCAAGAAGCTAACATGGAGAGCGGGGAGGCCACCGTGTTCATGGTCTGCATGATGGTGATATTAATCATGGACGATCACATGGGGCGTCTAACATGGAGGCTGGAAGAGCTCACAGAGAGAGTCAGGAGACGCAGGATGGAGCGCAGGCCATATTCTTTCTTTCTTTCTTTCTTTCTTTCTTTCTTTCTTTCTGCGTTGCATGCTGGGAGTGTGTTGGTGGTGGTGAGGCTGCAAGTGGGGAGTCTGAGAGAGTGAAAGAGTTGTCTCTAAAGTTCTTTTTCTGATCTTTTCCTTTCATGTGTTGGTTTTTCTTAATACTCTTTATATAAACTGATTCTACGTCGCGGGGTTATTTGTTTTTTGTTTAGTGCTAGTAGCGCTGTTTGCGGGAATGGCGTCCTCAGGGGCGCCGCACCTCTCTATGAAGAATGGGATTCGGATTCAGCCTGACCCGTCAATCCCAGTTGAGACAGTTCTTTTTGCTGTAGGAGATATTGTTGGTCACATAAATTTAAATTATGCTTCGAGAATGAATAAGGGAGTAGTGATATTTTTGAAAGAGGAGCGATTTGTTACCCAGTTGATTGTCAGCGGGGTGACAATAGGCGGAGAGTACCTGCAGGTGTCCCCGCTGGCAGTGCCCTCCACCCGGGTGATTGTTTCGGGTGTGCCGCCCTTCATTCCGAATAACTTGCTGGAGAAAGAGCTCCAGCGTTTTGGAAAACTTGCCAGCGGTTTCAAAACTGTGGGCTTGGGATGTAAGGATGATAAATTAAAACATGTTCAATCTTTTAGGAGACAGGTGTTTATGTTTTTAAACTCTGCTACACAGACGCTGGAAGTGTCGTTCAGAGTTGAATATGAGGAAGGATCTTATATGGTTTACGCGAGCACTGGAAACCTCAGATGTTTTGAGTGTGGGGATGTTGGACATAAACGGGCCGCTTGCCCGCACAAAAACCCGACAGCGCAGGTTGAGATAAATCCAAATGCAGAGATGTCGCTGGCCGCTGGTGTTCCTGTGGTTGCGGAGGAGGGGGCGCCTCCCCGTCAACTGTCTCTGATGCTGGGGAGGGAAGCAGTGCTCTGGATATACAGCCTGTAAGGGATGACACTGGGAAAATTGGAATCAGGGTTCCAAAAGATTCCCCAATCTGTGGCCATCTTGACTCAGAAACCGATCAGACGGCTAATTGTAACCAGGCCCGTTTCTAGGATTTTGGGGGCCCTAGGCAAAAGGGGTTGTTGGGGGCCCTAGGGCTTTTTTTTTTTTCCCCAGAAAATTTTTTATTTCCTACATGCAGTTTTGTGCATTTTAATCACAAAAGAGGTCAAACATAATCTGAAAAGTAGCCTTTATTAAAAAAAAAAGTAAGTGTTTCATAGGGATGTGGCAGTCTTGAAATTGACGAAATATTGGTCACATGATCATAGATCAGACGCATCATTACAAAGCCAACAGGGTCACAAGAAATGTGTTCACCAACTGCTAAAGACTGCTAACAAATAAAGCTTACCAGAAAACTATTAGCCTACCATGCAGTCCTGTTGTATAACAGAACTAAAACCGACTTGGTAATAGATTGGTAATATCTGACCACGGTCATAAACTTATTTGCCATTTGTTTAAAATAGTTATGATTGGCTTGGTATGGGAGCAATTTGAATGTGCCCTCGACACAAGACACGATTAATAAAGTATCTCCAATCTAATCAAATAAAAAAAAAAAAACGAGCACAGACCGCTCATACAGTCAATGGCACGTACCCATAGAAAAAATACACACTCACACACACATCACACAACCTGACTATCGACTGCTAACAACCATGATCAGTAACCTACACAAACCCAGACACATAATGGCTCGGCGGCCAGCAATCGGATAAACCAATGAAGTGAATCAATCCTGTGAAAGAATGAAAACAAGTGAATGAAACCTGCACTCACCCATTATGAAGTTAACTCTGCCAGCCCCATAATCTTGCCCCTGCTCATCCAACTCCTTGACGTCGGGTATGGTTGGTAACGTTACGGCGGCTAGCATTAGCAACGAGGCTGCTAGGCTTGCTAAATCGGTAAGCATTAGGCTACTGAAGAAAGCTAGTCTTTTTAGCTACGTTATATTATCATCTTTCTTCTCGGCTATAAGTTAACCTTTGTTTACGGCCACTGGCCCTAACCTGACGAGCTAGCTGTCAAATCACCGGAAGTTTTCACCGGAAGTACTGGCGCACACACAAAAGTTCGAACGTCAACGGTCGCCATATTGTGCACAGATCGAATTTTCATGTTTTTTTTCTCCTCCTCTTCCTTTTTCTTCTTCCCTTTTTGGTTCCCAGAGAGATAATTTCGCTTCATTGTCAGTTCTAGGTATTTGCACTTGACTTGACGCTGTCGCTGATGCAGCCAACCAATGGGTAGGGGGGGGCCCCCTCGAGCTTGGGTATTTCGACTACACTGTCGTTGCGCTTTTCGGCCATCGCGTGCTCTAGGGAGGCGCTCTTGCTGCCCTCGCAGCAGAGCCCTTCATACAGATGACTGCGCATTATTATGAAGCTATTTAAAATCGTCATTGCTGTTGAATACATAACCTGTCTTATTGGTATGCATGTTGTTTGATTCATGTTGCATTTGTGTCAGACTTTTCTTTCAATTAAAAAAAAAAATAAAAATACATAACCTGTCGTCCTTGGGGGGCCCCCTCCTACTTGGGGGCCCTAGGCAATTGCCTACATTGCCTACCTTAACGCAACGGGCCTGATTGTAACCCTGTCGCTGCTGAGGCAGCGGTGCTGCCTGCAGGTGAAGCTACACAGGCAGAAGACATGGAGTATGACAGTGATTCAGACAACTTCTCAATAGCAGATTCCCAAACATACACTGGTGACTTGTACACTTTGGATGAAATCAACGTTTTCCTTGATGAAACTTTTGGAAAACATGTTAAAATTCTTGAGTATTTTCCTGATGCGGAAAAATTTATCAAGAGCGCACTAATGGTACAGCAAGGCCCAATCCCAATTCACCCCTTGGCCCCACCCCTTACCCCTTACCCTCCGTTTTGCGCGTTCACGTGTAGGGGTAGTGTTGTCCCAATGCTCTTCCAAAGCCCTTCTCCTTAACCCTACCCCTACGTTGTAGCCCTTCAAACGGAGGGCTTCGGCCAGGCAGACTCCGTTTGAAGGGGTATGATATATTTCCCAGAGTACAACGCGACTACCGGGAGATCGCGAGTCTTTTTAAAAATGGCAGAAGCAAGTGCACCACACAAATGTAAGTTCTTCTATTTTTTTGCCATAATTTAACTGTTTTAATCGTTTTAGGTTGTGATAACTGGTGTATTGTGTGAGTTTAACATGGTGGCAATGTGTAGTTATTTTCTGCTATAAACGCACATGGGAAAAGTCGCTATTTTACATGGAGTAATCGGTCAATGCATGTGAAGGTGCTACAAAAGAGTTGTCGTTTTTTAAATTGTAACACGAGTATTTACAAGCAATGTAGTTGGTTAACCATAGAGAAGTTCCTTTTGAGTGACATGAGCGTCATTTCGCTACCTATTATCACAAGTATTCATATACGTGACTGATTCACAGGGACTCAAGCACAAACAAAGAGCCTGATCAGGTTTAGCGCCGAAAACGAAGATCTGTTTCTAAAGTCATCCCCATCCCCAAAAAGAAGTAGGAAGTCCAATCCCATAATGGATTACCTGATACAGGAGAGCCTGAAGGAGCAGAAGCGCCACGAGGAGATGGAGCAGAAAACGGAGCGCTTTTTAGCTCTGTTTGAGCACATGATAGACAAACTTTACGGTGAGTTGATGCGCCATGCACCTATTGTACACACAGCCACCACTACCGCATTCTGAAACACCTTTTTTTAATTTTTTACAATGGATGAAAGTGCATGCTATAATGTCATGTCGTGTCTTGTTCCCCCAGAACATCACTGAGCCCATGCAGCACCTCCGCTGTTCCTGCTCCGGTCATCTCGTTCTCGATGATTGCACTGTTGCCCGTTTATATTCATACTGTTTATTGTCCATATTTGCACCACACACTTTACAGCAGACACTTTAAGCTGTTATTTCTGAAAATAAGCTGCCTTACCAGTCTGTAATGTGAGCCTAATAAAAGAAATTAAGGACAAAAGGTTTGTGAGCATGATTATCACATCAACATCATATTAACGACTGGAACGGATATTGGTATGAAGATATTTATTATACAAGGGATAACAAAAAAATGGGGTACATTCTCAAACAAAACAATAACATCTTAACAGATCATTTTATGTTGTTGTCCAATCGGCAATAATTTCTAGGATGACCCATCTGCTGGAAAGAAAAACATGGAAAGATCAGGCTTTCATCCTTCCATACCAACACATTGATAGCACACACAATGCAGTGCATTTATTTATGTCATCAAATCTGAACCTGGTACAAAGAAAACCGCTTCAAAAACGCATGAGCTGCATGTTTATCCCAAACGGAACGAGGCGAGTAACAAAGGCTAAACGTTAGCTTATGTTTTCAGCTAGGTTAGCCAGGTAGGATACTACTCCAGTCAATAAATCAGCAAATCCAACGAGACAAGCAAATTGTTTCTATATTACACGATATCACAAATGTACAGTTAGAAGCACTTTCAAACACACACACACACAATCATATTCACACGCCGGCTCTGGAAGCTACCAGCTGCTCACTCACACGCGTTATTTGCATTAATTTCTCATTGTACATACCGTAACAAGATCCAGCAATGCTCCCAGATGTCGAAGACGCCTTCACCTGATGGCACTCCGTCGATTCGACGCAGATATTTCTAAAAATATCCGAATAGCCCAGGACAGCGCGAACACCACAGCACCGGTCATGTTTGTTTACTTCTGGCTAAAGCTGTCGCTTTTGGTTACGTAACAACTGACGGCGCGGACTTATTACGTTCGTGATTGTGAAGTGCTGTCCCAATTCGAAGGGGTATGTTTTCAGCCCTCCGCCTACCCCTACGTTCGAAGGGGCGAGGGGTAGGGGTGAGGGGTAGGCGAAGGGGTAGGAAAATAGAATTGGGATTGGGCCAAAATGGTAGATTTTGAAATGTTAGACGAAAAGAAACTGTTCCGTTTAAAAAAGCACATGACAAACGTCAGGAGACAGATATTAGCTAAAAAAGGGAAAGCTTCAAAACGGTTAAAAATTCAGAAATAAGACTCTGACTAATACTACACTGGGTGGTCTTCTTTTTACTGTCTTTGTCTGTTTTCCCTCTCCATTTTACCTGTATGAATAATATCAGGGTAGGGTCATTAAATATCAATGGTGGGAGGGATCCACACAAAAAGATGGTTAGTTTAGAGATGATTACTCAAAAGAAGCTTGATGTTGTGTTTTTACAAGAGACACATACAGATCATGAAAACGATGTTACTGGGCATGTATTGTTGTAATGTTTTAAATACTTGAACGCAGTTTTTCTAGAGAAGATAATTGCTTTGTTTTTGGGAGTATCATCCATTGACTCTTTTGGGCTTTCACATGCGCGAGCATGCAAACAACCGGTGAGTTACATGCTGTTTATAAAGTTGTTTTGTAACGTCCCCATGCCAGTAATGTGAGAACCATGCATATGGTTTTGATGGTAAGGCTTGTGACTTTATTGTCGGATGGTTTATAAAGTGGTGTGACGTTTCTGCTGTGTGCAAGTTGTTGTTTTACGTGGAAGGTTTAGCACTTGCCCCTTAGCCACCACGTATTAGCCTCGCATGACAGGCTGCGCAAACAGCGCAATCTCCACACAGGGAGCGCAGATTTGCACCGGTCTGTGTCCTACTGTCAGTATTTGACAACCTCTAGCAATGGGATTGCGCTTCAAATGCCCCGGAGTTCCCCTTTAAAATACCAGTCGGCGTGGATTTTTCGGTTGAGGAGTGTGGTTTGGCTGTTGGATAAATTGTTGGATGTGAAAGCGTGAAGGCAGCATCTAGAATGAATAATGCCGTAGTTTTGTTTTTGGACTATTGATAAGGTAAATAGCGTAGTTGAGAAGGGAATTGTTTTGAGAAACACGCAAATCACTGTTTTCCCCCTATTGAACCTTGCAAAAAAGATCATCTTGTCCAATCTGCCACCTTTTATCAGTGATGAGGTGTTGCTAAAGGAATTGTCACGTCATGGTCAAATCGTGTCAGCAATGAAAATGCTTTCGTCTGGTTGTAAATCAGCGAAGTTGAAACACGTTGTTTCATTTAGAAGACAAGTGTTTGTGATTTTAAAAAATGATAATGAGGAACTGAATATCGTGATGAAATTTAAGGTTGATGGATTTGATTACACAATATTTGCAACAGAAAATATGAGGTGTTTTAGATGCAATCAGGAAGGCCACTCAGTCCTGAAAAGATTCAAAAAGAACCTGTTCAGGTTAATGAAGATCCAAGGCAAGGAACATCAGCAGATACTTTGGTTGAGGCTCCAGCAGTTAATCCTGGAGAAGAAGTCTCAACAGAAAAGCCTAACCAGTCAGGTGTTTCAGAGTGTGAACTTGATAAAAGTCAGGAAGGCATGGAGAGTGTCAGTGCTTCTGCTGAAGTGCATGAGGAATTGAGCCAAACGACTACACAAGAAGGGGTTCAAGAAGGAAGGGATGTTGATGATTTAGCTCATAGTGAACAAAATTTGATGAGGGATGATGAAAGTTTTTTTTAAAGTACTAAACACTAAAAGAAAATCTGAAAAATCTAAAGGGGTAAAACTTAAAAAGATGCAGATGAAGGAAAAGAGTGGAAGAGAGAGTGACTCAGATGCCTTAACTGATTCTGATCAAATAAAGAATCTTCTGATTCTTCTATTCCTGATGGCCAGAGAACTAATGGATACAGTTTAGAACAGATTCAAAGTTTTTTGGAAGTAACAAAAGGAAAGCGGGAAGTGGCTATAGATGACTTTTTTCCTAGTAGGAAATCGTTTGTTGATTCAGTTAAATGGTTAATGAGACAAAGGACTTCTGATGGTTTGAGGGACACTGAAGTATATAGACTTCGAAAACGGATGCAGAAAATTCGAGCTAGAATTAAATGATTAGTTACATGAAAGTTAAAAAACAGCTGACAGGATGCTGTACTTTATTTTTCCTATGGTTCTTTTTTTGTGTGTGTGACTATGAGTAATTTTAAAATCTCTTCTTTAAATCTTAATGGTGCAAGGGATAAGAAGAAAAGGGCTGTGTATTATGAACTTTTAAAATCTAAAAGCATTGATATAGTTTTTGCTCAAGAAACTCATAGTAGCTTTGATAATGAAGTTGATTGGAAGAAAGAATGGGATGGGAATCTTGTTTTGAGTCATAAAACTTCGCAAAGTGCGGGAATAGCAATTCTTTTTTCAAGAAATTTTATTCCGGTTTCAATTGAAACTGAAAATATTGTGTCTGGAAGATTGTTAAAGGTTATTGTTAAGTATGAAAATATAAAGTTAATTTTACTGAATGTATATGCTCCTGTGACGCCAAATGAGCGATGTGTTTTTTTGGATAAATTAGCAGATACGCTGTTAAATTGTGCGTCAACAGATTATATGATTTTAGGAGGTGATTTTAATTGTACGGTAGATGATTTGGATAGAAATCATTTGGAGCCACATCTATATTCGAGAAAATTCTTGAAACGTGTTATTGAAACCTATGATTTGGTTGATGTATGGCGTTCTAAACATGGAAAAACAAGGCAATATTCATGGGCTCATTGTAAAGACAATTATATTTCTTTAGCAAGACTAGATAGGTTCTACTGTTATGCTCACCAGTTACAAATTATTAAATCATGCATCTTGAGTCCAGTGGGTTTTTCTGATCATTGTATAATCATAGGAAATGTTTACATTAATAATTTAAGACATAAGAGTGCATATTGGCACTTTAATACTGTTTTGTTAAATGACGGGTGTTTTAAAAGTGTTTTTTCTTTTTTTTGGAAACAATGGAAAATTATGAAATGTCAGTTTACGTCTATACAGCAGTGGTGGGATATTGGTCAAATAAAATTCAGCAGTTTTGTAATCAATACACACAAAATGTTAAGAATTAGAGATTGATATTGTGGAACTTCAGAATTTTTGTGAGTCCACTGGAAATCGAGGCCATATTCAGGCACTCAAAAGGAAACAAACTGCTTTGGCTGATCTGCTTGTGCTCAGAGCACAAGGAGCTCTGGTACGTTCACGTTTTCAAAATCTCTCTGAAATGGATGCTCCCTCTAAATTCTTCTTCAGCTTGGAGAAGAAAAATGGACAAAATCATCTTATTCATTGTATTCGGTCAGAAGATGGAAAAGAGCTGACAGAACTTACTGAACTGCGAAAAAGAGCTGTGGACTTTTTCTCAAGACTGTATGTTAGTGAGTTTAAAGAAGACTCTGTGATGACAGAAACTTTTCTCGACAACATGCCAAAGGTTGCAGACCAAGATAAAGTTTTGATGAAGAATGCTCTAACCTTGCAAGAACTGCAGGAGGCACTGATGAGCATGGAAAATGGCAAAGCTCCGGGAATAGACGGTTTGCCGATGGAATTTTATAAATCTTTTTGGCCTGTGTTGGCTGAAGATTTGTTGGAGGTCCTCAATGACAGCATAACGAGGGGAAAATTACCCCTTAGCTGTCGCAGAGCTGTGCTCACTCTTCTTCCAAAAAAGGGAGATCTTTATGAAATAAAGAATTGGAGACCTGTCAGTCTATTGTGTACTGAATATCAGATCTTCTTGAAGGCTCTGGCTTGCAGATTGAGAAAAGTTATAGATCAAGTCATACATGTTGATCAGTCCTACTGTATTCCTGGGAAATCAATAGGAGATATCATTAATTCGAGACTATTTGGACATCTCTAATTCATTGGATATAAATTTTGGTCTGATTTCTTTTGACCAAGAAAAGGCATTTGATCGGGTGGAGCACCAATATCTTTGGAATAGTCTGAAGGCTTTTGGTTTTCCCTCTGGTTTTATTGCTATGATTAAAACCCTTTATTGTGACATTGAAAGTGTATTGAAGGTCAATGGGGGTTTAAGTGCTCCTTTTAATGTCCAGAGAGGTATTTGGCAAGGGTGTGCGATGTCTGGTATGTTGTACTCTTTAAGTATTGAACCCTTACTATGTCAAATCAGGAAAAGATTAAAAGGTGTAAAAATAAATGAATTTTCTTTACCTTTTAAACTTTCTGCATATGCAGATGATGTTATTGTAGCGATAACAAAAGAGCTAGATGTTCTCACTTTAACTGAAATTATTGAATGTTTTGGTAAAATTTCTTCATCTAAAGTTAATTGGAGTAAAAGTAAAGCATTGCTAGTTGGTAAGTGGTCAAAAGAGGGACCTAAACTACCTAATGAGTTGAAGTGGGTGAAAGGTGGTTTTTAATATTTGGGTGTTTACTTAGGGGATCACATATGCCCCTTTTCCACCGAACATTTTTGTAACAGTACAGCTCTACACGGTACGACTCTACCCTGATTGGGAGCTTTTCCATTGCAGGTTGAAGGTGGGACCCATTACGATTTTTAGTACCGGCTAGTACCTGCTTCAGAGGTGGGTCTAGTCGGTACTGGTACTAGCCGATACTAAAACGTTACGTGATCAGTGCTGTCCACTGATTGGTCAGGTGAAATTACGTCATACACGCCACTAAGCTCGGGGAGCTTTAAATAATCACCTGCCATGTATGAAAACACAGCTGCGAGAGCAACAGAGAGTAAACAGAAATACGAATATGGAAGACCAGAGAAGGAAAGCCAACCCATGGACAGTGAGCGAGGTGCAGGTATTGCCAAAGTTTCCTTTCTTTTTCAAGTATATTTCGTCTTGCCTCTTCTTCTCTTCGCCTGAAGCCTACGTCACGTTAGTGGTGAACGGGCCGACTCCGCACACTTCCAGGTCACGGTTTGGGTAGAAAAGGAAATGGTACTGGTGCCGTGTCGTGTCGTGTAGTGTCGCGCTATATTGAACCGAGTAGAGTAGGGCTAGCTTGGCGGTGGAAAAGGGGCAATAGAGGAAATGAAAAACTGGGAAGGTCTTTTTGAGCTGATGGAGGGCAGGTTAAAGAAATGGCAATGGCTTCTACCACGATTATCGTATAGAGGCCGTACACTTATTATCAATAATCTTGTTGCTTCATCTTTGTGGCATCGTTTAGCAGTGCTGGAACCTCCACCAAATTTCTTGGTAAAATTACAGACTATCATAGTTAAAGCGGCACAATGCAACTTTTTCATGGTCATAAAATTGCTTGGCAATCATCAGATTGCTTGGCTGACCCGTTCTGATGAAAACGGTGACATTTCCATCTCCATCTGGTGGCCCTAGACCGAAACAGCGCTTGCAACTTTGCCTGTGGCGCCGCGTGCTTTGTTTACCTCTGGAAGTCTCGCGACACACGAGAGCCGAGAACTACTGCTTCACGGCAGGTCTAAAGGGCTCTGAGCCGAGCCAGGTAGCCTGATAAGACACACCCCCTCTCCATTAGCTGTCGACGGCTCTCCAACTCTCTGCCAGTGTCTTGAAAAATAAACCGTAAATTGCCTCTGGTGGGTTTACGACAGTCTGGCTAGACTGTCGCCTTATTTTCTACGGAGCTCCCCCTACAGCTTTGAGGTGTGTATTGCATGGTAAACAAACCCTGTATTACTGAAAGTTGCATAGCGCCGCTTTAACTTTTTTTGGGAAAGGTTGCATTGGGTCCCTCAGAGTGTTCTGTTTTTACCTAAGGAAGAAGAAGGACAAGGTTTGATTCATTTAGAAAGTAGGAAAGCAGCCTTTAGATTACAGTTTTTACAGAGTTTTTTTTAATGGAGATCAAGATGTTTTGTGGAGGCAGGTCACAGACTGTTTATTTTCAAAAGTGGGTGGTTTAGGCCTTGGTAAAACTTTATTTATTTTGGACCACTCAAGATATAGTGTAAAATGTTTGTAATCTTTTTATGTCAGTATTTTGAAAACTTGAAAACTAATGGAAATAAAGAGACTGGAACATCTACATCGTTAAACTGGCTTTTGATGGAACCTGTCCTCAAATGATCTTGTTTGGGTTCAGCGTGGGACGATATGGCTATGATTTCTGAACTGTTATTTAAAAATGGCATTGTTACGCTGAAACATTTGCTTGAACTTGTTGGTCCTGAAGTGGGAGATGTGGTTTCCCTTGCGAGAAGGCTGGGGATTCATTCTCTGCGAATTGTTGGCATGATGCTGGCAAGACTCAAGCAAGTGTTATCGGATAAGGACAAAAGACTCATGGATGGATGGTTTAACGGACAATTAACATCTGAAAAAACAGATCCTTTTATTCAAATATGTTTCAAGCCGCAATTGTTTAACATTGAATGTCTTGGGGGTTTTCTGGAGAAAGGGAAAAATGAATGGACAACATTGGATTCTGTGAGTGGGAAGACTTTATATATGTCAGGGATGGTGGGTGAGAAGGACACGGATGCGGACTTCAAAAAGCAAACTAGATTTATTTTACAAAAACAAAGTAACAAACAAAAGGCGCGGCTGAGCCGGATAACAAAGAAACTTAAACTGTGGAATCAAATGAAACATTAATAAGACTAGAAACAAAAAACAACTTAGCATGGATAAATACTTAACTTTGAAACACTTGACGTGGTGTGATGGTGCATAAGTATGGCGCAAGGATCTCACAAAAACTGAAGGCAAACAGGGAACTTAAGTACTGTGGGGAACTGATGAGTGCAGGTGACGTGAATGAAACTAATTGCAGGGAAACTAAAACATGGGAAAACTAAGAACTAAACTAAGACATGACTAAAACCAAACATGACCTAAAAACATAGTCCCATATATGAGATGTGTTAAAGCATTAAATAAGGGAAAGTTAAAGGGAAAAAAAGATATTCCTTGGAGAGGTTTTTTTAAAGTTGGTATTGATGTGAAACCTGCATGGGGTTTACTTTATAAAGCACCATTGACTAAAAATGTTGGTGATTTACAGTGGAGAATTTTGCATGGTATTATTGCAGTTAATACTTTTGTTTCTATTATTAATCCTGCTGTTTCAGATAAATGTCCTTTTTGTTCATTAAGGGAAACGATTTTTCATTGTTTTGTACAATGCGTTTGAATAATAGATTTATTTACACTACTTAGGGATATTTGGGGATTATTTGGAGAAAGTTTTACTGAACAGTGTTTTATTTTTTGTTTTTCATATGAAAAAAGAAAAAAGGGCGGTTGTTGAATTTTTTTCTTGGTCAAGCAAAGTTGGCCATTTATTTGAGCAGAAAGTATAAAATTAAAAATGAACAGAACACTGAGTGTGTGAAGCTTTTCAAGAGTATGATTAGAGCAAGAGTGATGTTAGAATATAAATATTACCTAAAAATGGATGAACTTAGTGTGTTTCAAAATATCTGGGATTATGAAAGTGTTTTGTTTACTTTGAATAATTCTGAACTTTCATTTACGAATGTGTTGGTTTGAAGATGAGTTGAATGTTTAATTGAATAATCATTGAGTACATAAATGAGTTTTTAAAAATCAAAATCTTTCTTTCTTTCTTTCTTTCTTTCTTTCTTTCTTTCTTTCTTTCGGTTCAGCATTCCTTCATCTTCACCTTCTGCTTTTTTACCGTCCAAGTGGATTTCCTTGTGTTCCTATAAAAGAGGCGGGCAACAAAAAAGATTTCAGATATCAAGCATACACATGGGGACATGTGAGAAAACACACCTAAATTAATACAAATGCCTCCAAAATAATGAGATTATGTATATTCACACTTTATTTGAGCTTTATCTACAGAATTTTGCTAGTTTGGGAACAAAGTTGTATGTGCCAACTTGTGATACATTTACCAATTTTGGAGAAGATCAGTTGTTTAAATCCTGGTCGGGGCACATCTCCAGCAATGTTAGAAACAACTTCAGCAAGACATGTAACTGGCTCAGAGGTTTTCTTTATACAGGTACGGAAACTGCATCACTTTAATGAGTTTCTGACACTTTTCAACATCGGTTTTGATGAGTGACCATGCAAGTGCTCCAGTCATCCAATTGAGCTTTCTAAAACCAAAGTAATGTCAAGGCAAGGCAAGGCAAGGCAAGGCAAGGCAAGGCAAGGCATCTTAATTTATATAGCACATTTCATACCACAGGCAACTCAATGTGCTTTACATAAAGTTTACACCATTTCTTCCCATGATAATCATGGGTAATGAGAGATCACTGACATTTAAAAGGACAGTGCAGGAATATCAAGAATGCAGTCGTGTTTAAAAAAAGACATGGTGGTAAGTGCATATACAGCAAGAGACAGCAAAAAGATAGGCTAAAGTAAAGGTTGAGGTATTGCAGTGCTTGTTAACATCAGATGGTGTAATACTGGACATATCTGTTGAAATGGTACCAGAAAAAAACAATTCATTTCAAGTCCAAAACTGGACTTTTAAAGTGCATTTAGACTCATTAACTTGGCTAAAATCGTGAAATTAAGCTTCTCCTAACTGGACAAACACCCAGATAAAGTGGTTGTAGCTTTTTAAAAAACAACAACCCTAAAACAAGTGTGCACTAATATAGCTACATTTCTCAGAAAACTTCTGTCATTCACAGATTTTCTGTTTCTTTTGTAAGATGGTTAAACACATCAGAAATTGTGTCTGTAAATCAGACTATTAATATAGTATGTGGTTATTTAGGGTTACTGAAAGCATTTCCAGACTGTTCCAGAGAAAAACTCTCACAATCTCCCACAGAGAAAGTCAAAAGTGTCAGAATTGTGAGTCCACTGTGTTGTGTCGTACATACTCTATAACTTGATTTACCTCCCCTGTTACAAGGTTACAAGGACAGTAGTCCAGTTAAATGGCCCAGTTGAGGTGAAACCATGGTGAAACCATTTAACCTGCAAAGCAAAGGATCTGTTTCTGTTTCATATGTTATTGAGAGTTCATCTGTATTATTCTGTATTATTCCCAAAATATGTGGCTATCTTTGGATATTTCAACCATGTCTTCTGTTGCACTTCTGCAATATTTCCCGTTCTTTTCATTATTATCCGTCCCTACACAAAATAAGACCTCATAATAAACCTCAATATTGTGTTAATCTTAAACTATTTGTCTCCATACTTGTGCTTTAACTTACTTTAAAATCAACTCCAAGCCTAGCTACTATAAAAGTAAACCAGATCATGCAGGTTAGTCAGGGGAAATAGCTTGGCTAAAGTTATACTTTTAGACCTTTTGATTTACGTCAAATCAATATTCACCAGTGAAATGAATGGAAATGCCATTAATCCGTTTCATGCCCCCCAAAAAACCTCCCCAATGTTTTCTGTTTTGGCTTAAATTGATTTTTAAAGCAATACAATGTAACTTCTCAAAAAGCCCACTATGGAGCTCCCCCTACAGGCTTGGAGGTAATGTACGGTTACACTGTCGTAAATACAACACCCTTTCGCTTTCACGTTTCACGTTTGTTGACGAACCGGCGAGGAGTCAGAAGGTGCAAGCTATGTCGACCGAGAAGGTAAGAGTAATCAAATGTACCTGGGAGCGTGAGAGGGGTCTATTTGTTTTTGCGGTAGGTGTGCCAGAAAGCAAGTCGAAGTACTTCCGCTCAGCTCCCGGGCCGCTCCAGCAAAGTTACATAGCGCAGTTTTTCCAACTCAGACCCCCGAAGGGCATAGGAGACAGGCCAATCGTAATATTAAAACTCATTCTAGCCACACAATTTTTTCAAGCTGTTATTTTAAGGTAGAAATGTTACATAGTATTACTTTAAATAACAAACATTGTAGAAGAACATAATACGATATAATAAAAGAGAATGTAAAGAAATATACTGATTTTATAAAGTGTATTTATGTTGGAGATCAGACGCTTGGACTGGCAGAAGATGCTGGCAGAGGATGTTTGCAACTTTAAAAAAAAAGAAAAAAAAAAAAGAAACTTAATTATCTTCACTTTCATCTGCAGCGCGTTTTAATAAAAACCTGTCCAAGGAGGTTTGGCTAACCCTGCCTTTAAGAATGTTTCTGTTTCTGTGTCATTATATAGCGCAGCCAGTTGTATTTTTTCATGGTGTTTCTTTCTAATGGACATTGAAAGTTTGGCTAAACAACTGCACAAATGCGAGCCCAAAACACGAGATGCTTCCTTGCTCAGGTAACAAAGTGAAGTGAACAAGTAAGAGGCGGGATGCCGGCCGGATTCACTCACCAAGCCAACTGGCGGCGGTGTGCCTGAAGCTTCATAACAAGTAACTTAAACTTCTGCTCGCATATACAGTAAATCCCCAAAAAATTATTATTATTATTATTATTATTGTTTAAATCGACAGAATAACGGCTCGTAACTAAACAAACTATGTCGGGACTCTCGTAACTCAAGGTACCACTTTATACTGCTACATAGCTTCTCTAAATGTGCAGTGTCTTTAAAAAATTATGTATTCCACGAAAGTAGGTTCACTCTGTTCAACATGACACTCTCGAGGCCTGCCACTCATTTAAAAGAGGCCGCGTTTCTCATTCGCATCGCGCATCTTTCGACAAGACATGCCTGTCAATCCATTGGAGTGGCACTTGCACCTGAGGTGTCCAATCAGGTTCCAGAGGTGGCCAGCGCATCTCCCGCCCCACTCTGCCATGAGGACTGATTATCTCATCAGTCCCTATGCCTAAAGTTACCGGTGTAATCAGTGAAGGCACTGGCAGCGAGTACTGGCCGCATCCAGGGGGATTTAGAAGTGGGTATACGAAATACTGACAGAAAAATAAGTAGGTATACGCCGTAAACCCGCGTATACCCTGGACTACACCACTGGGTGTACCTCACAACATCATGAAGTACATCTGGTGGGTACCCAGAGACAAAGTAAAAGTGAGTCAATTTGTCAGTCAGTGGACATGACCGCTTTACACCAAAGAAATGTGTTGAACTGGGATTTTCTTTAAAGGTATGCGAACTATGGCCGTCCTTTGTACGAGGTGGAAATGCTCCACCTCGCAATTCATGTGTCTGGTACTTGGAAGAACGTCCAAGACAAAATCTACACATGTATGGCCCTGTGAAACTTTCAAATAGTCCACTAATCAAATGTGCACTGAGATTATCAGCGGCAACACAGTGAACTGTCCCTTTAATACTTTTTCCAGTTTTGGGAATAAAAACTCCTTCCTTTTCTACAGTTACAAGATATTTCAAGAGTGGTTCCAAACCTACTTTGTAGTCAAATTGTTTGGCATCAACAGCTTTGCAAAGTAATGCTAGGTGTATTGCAATTCTGACGACAAATTTTCCAAAGTCCAATAAATGGGAGTAATTTTGTGTTTCCTAGTGGGTTACACGCCTCAAAATTATCGACATAAAGGATTATTGAGAGTCATGTTTCCTCTCCAGCATAAAAATCATTATGCTTGTAAAAATTTGCCATCAAAAATTGATTTAATATATCCAGTGCTGTTTGAACGCCTAGATAAGATTACCTCCACCAACGTCTTTACTATTCATGATTTCCTGCAAAGTTCTGAGAATAGAGACTTACTGAAATGTTTTGCTCTTTTGAAAATCAAGAATATATTCAACTGGGTCAACACACTGGAAGTGCTCCTGAAAGTACCTTCTTCTCTTAAGGCGAGACACGGCAGTCAAAAACAGGGATTTTTCATGGAGTGGTTAATTTTGAGAGTTTTGACATATTTCTTCAATATGTGTTCTTTCAACCTGCCATAAAGAAAACGTTGAAAACATACATTAAAATGTTTATTTCATTACATTTTGTTTACTCGTGATAGTACGTTTCGCCCGAATTTACCAAGAAGTTAGATTTTTCATGCGCCAAACCGAACTTCGTCTATTTACTGTTCCAATACAAATGTATTAAATTCCCCTTTTTAAATCTTTAAATGCTGTTTTCTCAAAATCAGTTTTTTGAATTTTTTCAGTATCAATATCTCAGTCTATGTAGCACCTACTTGGACCAAACTTTCCAGTTATACACTTAGCAGTATTCTGAAGATATTTAAAGAAGGATTTGTTAATAAATCATTCCTGGCCTGATTTATCTGATATTATAATAAAAATATATGGCGAAAAATCAATGTTTTTTTAGGCTATGGACAGTATATTTTGATTTCCTAGGTAATGAAAGCAGATATCCTGAAATCCCTCTGTAATTTTCTTTTCATCTTGTGTGTAAACAAAATGAAAAAAGTATTTTGCACCTGGCTTTATCATATGTTCAGAAATTTATCAACCGGAAATATATGAAAATTTGCGCATTTTCAATGAGATAATGCCTAATTTGCAAAATGAAACATACATTTAAAAAACTTGTAATACATCTTTTTTATACTTGTGTAAGTAATCAACTGAGGAAGTTTCATGGTGATATCTATTATTTTAAAATATTACCCTATTCACCTGTAGTGTCTCGCCTTAAAAGCTGAATTAAGAGGACAACCTGCTCCTAGTGCTGTACTAATGGGATGGAAGTTACACAATTGTTCTGCCAAGTCAGTAATGATGGCCTGGTCTACAGTGCATTTATTTAATTTCAATGTTGAATCAAGTGTATTTCTAACAACGGCAACAGATGCTGGAGATGAAATGAAGTCAAGGTCTTCAACCAAGGCATCAATGCACTTCACAGATGCATTACATATGCTCTGTAGCTTCAGCAGAAGCAAGGCAATTCTTTTCAGAACTAGGTGTGATGCACCATCTAAACTAGTTCCCTCATCAGCACTGGCCTCTGGTAGATCAGAGAGGTCAGCTGTCTGATTAGTGTCTCTCATACACAGCTTGCTTAAAATCACTCAAAGAATAGGGTTGGTGTCTTCTGCTTTTGTGTTTCAGAAATGTATTGTAAATATTTGTCCAAAAAAATGCACCCTTGAAATACACAAAAGACAGTTTGATGGCCTTTCAGATGATTTCCAATATGCTGAAAGAAGTCCTTCTCAGTAGAACTACTAGCATTACAAACTAAACACTTAAAAGTGGAGATGATATTTGGCTGTAGACTTTCCTTTGCTGCATGGTACTTGGACAAATGTGTGTGAAGCGCACTCTGCGTTTTGAATATGTAAGGTCAACCACTATGGCTGAGACTGCCCACAACCAAATGTTGCGTGCTGTAGTCTGTAATGCTTTAGAAGGTTCCCTTTTGTAGCAGACATAGACTTGCAGATCTTACACTGCCATCCCATGGGCAAAAACCTAAAGTAATGAGAAAAAAAGGTCCTATGAACTTGTGTAACTCTATACATAGTAACTTACTTCATTAATAGTGCTAATAATTACATAATGTACAGTGACTGATGCAAAACAGACCGCTACAGGAAATCTTTCCTGCCCACAGCCATCAGCATCTATAATAACTCCTTGATTTAATTGAGCTACATCAACATTTAATTTCCCTCTGGGATAAATAAAGTATTTTTGAATTGAATTGACACAAAAAAATTGAGGACCTTTGATTTTAGCGTTGTTTCTGTTTCAGTTTTGTACATTTAAATAGCTTTTGTCCTTCATCTAAAGAATGCTTGCAACAAATATGTACAAACCAAATGTCATCATTATTAACTGTATATCTATGAAAAACATTTTCGACATTTTTTTGCTGCTTTCATTTCAAATTTGGGTTTGAATTTCAGATTAAACTGAATCAAATTTGCTTAGCCAGCAATGGTTGATTAAAAAGATGATTTTTATATTTCAACATGGTATTTTAAAACTGCATAAACCTTTACACAATATACTGTATGTGGAATGTAGTTTAATGACATGTATTTAGTAAGTGCAATACATACTCGTGGTCTTAAAATGTTGATAGATTTTTTTATGCAACTAGAAACAAATGCGTTTTAAGTAATTTGGATAAATTAATATTTTAAGCACAAACTCAGAAGAGGGGATATATGAAAATCAACAAAACAGGAAATTCATCCATCCATCCATCCTTTTTCTACACCCGCTTAATCCGTCGGTCGGGTTGCGGGGGGGCAGGAGCACTGGCGTAGCCAGAAAAAAGACATTGGGTGTGCACCAGCAAATACTGGGTGTGCCAAATTTATTTTCAAAAACATAACAGACATTGCGTGCCCAATGAGATGAAAATAGTAAAATATAGCACACTCATGTGCGTACTCAGGCACTCTCACAGAGCCATAACGTATCCACATTACGCATGATTAACAAAGCTATTTAACCATCTGAACACAACTATTGGGCTTAGCAGCAGAGTAAAGGACACAACGATGTTGCTGCTTTCCTGTGCGCACTGCGCAGCTCTCAATTTAAAGGGGAAGACGGCATGCCTTGGCGATTGAAAGCATTTAATATTTCATCAGAAATAACGCTACGCCAGGTTGGCAGGTGCAGGTGTCGCAACGCATCGTCTGACGGCAATTTTTTGGGTGTGCCAGCTGCCTCTTTGGGTGGCATCGGCACACCCGTGGCTACGCCATTGGGCTGGAGCCTATCCCAGCGGTCATCGGGCGAGAGGCAGGGTACACCCTGACAGGTCGCCAGTCCATCACAGGGCCACACAGAGACAGACCAGACAAACACACTCACACTCACTCCTAGGGAAAATTTTAGAGACACCAATTAACTTAACATGCGTGTTTTTGGATGGTGGGAGGAAGCCGGAGTACCCGGAGAGAACCCACGCATACACGGGGAGAACATGCTAACTCCACACAGAAAGGCCCCAGCTGGGAGTTGAACCTGGAACTTTCGCTGTGAGGCAACGGTGCTAACCACCACACCACCGTGCAGCCCAGAATTATTATATTACCACAAATTAATCAAGCATCTAATCAAAGAAGATATCGAAATTCCCAAGTTGAGAAGATGTGGTGTAGTTTTCTACTGCTAAACACAGTTTCAGAAAAGTGAATCAATAAGCAAGAAGACCTCTCATAGAAGCACCTCATGCAAATAAATGAAGCAGTGTTTAGTAACAAAAAGGGAAAAAGTCAAAACACCCTGCACCCTCTTCTATTCACGTACATTTACTTGACAATGTTTTGGACCAATCATGTTTTCTGTTGAGTCATGATTTTAAATCTTTATTTCTAAGAGGTGTAAAATGTATTCAGAGGTTTTACTGAGGCAAAATTATTCTGCACTGTTAAAATACTTCACATTGTGTGTTATTAAAATATGCCAACTCTTACTGTAAGGTTATAAAATTATTCTTATTTACTTCTTTTAACAAAGAAAGGGGAAAAGCGAAGAAAAGAGAAGAAAAAATACATACAACAGATAGAAAAACACCAATAACAACAACACTAAATGTAAAACAAATAGAAGAAAGGCAAACCAGACAACCAGCTGCTACATCTATAGAGAGACCTAATAGAAAACATTCTACGGCCTCTGTGGGAAAACCTGGCAGAGAACCAACAGAATCGCCTACAGTAGGACAAACAAAGAAAAACCATCCCCCATGGAGCATGGAACCCAGGCAGCCCACCACAGGAACAGCTGTGTGCCCATGCAGAAGACAGGAAAGGAAGGCCCTAGAGCCCCCATGGCCATGGAGCAAAGGCCCTCAGGGAATCAGGGGCGACAGCCCACCAGCCCTACTAGGCACCGGCTAGCCTGAAAACCACTCAGGCCCCCGACAGAGATCCTACCCAACACCCGAGAGGACCAGGCCACCTCAGGCTACAGCTGGTCGGAGGGGTACAGCAGCGAGCAGCAGGGAGAGGCTGCGCACCTCCCGCCGACGTGTAGTGCAGCGGGTACGCCTAGGGACAACGGTGCTCCCATGGCGCTACCACCACAGACCCGAACAAGCAGGCCCACTACCCTCAGGCCCACCTAAGGGGCCCCCAACAGTAGGAGAAGACAGCTGAGTATTTCTGGAGATACAGGTCTCTGAGTTGTGCCGGAAGTCTAAGGTGTACAGAGTAAAGACACGCAGTGGGAGTACCGTCCCCTGTGGTACTTCTGTGCTGCTGACCAACTTCTCAGGCCTGGAACCCTTCAGTCTCACAAACTCAGGCTGGTCAGGTCAATAATCCAGGCTGCTGTGAAGGCTTCCACATGTATTTTAAGCATTGGAGTTATCAGTGTTTCCTGATATTGGGGTAAATGTTGATGGGGCAGTGTTCAGATCCATGACTAAGGTGCATGGTGACATTACAGAGGTGTTACAAGAAGGCTGTGGGTACAGGTAGAGTGTGAGGTTGCTAGAGGCAGGGGAGGAGCATGCTGTTGATCTCATTGACTGAACTCCCTCCCTGAAGGCTCTCTGGTTCGGGTTCAACAGCTCTTTTACGTACTCTGAGCTTTTATTCCTGACACTATTATAGACAACCTGGGACTTTAAACTGTTTAGGAGACAAGCTTGGCTTCCAACTGTTTTCCTCTGAGTGCCTAACTTGCTGCCTCTGGTAATACATCCAAGCAGCAGGGAGTGGCTCCAGTGTGTCAAATGTTGTTATCAGCATTAATGTCAGTTGTCCTCTTACTGATCTATGTTTTTATAAGTTATTAGGAAATAACTTTAGTGGCCTGCAGTTTCTGAAACTACTAGTTTGACAGTCAATCTATGTTTTAACACATTCAAATATAAAATATTTAAAGTCTTGTTTAGCAAACATTAGTCTTGAGATGATGGGAAGCTGTGTAACTTACAGAGGTTATGCATAGTGGTTCATACATCTTTTATCAACATCTTTCACACAAGTCTTTAGACACAGGCAAACCAACCTACTCGCTTCCTCTCTTGTTTTATTAGTGTTGCCCTGTTGTGGTATTTCCATATTTCATGAAACTAGATGAGAAAACATGTAGAATTAGCCTTTCCCATTGTTGCAGCGAAGTTTTCGTCCATCCGTAAGAAATGTTTGCTTCACGTGGTTTTATGTCCCATTATTCTTTGTATTGGCCCTGTAATGGACTGGTAACCTGTCATGAGTGTACCGCACCTCTCGCATGATAGGACCTGGGATAGGATCCAGCTCCCCAGGGACCCTGACCTGAATCAATGCATTGAAGATTTAATTAGTTTTCCTCCTTCCAGTTAAAAGGTTCAATATATAGATGTTTAACTGACATAAAACGTTCAAGCTCTTACACGTCAACTGAGATTTCAACTTATCTAACTGCTCTTATTTTATGTTAACACTTTAGAACACTTGGGCTCATTTTACAAATGTGTTTTCTTATGACAAATCAATTTCTATAATGATTACATTTTGTCCTACATTTAAAATTACTAATCTGCTTACAATAAACTAAATGAAAACTCCAGCATAATTCATACCTCCTTTAACTGCATCTTTAACAACCCTGCTTATGAGAGATGCATTTTAAATGCCTCAAGTTTCTGATAATAAGACAAGTCAACCTGGCAGAAAAAGTATTGTACGGTTTGTGACTATTTACTTCATTCTCTGATCTTCTGCAGCTTCAGCCACAATGGAGGACTTCCAGATTCGTCCACATTGCCTGTTTGTCCATTCGTATAGAGCTCCAACTTTCTGTGATCACTGTGGGGAGATGCTGTGGGGACTTGTACGACAGGGGCTTAAATGTGAAGGTGCGACAGCTTTGCACGCAACAAGATGTTTCCATAAAAAGAAGTAATAATATGGACACTCCTGAGCTGAAAAGTAACAGAGGATTCCATGAAATGCTGTTTTGTTCTCTAGGTTGTGGTCTGAATTATCATAAACGCTGTGCCTTTAAGATTCCTAACAACTGCAGCGGGATGAGAAGGCGTCGTCTATCGAATGTATCCATGACAGGCGGAATGGTCAATATGGGTCGCCGCCTCTCTGCTGAGCCTTCGCCTCCTCTCTACACAGACGACGCTTTACTGGTCAGTTCAACGGTTGAACATCCAGTACATGTTCAAACTGTTTTCTTATTTTTTTTAGAAACTTAACTACCTGTTATTTTCTTTCATTCTTTTATTTTTTCTCATTATCCAGTCACCAGTCAGTCCAAGTATGGAGGTAAGTTCCATTGCTTTTAATAATGAAAAACTATGTAACAAACTGAACTGAACTTGTTCTACATTTCTTCTTTTGATCTATAAGTAAGTTGAGTAAGTTGAATTTAAAATCTGTTGTTATTCATCTTCCATCTTGCTAACGTTACTACTGTTCTTAGCAATTTATCAGTCAGTGGGGTCACATGGCACTGTAAAAATCGGATTAAGGGCTAAATTACAATAATACTGAGTTATTAAGTTCATGTATACACCTTAATCTGACATCGGGTTACTCGTGATCGGATAAAGACACAAAGTCACACTAAACCTGCTTGTGGTGAATTGGACTTTGCGTTCTGCGCATGCTCCAGATTTTCGTTGTGAACCGGAAGTCAAAGGAAACGATATTACTGTTGTCACCGCCGTAGGAAAGAAACAAACAACGCGATGGAGAATGCTCCGTTGGGCATCGCGTTTGTGCAACAAGCAGCTCATCACAAACGAAAATGCAAAGGGACGTACCTTCATCTTGCTCTTCATTCTCCATCTTTCTCCAATGCCTGAGTTTGTTGTTGTTGTTGGTGGTGAAGAGGTCAACAGGAAGTGGCTCTATTAGCAACAGTTGGAATGGGTACAGCGCCACCTATCATACTGGGGTATGACACGCTTTGTGCCTCTGATCCCATTCATTCACCGCCATATATCCAAGGAGAATTACCCTTGCCCAAATAAGGAGCAGAACCCAACTATAGCTATAATGAAATTAATCTCATCATGAAGACCCACTGAGTGTCACAGTTCACAGTAATTTCACAATGATTTAAAAAACTAAACGTGTCTTATAATTCTATAAATTATATAATTTTTTCTTTTGTACCGCTGAGCTAAGTCTGGGAGAACATTTCTGAAATGTCTGACGGTTTTGCTATATGAACTGTGATTGCAAAATTTGTGCTAGCCAGCAGCTAGTTTTTTGGTTGTTTCTCCTTACAGCAGAAGAACCACTTAGATTATTTCCCTGGCAGAGAAAGACGATCCAGCTCCCAGTCATACATCGGTCGTCCCATTGAGCTGGACAAGATTCTGCTGTCAAAGGTCAAAGTTCCCCACACCTTTCTGATCCACTCGTACACCCGTCCGACTGTCTGCCAGCACTGCAAAAAGTTGCTGAAAGGCCTCTTCAGGCAGGGGCTGCAGTGCAAAGGTGTGCACCCGAAGGAGTCTTTGAACATTTTCATTTAGTCTTACTCTAATGACAAAAAGAGTATTTGTTGATATAAAGTATTTTAGTAAAACCTTTCAGTGTAAAAAGTTGAATTGTATGTCAAATAGTCAAAAACAAGCCAAATACAGCTTCAGCAGGATGGTGTTAAAATTCAAGGATTCAATCTGTGCAAATGTTAGATTTAAAGAGTATCACAAAAGGAAAACTAAAACAGGTTTTCTGTTCAGCCCAACATTCTTTTATAAAAATAATTACTTGATCTTGGTTGTGGAGATAGTTGTGGAGATCAGGAAACTGACAACATGTAATTCATGTACATTGTATTGAAAATTAGCCACACCAGATTTACTTTTATTTAGTTACAGATAACCAAAACATACACCTGTGAGGGAAGAAATAAGAAAGCAACACATCTGGGGCATCACAATCCTATTTTTTTTTGAGTGGGTGTTCCATCCACAGAGGCTGTAGTTTTTCACTGCAGCCAGCCTCTTTGCCCACCAGAGATCTTTAAATGATAGAAAAAAAACAAATAAATAAATAAATAACAGCCCTGACTTTTGGTGGAAAGAGAGCAAAACCTCATGTCTAATACTTTAGACAGACTTTCTCTGTCTCTAAGATCTCTTGAGTCCTTTTTTGGTTGTTTTGAGCATATTACATTTGTAATCATTGTCAGTAGATCAGTTATAATGAATCTTCTATTAAATTAATCAAATCCTTATCTAAGCCTAACCTCTTATCTTGTGTCTTTTTCAGATTGTAAATTTAATTGTCACAAAAGATGTGCCCTTAAAGTGCCAAACAACTGCCTGGGAGAGGTTTCCAAAAATGAAGGTAAGTTTCAAAATATGTAATCCCACTGCAGAGGCAAAAAGTGTTTGCTCTATGGTGAGGTAGTAAAGACAACAATAAGTCTGCTAAGATCTAAGGAATGTATTACAGAATGACAAATCAAACTAGAATGAACAACCAGCAATAGTCAGCAATAATCATCAAACAGAGTCAGAGACCAGGTCTCACTATTCGGCAGAATAGGGTGCAGCCTCTGTCAACCACAGGGTTTCAAGAGAATGGACAACCCACCGATGCTAAGATCGGTCCTTTTATACAGTTTTGACCACGTACACATATTTGTCCAGACAAATTCCATCTTAAGTACAGAGCACGTTGGAAAAACAATCATATGACGTTCAGCATTATTTGCTCGAGCAGTTCATGCAGCTCTGTTGTAAAGGAAAAAAACTCATTTCCGTCATTTCATTGCGTCATTGGCTCTACATAGAACAAGTAGGACCTGTTATTAAATAGTTTTTTTCTGAGTTATCGTCACTATCATAGATCTCAGAATCGAGGGGAAACCCAGTCTGGAAGAGGGTATAAATCGGGTTGGTCTTGATGTTCCATTGTCACCAATGTAGCGGCCGTTCTTTTAGCACATACTTTAACAACGGCCGTAATCAGAATGAACAGAATTGCTATCCAAACTAGCCCTGAGATGAGGGAAGATCCCCATAACCCTGTCATTGCCTGCATGCCTCCGAACGGATTCCATTGGTGATCCTCGTGGAGTTCTGTCATTCCCTGCTCTGTGTCTGTTATTACATCATGTATCTGTACGTACGCATGAATCCAAGCAAATTTCCTTTGTACCTCCCAATCAACGTAGAATTGAGCGCACATGTAGAATGCATGGTGAACTCAAGAATATGTGTTTTGTCTAATTTAGTAGGTGTAGGGTGCATTACTTGTGGTTCTGAAGAATGACGACCTATGTCTGGAGTCCACTCCTCCAAAGTCCCCTCTTTCCCTCAGTGCTACCATGCGAAGGCTGGCTCCCTTGATTTCTTAGGGCATTCCTCCTGCCAATGCCCACATTTCCCACAATAGCGACATACACTTGGATCTTCTCTAGGCCTGCCCCACCCCTGTACCCACCTCTCGCCCCTGCCTCTCGCCCCACCCGGACAGTGTTAGTAATGTTGTGGGGACGGCCTGCATTTCAATGCTCATGAGGTCAGGTCTGGTGAACATCAAAGGCTGACATCGGATGCGCTAGGAACGCGCTGCACCCTTCCTGTGGCCCTTGTGTCAAAGAGGTTTTGGCAGACAGGTTCAGTCTCAGAGGGAATTATTCTCGGAGAGTGGTCAATGGGTGCCTGCATGGCGCTGATGAAATCTCCGTTGTCTTTACTTTCAAAGTCTGTATGTACCAGACGGCTGGCCATTCTCGATGGTGTAAACACACTTTGGACCTTGTGATACTCATTGCCCAGAGATTTGTTTATCAGGCGTTGTAACTCAGATATAGTAGGCCAATATTCTTTGACGAACTGGATCAGGTCAGATTCCCACCTAGTGAGATTGCCTTTGGGGCTGAAGATGTGTGATATTACTTCTGCCACATCAGCTTCTGACCAATGTCTGAATACAAGAATTGGGCCCTTTGTACCAGACACCTCGACCATTGGCATTGTGAGGGCAGGGGATTTGGGGGTGGTGCCAGGATAACGTTCAGTCATAAATTTGCACTAGGCTGACAGGTTCTCCACTGTTGCAAATTATCTCTCCTTTACTTTGACCGCTGCCCATCTCCAGTTATCTGTCTTCTCTTTATTACCAAAAGTGTGCAACTATGAACTACTAAATTCCACTTGAAGTATACAGACCCAGGAAATACTCCAGCAATAACCATGACATGTCTGTCAACAACGTCTCTATAGTTGTGAGATGTTTCTTTCAACTGTCTCCGCCTGAATTAGATAATTGAATATCCTCACCGCACATGGTTGTCCATTGGATTGTGACCCGGGCTCGACAGGATGGAAGTCTCTCACATGGAGGTTCAGTTGGCTTTGTCTGTCCGTTCGGCGGAGTCCAGATCACGCACCCGATCAAATTCCATCTTAAGTACAGAGCATGTTGGAAAAACAATCATATGACGTTAAGCATTATTTGCTTGAGCAGTTCATGCAGTTCTGTTGGACAACAGTTCAAGGAAAAAAAATTATTTCCCATTATACCCACAAAAATTGTTGGCTTTTTTTCTTTTTGTACTTGATTACTAAATTAATGTAAAGCTTAATCTTAACAACAGGTCTTACTCTTAAAATGGATCTTTGAGGAAGTAAAGATATAACAGGTTGCCACCTTCAGAAGATGCATGAGGAGTCACTTCCTCCCATGGATCCGCAGCTTGTCTCTGCGATAGTCAGTCATCTTTTAATGAGTCATGTCAGTCTTTTGTCTAGCATCAAATAGAACACTCAATGTTAGGCAGCCACATTAGGGAAAATTGTGTTTTAGGTGTGTTTTGATACTTCAGTTTCATACAAGTTGCATTAGCTATGTCAGAGGGTTGGGAGTATTTGACCGATATATCAATAAGCCACCAGGCAGCAAAAAAACAAAAAACTTTACTTGACTTCTAGGAGCTTTCATCGTGTCCATCCAAGTATGCAGTCTGTTCTCTTTATTACTTAGGCAGACTTACAATAACTTCCTTTTTTTTAATGGTTGTGTAGAACTTCTGAGCCCAGGGGCAGAGTCAGATGTTGTCACGGTGGAGAGTTGCCTTGATGACCACAATCTTGACAGAAGTGGCTGCCTACTTGACGACATGGATGAAGTACTAACGTCAGGGGGTAGTTTGCTGCTGGAGACAGGACCCACCGACCTCAGTGATTTGCGTGACAATGACCTGGACGACTCTAGTCGTGCCATCAGGTACACACACAAATACACACACAAAAGTGCAAATAGATGCAAAGATTTGAGGCTTTACCCTGCTTCCTGCAGCCCATCCACGAGTAACAACATTCCACTGATGCGAGTCGTTCAGTCCGTCAAACACGCAAAGAGGAAAAGCAGCAACGTGATGAAAGAAGGCTGGATGGTCCACTACACCAGCAAGGACACTCTGGTACCCGTCTGTTTACATGTTTACACATCTGGTCTCTATTTGTACAATGTTCACCTGTTGTTTTGTCATACTCTGCCTATAAACCTCAGCTACTCAGTGGTTTTAAAAATCATAGAACTGAAAATAAAAAAAAAATCATAGAACTGTAAGTGGAATTGTTAAAAAGTGTCTTCTGGCCCAAATCTGAACCCTTTGGAACTTGAGTGTATTTTTCATGTGTCTCGTGTGTTAATGGGGGTCATTATTACACTATATTTAAAAACAACAGTGTCAGCTTTTCTGGGTCTGACTCAGTCTCCCATAAAACATTTCTGACGTGGGGAAAACACAAAATTCTGACTGCAGTGCCATAGTTGTCATTGTTTCACTGAGCTAATTTTGCACATCATTGATTCGTTAAAAATAAGACATATCAGACCTGATCTAGTACTGAAGCTGTTTTTACGAACACAATTGCAGATATTTCACAGCTGAAATGAACTGCAGTACTTAGTTTGTGTGAGGAATTAGATATTTTAGATATCAATAACAGACACATTATTATCATCCAAATTTACACCTACTGTCACAGAACTTTTATAGATTATTATTATTTCAGTTTAGTTTTTAATCAAATCAAATCAAATTTATTTATATAGCACATTTCATGTACAAACAATTCAAAGTGCTTTACATAAAATAAAAGCATTGCAGCAGGGAGTGGAAGAAGCATTAAAATACATAAAAGAATATAAGGAGAAACAAATAAAATCATTTAAATGAATTTAAAAACAAGCAACAGTCAAGATAAGTTAAAAGATATCGTGCAGATTTCATGCATAGACACGAGAAAAGAAATGTTTTTAATAGTGTTGCACCGATACCAGTATCGGGCGGGGCCCTGATCGGCACTAAAATGGTGGTATCGGTATCGGCAAGTACCAACAAATAGGGCACCGATACCATTTACCGATACTTGTATGACACTTGAACGTAGCCCTCTCTCTCCCGACACTCGCTACACTGTGTTGTGATCACTGTGCAGCTATCGCTATTGGCCTGCTCCAGACCAATGAGAGCGGGCCAATAGCCGCTCTTAACCAATGCCGGGGCAGCTTTTTCATGCGGAGGGAAAAACAAACCAGGAGAAGAAAATGTCAGCGGTGTGGAAGTATTTCATTATAGAAACGCCGGCGAGTACATTGGCTACATGCAAGATTTGCGACCTGAAAGTTTCGAGAGGTGGAGTTAAAACGGGCAGTTTCAATACCTCGAACCTGATAAAACTGTGACAACCCGCTCCATTCTGGAGCTGTGTTGCACAGTTTTTGTTTCTCTTATTGTTTTCTTTTTTTTATTTGCCATTACGAACACGCCCCAAGCGTGGTCGTGTACTCACCTGAGTGGTCCTTGTTTAAGTTGACGCCTCATTTTTCTTTTTAAATGGCAGTTTACTTTTGACGCGCGAGTCGGACAAACATACTGTCACAAGCGGACAAGATAAAAAAACTCTTATTTTTGGCACAGCGCTGAGGCTGTTAAATCCCTCAACACTGAAACTCCGGTAGGTCCGTTGAATATGGCAAATTCTTTCAACTTTCACAAGTGATGTTTATTACGCTCTGTATTTATTTTGAAAATGATGTTCATCCAGCACAGAAACGAAGGAACCATCTCATATTTCCATATACCTATCATCTGAATTCTACACTGTAAGTGTTTATATATATTTTTCTTTTTTCTGTAAATATGAAGGTGTGTGGCTTATGTAGTCTGATGGTTTCTTTGTTGTGTTGTTGTTCTGCAGCTCTTGCTGTGGAGCGGGTGGAAGAGTTGTGCCAGAGTCTGTACCTCCTTTGAGGAGACACGTAAAGACGTTGTTTTTCTTTCTCCTCGCTAAGGACGTGATTGTTCATTTTTTTTTTTGTTTGTTTTTTTTTGTTTTTTTGTTTGGTTGTCATTTAACCAATTAAAGGTCGACACCTTTGTGTGTTCGCTCCTTATGTGGCCGTTAATAGACGAAAAGTATTGCGATTAAATGATCCTATTTGTCAGGAGGGATACCTGACTGGCACCCCAGAATTTTGTTGTATTGTTTTTTTTTATGAAATACTTTTGAAAACTGTCACATAAAAAATTGGCACCCCAGATGGGACCTGGGTTTTTGTGTTGGATGACAAATATATAAATAAAAAAATGAAAAAATTAAAAAAAAAAAAAAAATGAGCACACAGGCGAATATAATGGAGCACCCTTTAATTAGTTCCTCTCCCCCAACGGTGTTACGCTCCCCGATACGCTCCACAGCATATTCTCTCCTGGACATGGAATTAACTGGTCCAGACTTTATGTTGGATCCTCCCTTAGCACCACAGCCACTTCCTCGCGCTCAACGTAGAACACAGACTGTAACTGATACTTCAGTAAAAGAGTTAAAAACGGCTATGGAAAATTTAAAAGTCAGTGTTATGCGGGAAATGGGCAATATGGGAGACACAACAACGAAAAGAGTGGAAGAATTACTTCACGTTCATGGACATTCACAATATGAACGCATGGATGCACAGTTGGAATACTTACTCTCGCAAATAAAAGCTACTTTTGGTTGGAGACTAAAACACCACCAAACTGAGTTATTAAATGAGTTCAAATCTATGCTTAACCCAGTTACAGACAGCATTACTGCTCTGCAGGAACAGGTTTTCCGCCTGCAGGGGGAGATTTCAGCATGTAAAACCACAATCAAATCTGTGACAAAGGAGATCGTGAAAATAAACCAACCAACCCAGACCTGCCACCAGACCACAATAATGGATGAAATAGTTCAGACAATGTATCAGGATATGCCAGAAACAATGACACTTACCAATAAACCACAGATGGAATCTACTGCTCGGCCTGGGTTAACAAGAAACCCAATAACTGCAGGCGGCGCTACTTTTTCTTTAAACAGGAGTCGGGAGTTGGGGAAAAATCCTGTAAAATTGTTGTTTCCAACATTTGGAAAATTAGAAGATCCCTCTGATCCTCTACAGTATTTGGAGCGGTGTGAAGATTATTTGGCGTTGAACTCATTAACAGATGAGGAACTTATGGCTACATTAAGGAACGTGTTGCATGGCACAGCCAGAGATTGGTGGGATGTAGCCAGACACCGCGTACACACCTGGGCTGATTTTCAAAGGCAGTTTCAGACCGCTTTTCTCTCTGAGGATTATGAAGATGAGTTAGCAGAACGAATAAGGACCAGAGTTCAAGGAGAAAATGAAAGCATCAGAGATTTCATATACATGTATCAATCTTTATGCAGACGCTGGAAACCACAGATGGAAGAAGAGGATATTGTCAAATTAATATTGAAAAACATAAATCCCATGTTGGCCAGCCAGCTGAGGAGTAGCAGGGTAACAACTGTGGATGCACTTGTTCGTCTGGGACAGCAGCTGGAGAGAGATCGAGACAATCAACGACAGTATGAACACAAGAAACAAGCAAAATTACCACCTAGATCTGTTGAACATAGACCTCCTCCTCACCACGACAACACAGTACGGCCAAGACAACTAAATTACAACCAGAATCACAATCGTCCATCTCAACCATTCTGTTGGCGTTGTAAAGGCAATCATTCACCTGCAACCTGTCCACGGGCTGAAACCAATAGGCCCCCCTCATCTTCAAACTCTCCTCACCCGACGAGCAGTCTATCACACACCCCATCAGCTTCAGGCCCAGCAATGCTTGGTTCTCTCACTAACACCGTATTTACCAGTGAACTCTGCTCTACACCCATTTCTTCAGAAAATGCCCTACCGAGTCAGTTGTTAATTCCCATTAGCATTAACTCCTGGAAAGGGGCTGCAATTTTGGACACAGGTTCCTCTTATACCCTGATAAATGAGAAAGTTTGGAATGAACTGAATGGAGTAATCAAACCCTGGACAAGAGGACCTTTATATTTAGCAGATGGAGAAGGACGACAACCTTTGGGATGGAGTGAAATTACCATTACATTACAAAGTCAGTCCATAAACCTACCTTGTGTTATCCTGTCTGCTCAACACATCACATTCCCTGCAGTTGTTGGCCTTGATTTCATTTCCCTTTCTGGTCTACAGCTTGATATTTCTGGAAAACGTTACTGGTTCAAAGTCAACAGAAAACAACAATACAATTTTCTTCATGAATTTGCATCATGGTCTAATGAAATTCATCAACAGCTTGCTTTTTTCTCAGCGATTGCTCCTGCCGATCTGGCTACACTGGGGACAAATGAAGAGGCTTTCCAAAAGGCAGCCAACAATGCACATTTGGATAGTTTTGGAAGGCAGTCACTGTTGTGCCAACTGCGTAAAAATTCAGACGTATGTACCACCAGACTGGGATGTACAAATGTACTCACCCACCAGATTTACCTTTCACACGATGTGCCGATCAAACAGAAACCATATCGAGTTTCACCTGCTAAACTACAGCTCATTAACGAACATATAAGTGAAATGTTGGAGAAGGACATTGTTGAACCATCCACATCACCATATGCTGCTCCAGTTGTTTTGGTACCAAAAAAAAATGACCCCAAACCTCGTTTTTGTGTCGACTACAGGAAACTTAATGCAAACACCCACACAGATGCATATCCGTTACCAAACCTTCAGGAGATCTTAGAATCCCTTTCTGGAGCCGTGGTTTTTACCACTCTAGATTTAAATAGCGGCTACTGGCAAGTCCGCATGGACCGAGAAAGCCGGGAAAAAACTGCTTTTGTGTGTCCCCATGGGCTTTTTCAGTTCAAAGTCATGCCTTTTGGATTAAAAAATGCACCCGCCACCTTCCAAAGGTTAATGGAATTGGTGTTAGGTGAGCTCCGTGGAAAAAGCTGTTTGGTATACCTGGATGATATTATCATTTACTCTCCCACTTACGAACAACACAGTATAGACATCCAAACAGTCCTGGATAAACTTCGTGAAGCCAACCTTACCGTAAATATGAAAAAAAGTCAGTTTTTTTGTTCTACCTTAAAATTTCTAGGACATGTTGTTTCTGCAAATGGAATCGCAGTGGACCCAGACATAGTTAAGGCTGTTCAGGAATTTCCTGTCCCACAGAATCTCAAACAACTCCAGAGATTTCTAGGCATGGCTGGTTGGTACCACCGTTTTGTGCCTGATTTCTCAGCCTTAGCAGACCCTTCAACGCTTTGAAGCGAAAAGGGGCAAAATTCATTTGGACACCATCATGTCAAACCTCATTCGAAACTCTGAAAAAACATCTGACTTCACCACCTATCCTTGGTCATCCAGACTTGAAGTTACCCTTCATTGTTTACACAGATGCCAGTGATGTAGGGTTGGGCGCTGTGTTAACTCAACCAACTGGGCTGGGCTCAGAGCAGATCATCGCTTTCTCCAGCCGGACTCTTAACACCGCGGAAAGAAATTATTCAACAACTGAACAAGAATGTCTTGCTGTGGTATGGGCCATTGAAAAATGGAGATGTTACCTGGAAGGACGACATTTCACAGTTGTAACAGATCATTCGTCTTTGGTCTGGGTGTTTAAAACTCAAAAACCTAGTACTCGCTTGATTAGATGGGCCCTTCGACTACAGGAATTCTCTTTTAGTGTAGAATATCGAAAAGGAAAGTACAACACAGTTCCAGATGCTCTGTCACGAGCCCCGATTGACACTTCAAACCATTCTCCACTTATCTGTGCAGTTGTACTACGGTCCATGCGAGACACCTCTCGTCAACTACAAATTTCAGATGAAAATATCTGGAAAGCCCAGCAAGAAGATCCATTTGCACAAGATCTGTACCAAGAAATCACAGAAAAAGGGCCAGTACAAGAATCACCAGCTGTTCAGTATACCATTATAGAAGACAAAATCTACAGAGTTATCACGTTACCACATAAAACCCTCTATCAGGTTTATGTACCCCCTGCACTACGTCAGCAGTTGTTGCATCACCATCATGATGACCCCCTATCTGGACACTTCGGGCGTTATAAAACCTACAAACGTTTGCAAGCCTTGGTGTATTGGCCAAGGATGAGCATTGATGTTCGAGACTACGTGAGGAACTGCCAAATCTGTCAACTATATAAACCTGAAGTCAGGAAACCTCCTGGAAAATTACAACAAACGGAAGTGAGTCTACCATGGGAATTGTTAGGTGTGGATCTCATGGGACCTTTTCCACGGAGTAGCAGTGGCAACATCTACCTCCTAGTTTTTGTAGATTATTTCTCCCGGTGGGTCGAAATGTTTCCCCTCCGCAAAGCTTCTGCAGAAACAGTCTCTCATCACTTGATCAAAGAAATACTGACACGATGGGGTGTACCACAATACATACTTTCTGACCAGGGTCCACAATTCGTTTCCTCCATTTTTAATGAAACCTGAAAAAAATGGAATCTCACACCGAAGAAAACATCTGCATACCATCCACAAACCAACCTGACGGAAAGAGTCAATCGTAACATCAAAGTGATGATTTCTTCCTATGTCAGTGACAAACATAAAAATTGGGACAAATACTTACCAGAATTTCGATTCGCTCATGAATCTACAGGCGTGACCCCTGCTGAGTTAAATCTAGGACGCGTACTTAAAGGACCTTTGGATGCAGAACTCCATCCAACTCTATGTGATCCTGACTCTTCCATCTACACCACTGCAAAACAGATCGTTGAACTCCGTCAGTTTGCGGATGTTAATCAGAAAAAAGCTAAACAAAGACAAAAACAAAACTACGATCGTCGAAGAAGAGATGGCAGTTTTTTGGAAAAAGATAGAGTATGGATACGCTCTCACCCCCTGTCTAAAGCAGACAAATCATTTACTGCCAAACTTGCGCCACGATGGAAGGGACCCTATCGCATTATCAGGAAAACTGGCCCTGTTAATTATGAAGTGGTGTTGGAAGACACTGGTGAAGATCTTCGGGTGGTTCATATTTCACAGATGAAACCGTGTTACCCCACAGCCGAAGAAGTGGACAAAGCACAGCGCCAAAGAATCCTGGAAATAATCAATGAAGAAAGTGATGAAGAAGATTTTCCTGGGTTCACTACTTCTGAACGATTGGAAAAATAAATATATTTCTAACTTATATTTAGCTTTGGAAATACAACCTCTACTTCAAAAAGTGACCGACAATTAAGGCGAATAAAATTAGTTTCCCTTAGCCTACTAGTTCGGGAATTCTTAAGGGGGGGGGGGGGGGGGTATGTGACAACCCGCTCCATTCTGGAGCTGTGTTGCACAGTTTTTGTTTCTCTTATTGTTTTCTTTTTTTTATTTGCCATTACGAACACGCCCCAAGCGTGGTCGTGTACTCACCTGAGTGGTCCTTGTTTAAGTTGACGCCTCATTTTTCTTTTTAAATGGCAGTTTACTTTTGACGCGCGAGTCGGACAAACATACTGTCACAAGCGGACAAGATAAAAAAACTCTTATTTTTGGCACAGCGCTGAGGCTGTTAAATCCCTCAACACTGAAACTCCGGTAGGTCCGTTGAATATGGCAAATTCTTTCAACTTTCACAAGTGATGTTTATTACGCTCTGTATTTATTTTGAAAATGATGTTCATCCAGCACAGAAACGAAGGAACCATCTCATATTTCCATATACCTATCATCTGAATTCTACACTGTAAGTGTTTATATATATTTTTCTTTTTTCTGTAAATATGAAGGTGTGTGGCTTATGTAGCCTGATGGTTTCTTTGTTGTGTTGTTGTTCTGCAGCTCTTGCTGTGGAGCGGGTGGAAGAGTTGTGCCAGAGTCTGTACCTCCTTTGAGGAGACACGTAAAGACGTTGTTTTTTTTTCTCCTCGCTAAGGACGTGATTGTTCATTTTTGTTGTTTTTTTTTTGTTTGTTTTTTTGTTTGGTTGTCATTTAACCAATTAAAGGTCGACACACAAAGGTGTCGACCTTTAATTGGTTAAAGGTCGACACCTTTGTGTGTTCGCTCCTTATGTGGCCGTTAATAGACGAAAAGTATTGCGATTAAATGATCCTATTTGTCAGGAGGGATACCTGACTGGCACCCCAGAATTTTGTTGTATTGTTTTTTTTTATGAAATACTTTTGAAAACTGTCACAAAACATTTGAAGACAAAATATGTGATCGAACACAAAGAGTTTGAGGCTGAGGCAACTGCTAGCAGCAAGAGAAAGCGGGATGGACCGCAGCAACAAACCCTGGTCAGTACACTTCGTGGGAAGGAGCAGTGGGACGAGAAGAGTGAAGCAGCAAGACAGATGTCCGAAAAAATAACCGAAATGACTGTTCTCGGTAACCTGCCCCTTGCCTTCGTTGAAAGCGTGGGATTCCGGCTTTTTATGGATCCCGCAGTACCTAAGTATAAGTTCCCAAGTCGCAAATACATCACAGAGACGACTATCCCTGCACTGAAAAAGAAAGTAACGGAGCATGTTTTAAGAAAGCTGGGGAGGGCAGGGGCCATAAGTTGTTCAACTGACATCTGGAGCAGCCACTTTCCCTGTTAAGCTTGAGAGCCCACTGGGTGGACTTACAAACAATCATTCCGGAGCAGTGTTAATTTTGTCAACTAGGACGATGACGAAAATATTTCGTTAACGCCCCTTTTACCCGTGACGATGACGAGACGATGACGCACAAAAATGCTTCCAGAAAATAAAAATATGACGAGAATAAAAAATGATTTTCGTTAACGAGACTAAGACAAGACGAAATTTACAAGCCATGGACGAATGGACATTAACAAATTTAATTGTTTATAATTAATTTGTAATTTGTAATTGTTAATATAAGTGTTTCTTGATGTAGAAAAGGCTCCAAAGTAGTGTTGGTCAGTTCAGAGCGGAGCGGCCCCCTGCTGGTCATGTAGCTTAACAGTCGGTGCTCGGTTAGAACAGGTGTGTGCTCTGAGTCGACAGAGGGAAGATCGAGCTGTTGATTAATGTCCCGGCAAGTGGTGTGTGCGTAAATGAAACGTGAGTATGGCTGTATATATTGTTCATGTAATGTATTCAGGTTGCTGCACCCGTAGCTTCTGTTGCTTTGATGTGTAACTCGCCATGTGCATGCTAGTTGTAGCATTTAGCTCACCTGCCGGTATACGGTTTGTTGGAGCTGGAGCCATTTCGTTTACAACAAGGACAACAAAACAACCTGCATGATAATGATTGATCATGCCGCCGTGTGTAGAGAAGTTCTATTATGTACAGTGTTGACTAAAATGACTAAAATGACTAAAATTTGACCAAGACTAAAATTGATTTTCGTCATTGTGACTAAGACTAAGACTAAATTGGGAAGGCAATGACTAAATATGACTAAGACTAAAATTGATTTTCGACATTGTGACTAAGACTAAGACTAAATTAAAAAAGAGCTGACGAAATTAACACTGTTCCGGAGAGTGTTGTACTTAATGCCATCGAATTCAAGGGGTCACACACCGGCGAAGCCATTGCAGGAGCAATAGAGAGCATGCTGCTCAACTGGAGCATCCCGAAGTGAAAGGTAACGTAAGTCTTCTTGTCTAGACCTTGAAAGAAATGCCGCAGTAATTTGAGACCTGTTAAAAAAGTGCCGTAGAAGTAAAGTTGTGTGTGTGTGTGTCACACCCATGGACTCTTGTTTAAGTTTTATGTTTTAGTTATCATGTTTTAGGTCACGTTTTGGTTCTTAGTCCATGTTTAGTTTAGTCATGTCTTAGTTTCCCTGCACTCCCCTCCAGCTGCACCCAGTCACTAATCACTGTCCCTATTAGTTTCCAGTCTCCCCTCTCAGTTTGCCGGATCTTTGCCATTCATGCCCTTCATGTCTACTCACCCATGCTACCAGTTTTGCCCAAGATAAGTATTTATATATCCTATGCCATGCCAAGTGTCTTTGTTTGTTTTTTCCTCAGCTACATTTTTTGATTCCGGCTCAGCCGCGCTTTATGTTGATACTTTGTTTTTTTGTTAATAAACCAAGCTTTCTTTTGGAAAAGTCCGCATCCGTGTCTTCCCATCCACCCCACCCTGACAGTGTGTGTGTGTGTTACAGTTGCCTCCTTTCAGAAATGAAAATAAGGGACGCCGTCATCCTGTGCTTTGTGAATGAACATTTGTGGGAATTGTTAGCTATAGGCTTTTGTTTGAAAACACAGAGTGAGCAACAGCGTCGGCATTTCTAACTATCTGATGCACGTGCTTGTTAAGGCTAACTTTTTAAACCAAGCCAGCACCTACCAAGTGTCTCTAACGCGCCGAATCCCAACTATCGGGTCGGTGTGTGGAAAGGGCTTGACATGATCAGACAGACACAGAGCACGGTTTCATAAAGGTACATGATAGCGCACAGAGGAGGGAGGGAGAAAAGCTGGACGTTCAACTGCGTCGCGCCCACAACATTTAAAGTTGATATGCGGGCGACTTGTCTATTTGTAGTCATTCATGAAAATACGGAACAAATCGCATCCCTTATCGGTTCAATACGGGACGCATGATTTAACTGCCAAATGCGGGACGATTCCGTATTTCAAGGGACGGGTGTCAAACCCTGTGTGTGTGTGTGTGTGTGTGTGTGAGAGTGAGAGACTCATGCGCTGCTTGCATTTGTGCGTTGCTCTGACGATGGAGTTGAATGATGTTGCTGCTGGTGCACAGAGAGAGGGAGGCTGATGCAGAGACAGGATGCTGTGGTTAATTTTTTATTATAATTACATTATTATTAATAAATAATAATATTATTATTATTATTATTATTATTATTATTATTATTATTATTATTGAAGGTCAATGCCAAAAGTTTATTCAACTGTTGTCACCCATACCAGGTAGGCAATAAAAAGTTCTACTGGATTCACTTTGTATTAGTTGCATGTTGCATGCTGGGGCAGCAGACTGAAGGTGAAGGACGCCAACAGACTGAGGAAACTCATCCGCAAAGCCAGCCACGTTGTCGGAGAGGAGCTGGACTCTCTGACAGCAGTGTCAGACAGAAGGATGCTGTCCAGGATCAATCCATGCTGGACAATCCTGCACATCCTCTTTATGATGTGTTGGTCAGCCACAGAAGCACCTTCAGCCAGAGACTGATTGCACCACGCTGCACCACAGAGCGCCACAGGAAGTCATTCCTGCCTGTGGCCATCAAACTGTACAATTAAAGTCTCTGACATTACTTCACCATGTGCAATAACCCGGTCATGTGCAATAAAAATAATAATTAGCTACTGAGTAGCATTGTAAAGACTGTTTATTGTATTTTTGTACATTTTTTATTTTCCCTATCTTATTCTTATTCATCTTTCTTTTTTTCTGTAATGAGAGCACTGCAACAAAAGAATTTCCCGCAAGGGATTAATAAAGTAATTCTGATTCTGATCTGATTCTGATTTCCTGTTTCACAAAGGTAGGCAGCAGCCTGACAAAGCCATGATAGCAATGATTTTACATTTTACATCCAAGTAGTATGCAGCTCTTCATATATATATATATATATTTATTTATTTTATTTTATTTATTTATTTATTTTTTCAAACAGAGTGGTATCGGTATGGTATCGGTATCGGCCGATACTGCACAGCCAGGGATCGGTATTGGTGCAACACTAGTTTTTAACCTGGATTTAAAAATGTCTCCATTTGGTGAAAGTTTAATCTCCACTGGCAGTTTGTTCCACTTGTTTGCAGCATAACAGCTAAATGCTGCTTCTCCATGTTTAGTCTGGACTCTGGACTGGACCAGCTGACCTGAGTCCTTGGATCTAAGAGCTCTGCTGGGTTTATATTCTCTGAACATATCACAGATGTATTTTGGGCCTAAACCGTTCTGGGATTTGTAAACAATCAGCAGGCTTTTAAAATCTATTCTGTGACTGACTGGAAGCCAGTGTAAAGATTTTAAAACTGGTGTGATGTGTTCAGATCTCTTAGTCCGGGTTAAAACTCAATTACCCAAACCATTTTTTATTTAAGTCTTGTTTTAAATTATTATTTTTTTAATTAAAACAGCTAAAAAGGGAAATAATTACTGTTACATTACTATTTTGCATTACATTGCACTACATAGCATTAGAGACTATGGCAACTTGATGTGGCAATACTAACTTGCGCGCTCACACCTAAAGCAACAAAATCGCCTGTAGTCGCTCTTGGGGGCTCAATCCAAAAGCAACCGAAGGGCCGGGTCTTTCAAACAGCAGGCATATACAATAATCCATCTCTACATCAGTTCCCTCTTTCACCATGGATCGCACTCTGGGCAGCCTTCTGCATATTTGCGATGGAAACGCAGGGCCCGTTGCCGTCGTCCATCTGGGTCCATAACGTCCTGAGAAACTGGCCTCTCCACGGAGAATTTCACCGGCTGATTCAAGAGCTCCGCTTTGATGATGTTTGGTTCCAGCGCTATTGGTGCTGTCAAGCATCATGTTTTTTTTATTGTCGTTGTAGACAAACAGGCTTGTATCATACAGCTCTGGGAAACCAGAGACTGTAATGATTCATTTCTCCTCCATTGTTTTCCTCTCTTTCTGCCTTTTTTCCGCCTTCGGAATCCAGATCGGCCCACAATTGGCTGTCGCCGCCATCGCGCCGCTGCTCATTTGCAGAAAGTTGAGCCTCTCAACTTTCGACAAAAACTCACGACGCATCGCTCAAGTCGTTCACAAAGCCGGTTCGCTCATGGCCGCTCAAATGACTGGCAGCTGGCTGCAGCAGTAACTCAAGTTGCTTTTGGTGTGAGCGCCCGATAAGAGAAAATTTTGAGGAAGTAAAGCTGTTCTGGATTTTTCATCTGACTTGAAGGTTTACTTATTTTATCAGCACGTTTGTTTAATGATAACTTGTCCTCTCCTTTTTCTTTCCTCTACACTTTCTTTCGTCACTTTTTTTTTTTAACCTATTTTTTCTTTTTTCTATCTCTATGTTTCAGAGAAAAAGACATTACTGGCGTTTGGACAGTAAGTGCATCACATTGTTTCAGAACGAAACAGGAAGTAAATTTTATAAGGTAAGACCAGCTCTTTAAGCAATGTTTCTTAAATAAGGATTAATCTAAAAATATTGTGCTTAATAAAAATGTTGGAAATTGTCTTTTGGACTTGTGGCTTGGTTGCTCGGCTGAGGTAGTACCAAAAAGTATGAGAGTATCAGTTATGATTCTACAAAATTGCATGTATCTCAGTGTTACTTGGTGATTGATTTATGTTCAAAACCGGACTAAGATTTGTGTGAGGCAGGCAAGTAAAGAAGGCACAAGATTAGAAATAATTTCTAAACCAAAAAAATACAAGTCCAAAAAAAGTTCACATCAAACAAAAAAAGCCAAAAGGCAAATAACAGGGTATGCAACCGGTATTCCGACATACCGTCACTCAGACATGACGCCACTGCGACATCCCGCCATACCGACAGTTTGGTACCACCATTCAACACTTGTTGGGAGCTGTCAGGGTCGGACTGGGAAAAAAAAATCGGCCCTGGCAATTTTCCCCGGGACCAGCCCCCCCCAGTATTAATTAGTATCTCCAATCTAATTAAATAAAAATAAAAAACGAGCACAGACCGCTCAGTCAATGGCATGTACCCATAGAAAAAATACACACAACCTGACTATCGACTACTAACAACCATGATCAGTAACCTACACAAACCCAGACACATAATGGCTCGGCGGCCAGCAATCGGATAAACCAATGAAGTGAATCAATCCTGTGAAAGAATGAAAACAAGTGAATGAAACCTGCACTCACCCATTATGAAGTTAACTGCCAGCCCCTCCATAACCTGCTCAGCCAACTCCTTGACGTCGGGTATGGTTGGTAACGTTACTGCGGCTAGCATTAGCAACTAGGCTGCTAGGCTTGCTAAATCGGTAAGAATTAGGCTACTGAAGAAAGCTAGTCTTTTTAGCTATGTTACATTATCATCTTTCTTCTCGGCTATAACCTTTGTTTACGGCCACTGGCCCTAACCTGACGCCCTAGCTGTCAAATCACCGGAAGTTTTCACCGGAAGTACTCGCGCACACACAAAAGCTCTCTCCAGACATATCTTTCTTTCATTCCGCCCAGATGAAATTTAATGCCACTCTTCGAAAATTGGCGAAATTTAAAACATTTTATCTGCCGGTGAACCCAAGTGTCCATTGTCCTGATAAAGATCTGGCCTACCAGCTGTTGTGAGGCTTCACTTTGACAGCATTCTCAGTGGTTTAAGGTAAAATAAATTGAGGCAATTGTCACAAAAACAAATAGCATCCATTTTACACTGCCAAATGAAATATTGGCTACACAACGAGCCCCTCGTCAGCCCTCATCATCAGTAAATTTCTGAGTGGATGCGATCAGTCTTGCTTGACTTGCGTGTTGGAATGTCTCTCTCTCGGGCACTTGTAGCTGGTGCAGCCCTATTATTGCATGGCGAGCTGTCCACGCGTGTGGTGCTGAAATCGCGTGTCGGAATGGTGGTATGTTGAAAAGAAAAAATCATACCGCCATTCCGACAAAAGAAAAAATGAAATTCGGAATGACGGGACGTTTCATTTCTTAAAAAAATGTCACCATTCCGACAATTGAACGTCAATGTCGGAATGTCGGTATGTCGGAATGGCAGCATGTAACCAAATAACAGGACACTGAGGACTAGCAGACCCAAGTGTAGGAATGAGAAGGAGGCGAAGACAAGCTGACAGTGTCTGAGACTTTAATTATTAAACCTGGGGCATGAAAAACAACAGAGAATCCACTGGGAAAAAAAGAACAGCATGCAATGATCCAGCAAGGAGAAAACAAGCTCTGAGTACTTAAACCTAAATTAATTCATTAATTTATATGAAGTAATTCAACTGTTAACCGATGTTCCCTGTTGTTTCTTTTTTGTGCTCCATTGTTAAACACAGGAAAATAACATTGGGCCTCATGGAAGAACATTTTCATATTTTTATTCTAAATTTCTCTCACTTTTTTCGTACGCAGGTTTCGTACGAACACGCCACATCAGATTCAACAAACGCTCTTAACTTCAGAAAAAGTGTGTAAACGACCTGCGTAAATGATGAATGCCACTCGTGTGTATTTAAGTGCACATGCACGAGGATACTAAATTTGCATACTCAACGCCCAAAATAATACAAAATAAGAATAAGCTTCCTCTCTCCTGTGCCAGGAAGTGTTGAGTCATGAGAATGGCATCAAGGTGCAAAAAGAACAACTTTAGGGGCTCTGAGACTGAAGTTCTGCTTTCAGAGATCCAGAAAGGAAAATCTGTCATTTTTAGCAGTGTCAGCAGTGGAATTACGGGACCTGCTAAAGCCAAGAAATGGGAAGTTATTACAAGTGCTGTTAATTCAGTGTCACCTGTAGTTTGTAATGTCACCAAAATAAAGAAGAAATGGTTTGATATGAAAATGGCTTTAAAAAAAAAAACGTCTCACCATGGCCAGGCGCTCGATGACTGCAACTAAAGCCTTGCAATCAGTTGTTGCCTCATCATGATGGCACTTTGGGCGGTTAACTCATTGGCTGCCAGCCATTTTCAGTTCAGAGCCACCCATACTGCCAAGTGTTTTACAGTATTTTGACTGATTTTCCAAGACCCACAGAAAAGTGTGTCGTATGACTATGTACACACCGTAATTACCAAACGAAAGAATAGACTCTCTTCTTTCATCAGGAAAAAAAAGTTTGTTTCTACCATTTTCAGTCCTTTAGTAATAGACAGTAGAACATAGGTTGGTTTCACCAAAAACAGCTGTTTGACCCAAAAAACGGAGAAAACACGCTTCTTCTTTTTTTGTGCAAAGTGGCACTGCTGCCACCTAGCGGGTAATTTTGCCAGTATATTCTCTGTTAAGTGTTTACAAGCCTAAGATTTAGTGAGAAACTCCGCTAGATTGTCCCCCAGCCCGCTCCGTTAAAAAACGCAATTGACGTCTATAGACGTCTTTGGCAGTCAGCGTTTTTTTTTAAATTGACGTCTATAGACGTCAATGGCACCGAAAGAGTTAATGAGGGGGGTCTTCTGGCACCACACCTTCTGGTCTGCCTGGGCTGGTTCAGGTGGAGACCCTCGTTCATGGCAATATTGTGCAAATCTGGCCTGCCTTCTCTGGGCTATAGAGCAGTTTGCCCCCCCCCGCTGTATGGAGACATCCCCACCTGGCCTTCAGCTCAGTACGCTCCACAACGGCACGAGTGCTCTGATGCGTATATGTGGGCAGTCTAGTGCTCCGATTATGTTTGGCAGTCCAGCCAAGGCATGAAAGTCCCTCTTAATTTGTACTTGTTGGACAGCGGTGTATGGGAATGTGATGTACCATGGGTGATAAACTGATGAGAGCTTTGATGACCAAGGGGAGCGCACGACTCACAGAGGACTGGGACACCCCCGATCTGTCTCCAATCTCCCTCTGAAAGGTTCCAGTGGCCAAAAATCCAAGGGTGGTGAGGACCTGGACGTGTGGTGGAATTGGGTTTGATCGGCGTGTTTCTCTCTGGAGTTGTGGCTCAGCAAGCTGCATATTTGCAGCAGCACAGTCCTTGGCAATCTAAATCGCGATGTCAGCCATTTGTCTGTCTGCACGGTCTCGGAGCACACATGGGCTAAGGCATCCAAAAGTAGCAAGTCAGCCGCTGGTTACGCTTCCCATTGACCTTGTTATTGGTTTATTTTTTTTTCAGAACTCTTTGATAGACACCGAGTATACAGCAATTTCCTCAGATTCTATGTAGTCCGGTAATGTAAACTAAAAGGTTAAACTGTTCACTTTCAAAACAATGTGACAGAAGGTCAAGAGTATGACTGAAAGAGGGAGTAGGTCTGTGTCCATTGTTTTTAACCAAATTGAAGGTAATATATAAGTTGTCATTTTCAACAACTCCATGAACGTTAAGTTACCCACTACAATGACTTTCTGTACTCTGCACAAGTACAGATCTATTTTTATCTCACAAGTGAGATAAAAATGTAAGCTTTCACATTTGTGCACTGAAATTGTGATCACATTTGTGCATGTTAACTGCATTAATACTATAAGCTGTACTTAATTCAGTCTCTGTACTTCATCCTCTGTCTGCAGGAGATTCCTTTGTCAGAGATCTTATCTCTAGAGCCAGCTCATGTCCTCTCTCTACTTCCTGATGGAGCCTATCCTCACTGCTTTGAGATTGCCACAGCATCACTGGTTTACTATGTTGGAGAGAATGTGCATAGAGCCGAATCTTCTATGACAAGTAGTACCATTCTGGTGAGACCTTTCTACACTCGTAGATAGATTTATCAACTTTCCTTTCATCATTGCATTTTAGTGAGACTACTCTCACACTGAAATGAGACTAGCCTCCCTAAAGTATACAGGATTATGGGTGATCTATAGGCAGAAATGTAAAATAGCAGGTCACAAATGCAGCGGTTTTATTCAATGTTTTCTCACATAGAATAATGTCACAATAAGTACAATGTTTTTGTTACCTTTTAACCGTAGCCAGCAGCGGACAAACCGACAACAGTTCTGGAGAGGGCCTTTTGAACATTATGATTATTATCATCACTGCTATTAAAGCTGCAGTCTGCAAGATTTGTTGTTGTCATACGTAAAGTCCTACTTTTTGGCATTTTAAGAGTTTACATGATCTATCAGAACGCTTGAAGTTGAAAACGGTGACCTCCGTAGTCGCAAAATGCAAGAAATGCTTATTTTTTAACCGAAAAATAAAAAGTTATTCAACTTCCTGTCCCGCCCCTTCAAAACACATGAGAACTCGTGCACGTAGACGTGCACGCCAGATTCGCGTACACGACTCCTCATTCATCAACTCACCTGTCATTTGCGATCATGGAAGACACAGTAAGTAGACTAGCCCGTAATGAAGTTCAATAGTCTAGATAAATAAGCGTGGGGACGAGCCTACCTTGTATCGCGCGTGCACAATCGGTGATTGACAGGCAGCAGAGCCCAGCTCGTAAACCTGATTGGTTACCTTTTACCGGTCCGGTCTGCAATTTTGTAAACAAACCTGCTGGCTTTGGAGGGACCTAGCGGGACATATAGGGGACCTAGAGAACTCTTTTTTTTTTGTATTGGGGTATTTAATGTACTACTTTCAGAATCCCCGGACAGTTCCAGGCATTATGCTTGAAAAAGAGTTGCAGACTGCAGCTTTAAGAAGAATTGATTTTATTTTTCATTTTGGTTAAAGCTGCGGTCGGCAACTTTTTTTTAGTCATATTAGCTTGAACTGTCATGGGATTCTGGAAGTAGAATATTAAATAGGCTGTTTAGGAAAAATAACGAAATCTGTAGCTCCCTCTGAAGCCTGTAATCATGCTTGCAAAAATCGAGCGCTCCCGGCTGTTTTTAACCAATCAAGTTAGGGTGGAGGAATCCTACCTGTCAATCACAGCTTGTGCACACGCTGCTGAGCGTGAGTCTGCCCCAGCTTGTGTGCGCTCACACTGGTGTGAACTCACGTGCACAACCTCGTCCACAGAGGGGGAGGGGTTTGGGGGGCGATTCGGAGCTTGTTAGAGGTTGGGGGAGGGACCTGAAAGTTGTATCAGTTCGAATTTTCTGACTTTAGACTCGCAATTTTGAAAACCTGCCGACTGCAGCTTTAATTCACGGCCTCAAGCGGTCTGATAACCATGGGCACCACTGTTACCTTCACTTTCCACATCTTATCAACTTCTTCCCTTCACCCATGGTATTTTTTTTCGAGATTTCATGTTCCTTGTTCCTGATGTTGCTGTTACTTGGAATTGCTAAATCTATCACTACTGCCTTCTGTAGTTTGGGACTTCCAACCAACACAGATGTTTACCTGTATACCATTCCCACCATTTGTTAATGGTGTTTCATGTATGCAGTACGTGCCTACATCTTATTCACTACTATAATGTGGTGGACTGTCTCGGGGGCCTCCCCGGTTCTGTCTGCTGTGGTAGACCCCAGCTTTAATAACTCTTGTACTCAAGGATTGTTCTTGATTTGCCATCATTAATGCCTCCATGCTTTCTTCCAGACCAGCCTTTTTAAACAACTCATAGAATTCCTTAACCCTGTAAAACCCACAGTTGCAAATTTACAACATTACTTTGAACAATTCTAAAAAAAGGTCTGCAAATGTTTTTTTTCCTCAAGACAACATTTACATAGTTAATTATGGGTGCCAATGCCGAAGGCATTAGACACACATATTACTCTTGTATCAGACTCTTATTCTTCTTCCGTTTCCGTCATGAATTTCGGTGCACTACTAGTCTAGCACCGATGATCCGACCGGCATAAAAAGCACACCGCTGATAAGAAGCACACAGCTGCGTGCGCAACGACCTCGATCGGTGTGCAATGACATTTGGCTCTCATTAGTTGAAAGGAATTCCGGCAAAATGGGAAAAACCGGGATAATTGTCAATGGGAAAATGCATTGAAAAGCACTTAACGAGGGCTCAACGACCCGAAAATTATTACGATATACTAACCCTACAAAGGAATACTTAAATGTTCTGTATATCTGTTCAGACAAAGTGAGTACAAACACAAAAGTTCTGCTCCCAACTCTGCCCAACATTGCAAATTTACAACATTTCCCTAAAAACTTACTAAAATTTCAATCTGAAAACTCTTTAATTTCTACGTCAGAGGCCTCCTAAAACAATATCTGAGAGGTCAAAAAAGGTTTTGCTAATTTTTTTGTATATCTGGGTATCAACCACTTCTTCAATCTATAAATGGTACATGGCTTACAGAGGCTTATCTTTAAATTCAATTCAGTTAAATTCAACTGAATTCATCCATCCATCTTCTATACCTGCTTAATCCAATTCAGGGTCGCCAGTCCATCACAAGGCCACACAGAGACCAACAGGACAAACAACCATACACACTCACATTCACTCCCAGGGACAATTTAGAATCACATGATGGATGATGGGAGGAAGCATGCATGTGTAGAACATGTAAACTCCATACAGAAAGGCTCCAGCCAGGATTCAAACTAGGAACCCTCTTGCTGTAAGGCGATGGTGCTAACCACTACACCATTATGCAATTCAATGAAAATTATATTGCTGCAGTATTAATTCATATTAAGGACATGTCATAGGTAAGGTTTGAGTACAAAGATATAGAAAGATAAAGTTTGAGAAATATCTTCAGAGGCCGTCATCAATGGATTGAGGTCTTGTTTTTGGAGGGGTGGCAGTCCACCTCCTTGCCATGGCCGATGAGCCTTTGAGCAAGGCACAGTGCTCTCATGCCCATGCTCCCCGGGTGCTGTGAATGGCATCTGTCTCCATGAGTGTGTGTGCATGTGTGTTCAACAGGAGAAATTTTGTGTATTTCCCTGTATCTACATGACAACAAATATAATCTCAATCTTAGCTGATCTCACAACCAACAATTTAATATCTTGGGTGTAGAGATGTTCCTTCTCAGTGACATGTCCAGGATTACACCATCGAGACAAGCATTGTAATCCTCTTACTTCTCTATATGTAGTCTCTGTCTGCCCGTATAGTTTTAAAGCTGAGTCAAGAGTTGTTCCTGCAACCGTATCTCAATGATATAAATAATGTTTCCCTCCTGATATTCCTGCTGTGTCCATAACAGAGGTCCAAGCTTGTCCATTTTATCTGCCAGTGATCTCACATTTACCATGATGATCAACTGAAGAAATGGTTTAACCCTCTTTCACCTTTTTCTTAATTTTGTTCCTGCTCTGCACCATAGACACCTCCTCTTCAACCTCCTCTTGATTTTGGGTCTTATTCCAGGCTTTACTAGGGCTCTGGCAAGCTCAATTAGCTGCTCCAATAGGTTAACAACGTTCCTAACAACAGAAGTAGATACTTGCCAGAGTGGTTAGCAAAGTCCCTTCAAGCAGCATAGCATCCAAACCAGCATTAAAAATGTTTACTGCAACAGGCTGCCTGCTTCTAGGATGGCGCTAATCTGGAATTTAGAAAAAAAGTGTACATTTCCATACCAGTTGACAGTCCATGAACAACTCTCTGAGGCACTCACTAAGAAGTTCATCACTGGGGTCCATCTTCCTAATGTATTCCCAGATCTTTTGTCGTTTCATCCTAGATAGTGGCTCTGATGCTCACTCGTCCCCGGCCTTCCTCTTTTCACATCGTGTACAGTCTCAGAGTGTTGGCTGAAACACTTGATATATAGTGAGGAGGCTTCTTGTCTTGATATCATTGGCTTTGATCTGCTCCATTGACCATGTAATCATGCCAGTGCGGTATTTGATGACTGGCAGGGTATACTTGTAGATGGTTCAGACTTTATTCTTCCCATTCAGCCAACTCTTCATGACCTTTTTTACTCTTGGTCGGTACTTCATTGTTGCTGACTTCCTTGGGTCTCTTCATGGTTGCCATTTACTTATGGGACCCCAAAGTATTTGTAACTGTCTCAAATACCTGCTATGTTGCCTTCAACCCCTTCAGTTTATTTTGTAGATATCATTCAGCCACATTTATCTAGACCAAATGACATTCAGACGTTCTTTCTGTACAGCCTCATATCAGTGAGTTAATGTCTTGCTATGTGCCTCCTCATCTTATCCACTATGAAGCCCTACAGGACCTTGCATGTTGTACAGAGGCAGGAGTCACGACCCACCTTAGTAAGCCGTGACAAAAACAGGGAAGGACACACAAAATGCAAGCAATATCATTTACTGTATAAAGATATAGGTTAATCTATGACTAAATAAGCATCCGAGGATCAGCATTTCAGTAATGCAAGTGTGGATGCGTGATCAGTCTTATGTGGTGCAAGTGGTGTGCAGAACAAACCAAAGAGAGGCAAAACAGCAGTACAACAGACTCAGTTAATGGTCTACTTGAATTCAGTTTAAATGAATGTGCAAGTCAAAGATCCAAAGATTTCCTTTAAGTCTTCCTAAACAGAAATGTAATAACGAGCATTATTCCACAGGTATAAAATAAAAATTGACTGTACAAACTGATTCCAGGTCAGTGGTGTGGGGCACGATGTGGCTCGGATGTGGGAGATGGCCATCCAGCATGCTCTGATGCCAGCTGTCTCTTCAGGAGTTTGCTGCAGCTCCCATCACAGTGGGCACAGTAAGACACTGAACCACATTACAGCAGAGATGTGCACGTGTGATTTACCTTCAAACAAACACACAAAGTTTATCTTTTACTTTAAGTGAATTCGATCTAATTCAGTTGCTGTACCACTTATATTTTATTTTGAACATTCAAGTTATAATACTAATGAAATTGTGATCACAGTCTTACGTTTTGATTATTTGAATAAAAATGTTTTTGCATTTTAAAGAAACAGGATTGCTATGTTTCTTCTTTATAAACTAGTTTTCAGTCTATTAGTGGAATAGTAATTTGTCATTTTTGGAAAATGCATACATTAACCAACATGTAGCATTTCACTGCTGGATTTGACCTTGCATCCCTTTAGGTGCCTTAAAAATTGGACTGTTTGATGTAGTTGATTAGATTTTTGTACTGAAGTATTTTGCATACGATTTTTGCTTAATTTTTAAATGTCTTTATCTTGCCTCACAGCAGGATTTCAACATGATTGTATTTACTATAAGCAACATACATGCTATTCAGATATGATAAGTCTTAGAAAGATGAGCATGTCGGCCTTAGTGGAACTACTGTTGTGTATCCAAACTTTAGTCAAAATCTCAAAACGTCTCTTTATCCAGCAGTCAGTGTAGCAATAACTGTTGACATAGAAACAATATTAACAAATATTTTCTTTGTGAAAGGAGTCCTGAATGAGTGCAAGCTCATTCATTACTGCTTGAGTTTAAACTTATGCCCTTGCAGTCCCCTCAGATCTCCTCACATTGATGTTTCTTCTTGAAACTCATCAGAAACATTTAAGTTTTTAGCAATGTCAAACTTATTTGACTAGCATCTCAATTTTGGCTTTGTGTCTTTTCTGGCTGAGTCATTTGTTGTTACCACACAAAGAAAATACTTCAGTGAAGACAGTTTACTGTCCTTTAACAGAGGCCAATCAATCATATCAAAGACGGTCAATACTATTGATTGCCAGTGGTGTGATAATCTGTCTTCAATCATAAATGACTTTGCATAAAATATTTAGTGTGATAATGTTTGTGTCTCATCAACAGAGGAGGTTTCGATTAGTATTTCTGTCTCCAATTGCCAGATCCAGGAGAATGTGGTGAGAACCCCCCCCCCCCACACACACACACACACACACATTCAGCTGCATCACATAAACAGGCATTTTCATGGTCAAGTGAAAAATTATGTACACCTGCTTTTTATTGCTAAGATTTTGTTTCTCACTACAGTAAGGCAAGGTAAGTTTATTTGTAGAGCACAATTCAAAGTGCTTTACAGCTACATAAAATCACAAGAAGGCAAATAAAATCATTCCATAAAACATAAAAATAATCATTAATTAATTAAATTAAAAGCAAAGAGTACAGATAAGATACTTTCAGGTGTCATATGCACAGCTAAATAGAACTGTTTTCAGCCTGGATTCAAACATTGTCAGAGCTGAGGCCCGTCTCACATCTTCTGGAAGACTGTTCCGGATGTTAGGAGCATCAAACTGAAACGCAGCCTCATTTTGTTTAGTCCTGACTCTGGGCCCCAGCAGGAGACCCCTCCCTGCACCCCTCCCAATATATCCTTTAATGACAATGGAATGCACTGATTTGCAAATCATCAACTTAAGGCATTGTATCAAATCTTGTAATGAAAAATAGATTTCTTTTTTAAAGCTCATCTTTAGTTTTGACACTGGCAAATCTTTTAAAAACATGGAAGCGAGGGTACCGACTCACCTCATAACACAGCTACTGTAACTGTTTGGGAACTGAAAAGACCATTTGCTGTTATTTTTTAAATATTTAGCCATCACTGCTTGATAAATTACTTCAACTTCTTAACAGTAGGGGGTCTCAATTGTCATATGTGTCATTTCATAAAGCACCTAAGGTTTTCAATAAGTGAAACTTTGGACTGCAGACTCTTTTTATTGCAGTACCCTGATGCATAAAAGTTGTATGGCATTGGATTTTAAAGAGTGTCTCAGCTCTTCCAAATGGGATTGAAGTAATTAGAATGTCTTAAAATGATGAACAAAAATTCAAATATTACCATAAACCAGTGGTTCCCAAACTTTCTCTGCTGGGCCTGTTGTGGAGAAATTAGAGTCGAATCCCGCGTTGGTCAGCCGTCCATTGGGGAGTTTATTGAACAAACCGTCACAGCAAATGTGCATACAGAGTGTACAAAATGTCCACCGTCTTCATACTGTGAACCAACTTTATACTGGTTTAATCATAACATGCATGCGTCATCCGGACTCAATCTCTTCCTGCGACGCCGAGCGTCTGCCCTAAATGTAAACAGCCCATACTACCTTTTACCCATATTCATATGAATCAGTCAACAAGGCTCAGGATGTAACTAGGCCAGAAGTCATGAACATGTCATGACATCCTTCTCCCACATAGTCCCCCCTGAAATCACTTATCAGTGATTTAATAAAGAAATAATCTAAAATAAAAGAAAATCATCCCACATAGTTAATTAAGAATTAATTAACATAATGAACACTAAATTATTCTAATAATTCTACAATATTAATCAACGGGACCATTTTGAATACATGAAAAGGAATATATATATGTGTCTACTCGAATCATATTAAATGATTAACTTAAATTACGCAATATTGATTTCAACAACACTACAAGTTTTACATTGCCATCACACTTGTCCACTGTTCGCAGTGCATAGGTGCGAAAAACCCACCGGCTGCTACTTTCGTAACTCATGTTCTTATCTTGGGAAAATTCACCTATGGCCCCCCCCCACTGGCGACCGACCACTTTACCAAGGTCGCACTCCGAACAGTTGACTGACACAATTGGCAATGGACATATCAGTGATCAGTTTTGATTGATACTACACATAAACTGAATACACCACCTTCAAATCAGTTAATTACCGTTTTGTATCAAGTACAATACATAAAATTATGGATTATCACACAACAATAGTAATAAAATGCAATGTAATGCAGCTCCTCCAGTCCCGTCCCATCTCCTGTGCTCTGGTGTCATCTGCTTCTGGCCGAACATCCGTCCGGCTGGGTCTGGAACTGCTAAGCTAACTCTGGGAGGAGAGGTCGCCAGTACGTCACTCCCAATCAAAGAGATCTTCAGCATCTCTTCTCCCTGTCAGACTATACTTGGTTCCACCCTCGAAGAAAGAAACTTGTGAACCGTCCGTTGATAACCTTCATTCGTTGACCAGTTCTTCCCATGCGTTGGTCCTCAGACCTGGTCTCGCATGGTCATCTGCCTCCTGATTCCTTCCACTGTTTGTTTGAACATCACTTGCAGCAAACACCTTCTCAGAATGGGTATAATGCAACACACCAATAGGGAAACCATCCTCACTATCAACAATATTGCTATTCCCGCCTTAACTGCTATCGCTCCCCCTTCTCCCAAAATCCCAAACAGACCAGTCCACCACCGTTCACCTCCACCAGCATCACACGTCAGCTCCTCTCTCCGTTCTCTGAACTCCTTCACGGCCGTTGTAAACGTTCCATCAGCTGCAGTGTTCCCGGGTGTAAATGTACAACATTTTCCCCAACCATCTGGCACACACCATTTTCCCCTTCTAATATCCATTCTAAAACTTGTCTGTTCTACCAAGCCATCATATTCGTCTCATGTAGTTGTTCTCCAAAGCCTGCAAACCCTTCACTCGTGTAGCTACGAATTCCCTGTCGGTTGTATTATATGTAATTAGTCCATTCCCCATTTTGTTAAATATGATTCCCTGCAAACCAGCCTCAAATCCAGCTGCAATCTCCCTGCGTGCTTTGAGCTCATAGGAATCCCTCTCGGCTGTAATATAGCATCCAAGTAAACGTGCTTATCCCTGATGTAGCCATCACTAGATCTTTTAACTCTCCCTTTTTCCACAACCAAACCTCGCATCTCGTTTACCTTGTCATACACTATCACAACTGATGTCTTCCTCCTCACCAGTGCCCAAAGACCTATCCACCTGTTGGGTAACACATTTAACAAAACATGATCTCCACACATCCAGTAACTCTCAGCTACCGGGTGTGTCTGATCCCCGAAAAGATATAGAGTTAAAATGATCATTTCTATATTTTCACATTTTGATCCAAATAAATAAATCCCAATAAATCTTGTTTTCATTTAACAGTAGTACTACCTACGCGAGTTCCAAAAGCATTCAAACTCACCATTGTAATCTACTCTATAATCAGTGGGAGGCCCATCCTGTGATGTACTCAGATTAAATTCAGCACAAGAAGACTCAAATTTTTGGCCCTCCCTTATTTTGAAAATAACTATGTAATTTATTTGGCCCAAACATCAATCTGCACTTAATACCACACATAGGAAACAATAACCATTTATCCTCTGCCGATGTGAACCTACCTTCTCTGCCTTCCCGTTGCTGGACCACTGCACAGTCCCTGAAGGTGTGTGGCTCTGGAACAACAACAGGCAATGCTCCTGGAGCGTCTGCACATACGAGACACTCCGTCGCTGTCAGTTCCCTCGTAGTGTACCATGCCCATCTATACCACATATCCTGTGCTGCCTTAACCCATCTTCCACAGTTACACTGTTTTCCCGACTCCACCTGTGCATGTACACTCCATCTGTTCTTGGATTAACATGATTATTCTGTCCTGTAGTGCTAATGGTATCAAGTCCCCCTAGTCTTCCCCGAAAAATCTTTCTATTCTTACACCCATTGTGAACAACTCCTTCTGACCCAATCTGACATGATCTTACCAGATTGCCCCTTTGTCGTGGCGTCCAAAGGCGGTGATTTGGTCGTCTCCTCCACCGGACCCATGATCCACACTTCCTCAAATCGTTTATTCCATGAACTTAAATTCAAGCTTAGCAGATACCTCTTCACGACTAGCTCTCGTGTGTATTGCTGGCAAAGTTTGTGGCGTGGCATGGTCTGAGTGGGTGTGTATTGTTGCATTATACTCATCTGACCCAGGCTGGCTACTTCCCTGCGGGGTGGCTTCATCACGGGACCCTTCCAGCCTCTCCTGTCCGCGGGATCCCGTCCAACATCTCCAGGCTTCGTTCTCCTGAGCCCATGCTGTCGGCCAACACCCACACCTGGATGCTCATAAGTGTCAGAAATCTTAACCTCTTCCTTTTGTTCATCCTTTCCCTCGGACTTAACTCCGTCTGTGTCTTTAGTCCGAACCTTAGTGCAGTGATTCAAATGGTACCATGTGTTGCTACCTTCCACTTGAACTGCTGTTGATGTTGCTCGCACCATTGTGTACGGTCCTTTCCGTCTTGGCTCAAGCCACTTCCTCCGGAACACTTCGATGTGCACCTGGTCGCCTGGCACCACTGGCCTCTCGATCAGCTGTTTGAGACTCAAGTCTCTGGACTCCTCCTGTAGATAGATTGTTCTGTGGATTGCAGTTAGTTGCCTCATGTAAGCTGTCCACTCTGTTTGCACCTGCTCAAGTGGGAACTGAGGTGCTGGCATGGGTCGACCCGTTAGCATTTTATGCGGTGTTAGTGCGTGACTCTATGAGTCTGCATAGGACATCTCATTAGTGCAAGCGGCAAAGCATCTAGTTAGTTTAGTTGCAGCATAGATTCAATTCAATTTCACTTTCCAGGTTCCATTGATCCTCTCATGCATCCCTTGACTCTGTGGATGATAAACGGCCCCACAGCGCTGCTTGATTCGCAGCTGCTGCAGAATGCCTCTTGCACTTTTCTAAACAAACACTTAACCATTATTTGAGCTAATCTCTGATGGAAAGACAAACAGATGAATCAATTCTCTTACCAAAAAAATTTATGACTATTTATCCAATATGTATAACCAATATCCTTGTGATGGCGCGACCTCTGGCTCCAGTACCACCATTGGTGCCAAAACAGCAAGCTGGCACTTTGATGCTACTTTCGCTGCTTCATCAGCCGCGATATTACCTTTACCAACCATTTTGTTACCTCTATGATTATTTGACATTGTATCACTGCCAATTTACAATTTTCATGACTGCAATCCGCTCCTTCATTTGGACCTCCTGTCGCACTGGACTTCCGTCTGACCTCCTGAACCCTCTCTGCTTCATAACTGCTCCAAACGAAGAGAAAATATCATGAGCATATGCAGAATCTGTGTATACATTCGTAACCTTACCTTTCACCAGTCAACATGCTTCCGTTAATGCCTTCAGTTCAGCCAACTGTGCCGAACATGGCCGTTCACACTTCTCAGCTTTCACCGTCACAAAGTTTCCACCTTCCTGTTTCACAACTGCAAAACCTCATGATCACCCAAATGATCTCACAACATGATCCATACACAACATAAGTGACATCAGCCTGCACAAGTGGAGTTGTTTCTAAGTCAGGTCTCAGTTTAATGTATCTCACAGCTTCTGACACACGCTCATGTGGTTCTCCTTCAACTCACGTGGAATGACATCCGCAGATCCCGATGTAGTACACCTCTGTATTCACATCTGGATGTGTCAAAAGATGCACAACCTGCAAACATCCTGTCCGAGTCACAACATACCTCTGACTTATTAGTTCTGAAATCTTATGGTTTTTATTGGAGACATATAAGAAAAATGGCTTCTCATAGACTAGTGTTGGCCGTTTTGGATGACTTTTGCTAATTTCGTTTCAAATTTTCAAAGGCTAAGTTAGCCTCGGTTGTCCTCTCCAGTTGTGCTTTCAACCTTTGATCTTTGGATCTTTCATGATTCCTTCCAGAGGAAGCGCATTTTATTGCATAATCCTCCCAAAAGAAGATCATACTTGTTGTATTTTAATTTTACTTATTTGTTCATTAGTTATTTATTTATTTATTTTGGACATGGCGCTTTTCTTACTCCCTCCAAGTGGGATGGAGAGATATCAGTAATTCCCTATGGGCTAAATAGATACTCTAATTCAGACTATCAATGCTAAAATTTAAATTAGAAACTTTGTTCCGTTCAAATTTTAGAACTTCGTAATAGTGGCACATTTAAATTTTAAATTCAGAAACTTTGTTTTGTTGTGTCCTAGTAACAGTGACCTATTTAAATTCAAGTTTTAGAAACTTAGTAGTCGTGATACATTTAACTTAAAAACTTTGTTTTGTTTTGTAGTGATGACACACCTGAGGGCGGTTTTTAAACCCTTTTGAGTACGTCTGGTGTAAGTGTACTTCTTACCTCTATATGTCAATGTAAACCAATACTGGGATTCCTCTGCCAGAGGAACGCCTTGGACCTGCCGGGCCACTTGCTCCGCCCCCCAGGGACTGGCCACGGTCCTGCCGAACACTCGGGTTTCTCGGTGCTCTCGGACAGCTGTAAACAAAGTGTCCCCTCTCGCCACAGGCCCAACATGCCCCCGAGGACCTTCGTCCTCCAGGTGCACCTCTTCTTGACCTTCGACAGGGTCGACGATGGACTTGCCCCTGTGACGGCTGTTCAGCGGCCCCCGCTGTCATGGCCTCATTTCGTACCTCTTGCTTCGCTTGCAGTTCTTCTAACTGCAACCGTGCAAGTTCCCTTTGCATATCCTTCTCCTGCTCATTCAGTTTCAGTTCTTTCCTGTATTTGTTTACTGCATGCACCACGTGGTCTCGGAATTGTCCATGTGACATTGAATTCAGCCCCACCACATCCTCCAGCTGCCCCTGAACTGGGGCAGGCAGAGCCTCTTTGATGGAAACTCTGAACAATGTCACCCAAGCTGGGCTCTTCTCGATTTCTCCCTCAGACTCTTGTCTCCATTTCTTCAATTGTTGTGCAATGTACACAGCCGGACTCTCTGTTCCTGACAGTGGCTCCCCCTTTAATGCTTCGAGGTCCACTCCTACAGGAAACTCAGCTCGTAACGCTCTCCAGAGTGCAGCTCGATATGCATTAAAGTCAGTTCCATCAGCTCGGTGGCTCAACATCCAGCCATTCTCACTGTGTCTCAAAATGCCCTCCATGGTAGAAGTTCCAAAACACAGTGCCCACACTGCCTTAATGTGTCCAACAGACAACAGTTTATGCACAGTCTCTTGTTCAAAAGCTCTTATCCATCTACTTGCACCTCTGTGAATGTCCGGCAATCGAGCAACCAGCCCCCCTAGGTCGAGCGTCTGCCACGGCACATACTGTCCCTGCGTCATTTCTATCAAACTCGCTGCTGACGCTGTTGGACTCTTATGTTCTTCAGAAGATGCCTTTTGAACTGGAGATGCCAGTTCTGGTGATTTTTGGTATTGTGGGAGCTGTCCCCTTGCCTGATCTGAATTACAGATGGCGTCTGGCTCAGGAGCTCCATGACTGCTTGATATAGCTATTTGTAGTTCTGGACGTTCATGAGATATTTTATGATCTTTTATTTCAGAATCTCCTTGTATGTTTGCTGCTCCTGGCAGTGTTGGATATAGCTCTGCATTTTCAAAGAAATGTAAAACTTTTAATTCAAGCTCTCTTTTTTCCTGTCTCTTTTTGCTTTTGTCCTTTGGTTTGTAAGCTTTAATCCTTTGTTCCATAATCTTACAGGTAGTTACATTGAAAGTGCCACCTTTTGGCCAGGGTGAGACTTTTTCTTTTTATTTACTTATCTATTTTCTAAATTTCCCTTATTTATTATTCGTATTCCCCCTTTTTTTTTCTTTTTTTTTTTTAAAGTCAATTTAAATGCACTAATTATTTAACTCTAATCAATGCTAATTTAATGCTCGGCTAAATTTAGCTTAGATGCAGCTAATTATTGGATTGGATGTTGTCAATGCTAATGTTAAGGTTAGCCTACGTTAGCTTTGAAAGCTTATGCTCTAGGTTGTTTTTTTTTTAAAATTAAATTAAACCAATGTTAATTCAATGTTAGGCTAATTTAGCTTTTTGACTTCTGGTTTGGAGTTCGGTTACTATTATTGCTAATGTTAATGTTTGCCAACCAATGCCAATTGATGTTAGCTTCCTAGCTGTTGCTAATAAATGCTAACCTATTGCTAATTAAGATTTAAACCAATATTTGCCTTATTGCTATTGCTAATCAATGCTAATTGTCTTTCTGATCAATGCTAATTATGGCTAATGAAATGCTAACAAATGCTACTAATGCTAACCAATGCTAACTATTGCTAATCAATGCTACTTATTGCTAATCAATACTAGCTTCCTTGTTGACCAATGCTAATTGAATGCTAATTATGCTATTCAACGCTAGTGATTGCTAATCAATGCTAGTTATTGCTAATCAATACTATTGATTGCTAATCAATGCTAAACAATGCTAGTTATTGCTAATCAATACTAATTATTGCTAATCAATACTTGCTGTATTGCTAATACTACCCAATGTTAATTTATTACTAATCAAAAGCTCAGTTAATGCTTACTCTGTATGAAGTGACTCAGGCTAAAGGCGTTGCCCCAACTTTTGCTCACATCCGGATGCTTCCGATCCAATCCACACACAATGTCCTCCACCAATCCAGATGATCCAATGTACGTCACAGCTACGTCAATTCTGACCAATGAACTAAAAATATTTTTTGACCAATGAAATCTGAACACACCTCTAAATCTATCTCCAATGAAACACGTCTACGACAGTAACTTCTAACCAATAAAATATGAACCCACCTCTAAGCCTGCCTCCAATGCACCACGTGAATTTCTAACAAATCAAATATGAACACACCATTACCTCTACTTCCTAGACTGTTATTAGCTCCTCCCAAGCATAACAATTGAACCAGACATAACAATTGAACCACACCCCAACTCAAAATGGCGTTTGTCACACTTTTTGTTACAAGTTGAGAAAAAGGAGGAAATACAAACTTTCAGCTGGACAGAGAAGAAATATAATTTAACACAGAAATAACAGTTGCACTATTCTTCACCTCAAAATGGCGTTTGTTAGGGAAGAGAAAGAAATACAATTTAACACGCTGTGGACAGGGAAACTACAAATCAAAAGATACAGAAACAATGCATAAGCGAAACACTTTCTTTATCAGGAATGTCACATTCACGTCGAACGACGTGATGAATCGATGGCCTACGGACAGAACCTCTTCCTTAGGAATTGCGAAACCCTCATTACTCGACTGATAACAACTCCGCAATTAGCACATTACCTAAAGAAAACTAATAATTATTACAGTTCAACCATAAATTGCCCCTGGAAGACACAAGGAAAGAAAGTGTGATCACACACGAACATTTGAAGCAGCAGGAAACTCTCAAGGCCAGAGCACGCGCCCACACACCAGCCGCGGGAGCGCGCAGCACCCTCTGTCCCCCTGAAAGCCAAAACACCTTCACTTGCCTGTTGAGAATAGAACTTTCGAAACTTAACACCAATCACAGCAGTATTCAATAATAACAAGATGCACTCAACGAAAATGTAGAGTCTTAAAGAAAGAAACCCACAGTGTTTAAAAATAACAGCACATTTCGGCAACAACACCTTATTTCCCCAAGTTATTAATGCAGCAACTATCACAATTAAGCAGATTATACCAATGAAGCAAATTATGACCATAAAGCCAGTTATAATAATGAAGCAAATCTGAGTGTAAATTAAAATACTACGAATACTCAAAAGTCAAGGGATGATATGAGTCAGAACCTTTTCTCTTTTCTTCTCTTTCTTGATTCACACAAACATCAGATTTCACACACACATTGACAGACAACAGAGACCGGTCCCACACACTCATACCAAGTCAGTCGATCACCAAATCGGTCGATCAAAGTTTTGTGTCAGTCACCGTTCAAATCTTCACATTTTTAAATTATCAATATCTTTCATTTAGACTTTTAATTTTTCAGGAGATGTTGGTGTCGGCAATATATGGAATACAAAATGTGTTTTCCCTACAAGCCTTGTGATATGGTTTCTTGACCAATGCAGCAAATGCTGACGTGTATTTATCAGCTTCGCTGTGACCTCTTAATAAAAATCTCCTGTGGCCAATTTCATAAACGAATTTGACTTTTCTTCTCCAAATGTCTTTATACTGAGGTCTCGGATACTCCAAAGAGTTCTAAGCAGATATATAAAATGATATAAACATATATACTTAAAATGTGCCCGTATAGAACTGGAATTGACTTTTTCAGAGTTTTCTTGAACTGCCGTTTTGATTCCACCTCCAAACTTTTATGTTCGCAAGTCAATCAATTACCAGCATTCGTCTACTCCTTGACTAGTGAAAATAACTTTCACATATATTAATGACTAATGCGAACCATAATCCCACGGTAGCCCGAACCCCCCATGCATAAAAGGTCGGCCGTTGGCTTTATGACATCACTATGAACGGGTGATTTCCACCCTGCCCGCTCTAAAAGCGTATCTATTATTCCAGTTTAAACTCATCGATTTATTCCCTGCCCGAGCATTAGCGACTAGTCCTTCTTAATTATCACAACAATACATCAACACAATAGCCCGACCAACTGCTCACAGCTGTCTGCTTTACAACTCACATAAGCTGCTGTTCACCCAATTTTATCTCAATTAAAACACTTGGCTCCCCTTGGCCCACAATTTCAACAATTTCAGCAGCCCCTCTGCGCAGAAGTAAACAATGGAAGGGCTTACCGTGTGCAGGATCCGTCTCTCTCCTGTGTTCTTTTAAATTTGGGGAAGCCGGAAGAAGCCGTCAGCTGTGCTCCACTAACCGAGATCAACTGTGTAATGGTAGGAACAAAATCCCACCTGCCGGCTTGTTACAGCTGATGTCGGTTGTCGGGGCACAGAGGACACGCTCCGCCGGGATCCAGATGCAAACTCTCACGAATTCGGGGTCACCATTATGTTGTGGAGAAATTAGAGTCGAATCCCGCGTTGGTCAGCCGTCCATTGGGGAGTTTATTGAACAAACCGTCACAGCAAATGTGCATACAGAGTGTACAAAATGTCCACCGTCTTCATACTGTGAACCAACTTTATACTGGTTTAATCATAACATGCATGCGTCATCCGGACTCAATCTCTTCCTGCGACGCCGAGCGTCTGCCCTAAATGTAAACAGCCCATACTACCTTTTACCCATATTCATATGAATCAGTCAACAAGGCTCAGGATGTAACTAGGCCAGAAGTCATGAACATGTCATGACATCCTTCTCCCACAGGCCCCCCTTTATGACATAAACTGCAAAATTCTGTTATGTACCACATTGTAATTAATACATTTGAGCATTTGCCAGCACGGATGCAGCTTTAGTAAAAAACGACTGTTGAGCACGGCAGTTTACGAGTTTTGTCTGAAAAACTCAACTGGCTCGTCTTTGTGTTCTGAATGTCTCCAAGTGGCGTCTTAGCTTGTTTGACTTCAAACTGTCACAAGCTAGCGCTTTAAGACAGACACACTGCGGTCTCTCCTAATTCAGCCACATGTCATCATATCTTCTTTTTTTGCCAAATTGCTTTGGAAGCACATTTGGCAATGCTTCATCCTCATTTACGTGGGAGCCCCATCAAAAACTTGTCCATGTTATGCTAGCAGTGTCATTTATTGATTGATTCATTCATGCATTCCACCCGTGCGCCCCCCTGCAATTGCTCTACTCTAACATCTTCATTGATTACTGACTTTTTATTCTAACTGAGTTTATATTTTTTCTAGGATATCAACTCAGTGTATCAGATATTCCCAGATGAGGTTCTTGGCTCAGGACAGTTTGGCATTGTGTATGGAGGTAAGACATACCTGCAGAGAGACATTATTAGTAGTAAAGTCGAGAAAAAGCATTTCCAGATCTCTGTGACTCAAACATACTCATCAAGCTATTAGCCCAGATTCAAGCCGGGAATCTTCTTTTTATGAGACAATGTTATGTTAACTCATTTTATGAGGCAATGACTTTAATGCTTCCTGCTTCGTCCTGCTTACTCTACTTGCTCTCTGCTTGCTTTGCTTATTTTATTGATTTTATCGTGATTTTTTTCCCCTTTTTTTCCATGTGAGCCTACCTGCGATAGCTTCTGGACACTTATAAATCTCTGGGATTAAAGTTTTTTTTAACAGAAACAGCAACATTTTTTAGAGTTCTTTATCTTCAGCGCTCCGTGTGCGTGGCCTACACACAGCTGAAGCCTGATCTACAGTGTCCGGGCACCTAGCATTCAGCTAAAGCTACCTAGCCTGGAAAGGTGCTAACCATTAGGCTAACTAGCAGCAAGATGCCTCCCTTCTCCACAGATGACTACTACAGCCTCCCGCAGAAGATTGCAGTACTGGAGACAAAAATCCATCGCTTAGAAGTAAATGTGGAGATAAATGGACTGTGTGGAAATGAAATAACCTTGCCATTGATTCAGAATAGTGGAGACGAGCAAGCTAACACACAGGTAAGGAGCACAGATAACACGACCAAGAAAGCAGACTCTGTCCACTATAATAAATCATCGAATAATAATCCTCCCTGGAACCGTCTCGGTGTAAAACTAAAAAGTAAATCATGTCTCCTGGATGTGGGAGGACGTATCACAGGCAGGGCACAGCGAGCTAAAATATGTGAAACCGACTGGCCTTCACTTCCAACGAGACAGAGGAGCTCTTCTACCCCTGTACATGGGAGGAAACAGGACTGGACATCCGTAAATGGGAAGGTTAACAACAAACTTCCAAAACAACCAAGTGTGAAACTGCAGAACAGATTTGCTCCACTATCGAAGGACTCTGGATCTCTATTGGATGACCATCCATCCCAAAGCAGCAAGGCAAGGACTGAAAACCTGTCAAAAAGTAAAAGGCCACAGGGAAAGCTAAAGGCTGGGCCTGCGGTAGGCACACTAAAGTCCTCTGTTTTCCTAGGGATATGGTCAACGATATGAAGGAGAGAATTCCTGAAATTGCAGATGAATATCCAACTGTGACAAACATCGTTCTGCATACAGGGTCAAACGATATGTCCAAGCAACAATCTGAGGTTCTGAAACGGGACTTTATTGGATTATTAAACGTAGTGAGCTCGCTGAATGCAGCTGTATTCATCAGTGTCATATGTCTGAATACAGACGGTGGAAAAATGTCAGTCTTAGTTTTACTGGATCTCAGTGCTGCATTTGATACAGTTGACCAGAATATATTACTGAAACGACTGGAGAACTGGGCGGGTCTTTCCGGAACTGTACTAAACTGGTTCAAAACATACTTACAGGAAGTACTTTGTGTCAATAGGTAACTTTACATCTGAGCAGATAAGACTCACATGTGGAGTTCCCCAAGGTTCCATCCTGGGACCTCTTCTGTTTAACATGTACATGCTCCCACTGGCACAGATTATAAAAAATTACAAAATAAACTACCATAGCTATGCAGATGACACGCAGATATACATTGCAATGTCACCAGGAGACCAAAGCCCTGTACAGGCTCTTGGCAAATGCATTGAAGAGATTAATGACTGGATGTCCCACAACCTTCTCCAGCTAAACAAAAACAAAACTGAGGTAATTGTCTTTGGAGCCAAAGAGAAACGATTACAAGTCACCACAGAACTTCAATCTATACACCTAGAAACTACCAACCAGGCCAGAAATCTGGCTGTAGTGATGGCCTAAATTTGGAAAAACACATTAAGGCAGAAACAAAGACAGCCTACTATCACCTTAAAGGAGAACTGCGGTATTTTCAATATTAAGCCTCATTTATGAGTCGCCTGCAATGTTTTAGAACCCCCCTCACTGCTTTTTTGATGTTTACTGCTGTCTCCGGTATTTGCCTAATTTTGATTCTTCTCAACCTGCTTCAGAATGGCAAGCATGGTGCATGTCCAAAAAGGTCCGTAAAAGCACCATAAACGTCCGTTTTCAAAATCATCAACTCACCGGAGTGGTTACTGGTGTGCGCTGGTAATCCATATCAAATTTCGTTGCGAAAAGTTGCTTCTGTCGTGTTTTATTTGACATTTTGTACTGGATGTTCGTTGATATTACTCCGCCACCGCAAAGAAAATAGTGCGAGGATGAACGAGCTTTAAATGTGAGGAGAAGAATCTTAAATTCTATTCTGAATTTAACAGGGAGCCAATGAAGAGAAGCTAAAACTGGAGAAATATGATCTCTGCTGTTAGTTCTCATCAAAACTCTGGCTGCAGCATTTTGGATCAACTGAAGGCTTTTCAGAGAATATGTGGGACAGCCCAATAATAAAGAATTACAGTAGTCCAATCCTGAAGTAACAAATGCATGGAGCAGTTTTTCTGCATCACTCTGAGACAGGACAGATATTATGAAGGTGAAAGAGGGCAGTCCTTGAAGCCAAGGAAATCCCATCTAGAGTAACTATACAGCAACAACTATACAGACTTCAGTTTTGTCTGAGTTTAGAAAAAGACAGTTCTGAGTTATCCTGGGGTTCGTTTCACAAAGCAGGTTCAACAAACTCTGAGTCTAATCCTGAACTCTGAGTTGATCTACTCTGAGATAGAAAACTCTGAGTTTCGGTTCCAGAAACGCTGATTTGAGTGAGTTTAATCAACTCTGAGTAGTTTCACCTTGAGTTTAGCGCGTGCGCCACAACTTTAAAAAGCTAGCATCAATGCAGCCCCGATTCGCCAAGTCACCATGGCAACGGGGAAGAGGAGGAGCTACGTTTTTCACCAACCTCGAATTGGAAATCTTAATGCGCTCATACGGCGAGTTTCAACACATTTTTAGAAAGAAGTGCAACACCGCTGTAGCAACAAAAGTGTAAGTTTAAATGTAGTCCTTTGCAATCACAATAATATTACAGGGGAAACTGCTTGAATGGTAACCCATTCATTTATTTCATTTAGGTGCAATCCGGCGGGGGAGAAGCACACTTGGCAGCAGTTTAAGATGAAATATAAAAACAATGGGCCTCATGCAACAACTATTCGTACGCACAGATTTGTTCTTAAGTCGGACGAATGATTTAAGAGAATTTGCGCATTCACCAATATTTTCGTATTTCACGTTTTCTTTCAGGTACGAACAGAATTTACGAGTGATCCAGACCTGTCGTAGGAGTTTCCTAAAATAGTCTGCTGAGTATTCGTCACATTAAATAAATTTTTTGGCCAGAGTAAAGGCTCTAGCATGGTTGCCGCGTCTGTTAGCGCGAGCGGTGTTGATGACTGTCACGATTTCGTGCCGGCTATATATAGTGGCGCAAATCAATGCGCCAGTCGTTGCAATTTTCTCCGTCACAGAGGTGGCGCTGCTACGTTAAGGTTACCGCTACTCTACAACGACGAAAGTCGAGAAGAAAACAATGAAGAGCAGGAACACTGTCATTAATTATACTGCTGCAGTATTCGGATAATTTTAATTTTTTAATTCAGTTAATAGAGGTGAAGGTCTGAAACCCCACGGCATCACCATTTGGAGTCTCTGCCATCTTCTTTGCCTTCACGTATCTGTCCCGTAGCTTCTTCCACACATTCTTACAGAACTCTCCCTCTTTCCCCAAAGTTCTGCCAATCTCTGTCCACCAGTTTTGGAAGTTTACGTGCTCCCTGTGCTGTTTCCCTGCAGTTTCGTACAGCTGCCTGTACAAACGCACCTCCTGACCGAGCCTGGTCTCAAATTGGTCCATCCGGTTCGTTGTTCTCGGCGCAGCCCAGTTACAAAAATCGACTGGTGCACGACAATGCGCTGCGCCGTCTTTTCAAGGCAAGCGCCATGCCTGAAACGTCATTTTGACGTCACGGTCCGCCACCGCCGTGAGCGACGCGTCAACTGTAACTCCGGCTTAAGGGTGTTGAACAGAAAAGAGTGATGGTAGGGGCAGTCTCCCAACACTAGCCTTTAACTTGGCCACAGTGTTCACTTGTCTCAGCTGGCCAGTGGGTGTTGCTCTGTTATATTATAAAAGAGCTTTGAGAAGGCCTGACTTCTGTAGAGGTGACAACATAATAGGGTGGCAGCATTTTGGTTATCTTTCGCTGCATGTTCTGTCTCATCTTGGGTGATTTATTCTTGTCTCGTGTTGAAGTCAATGGAGCTACTACTAGAAAAAATATGTATGACAATGCAGAGAGAGAGAGTGAGACAGAGAAAGAGAAAGGTAATCCCAAATGTGGTAAGTAAGCCCGGGATAGATTTTACTTCCGGTTGGTCTCTGTCACAGGTGGTAGAGGGATATGGTTACAATGGCTGCAAGAATTTCAACAATGCTGAAAAAGCAAAAAAAGGAAAATAAATCCCATGACAAAAGAATTTGTGCATAGGCCCACTGTGCCAACCTGTTAATTGTTTCTGACTGTGTGCTGTGCTCAGACCTAACAGAGCAAAACTGAGTGAAGCATCATGCAGAGTCTTAAAAGTGTCAACAATGCGAACTCATTGATTAAAATAGACCTGGCAGAATAAAATTTAATCAGATTGCACAGACCACAGCTCACTACCATGCAAATAAAGTGCAAGCTGTAGTCTATCTCAAAACAACAAAATAGCCTCACAGAAGCTCCTGCATACCAGAATCTGGGGTCCTGTAAAGGCTGTATTAAGTCAAATCCTATTATTGACACTCGTGGCTCTGCATCCAAGGCCTGTAAGCATCTAAAAGGTTCCTAAATGTTCCTAAAGGTTCCTAAAGCCACGTTAACAAGACAAAAGAAAGCTTCCCCTTCACAAGCACCTCCAAAGCCATTTTGTTCACAGGTCAAGTAACCTACTCACAAGTGTCTCATCAGCATTCAGTCCCGTGTCAAATAACATGTAGTTGATGCAAGTTTTTACTGGATCCCACCTGGCATCAATGGGAACACAACACCAGCAGGTTTATACAAATTTTTAGTGAGGATGTTTGGTCAGAGCTGTTAGAGTGGGTGCAGCTCATTTTTTCTTTTCAGAAATCCACATTTACGAACCGAAATGTCTCACATCAAAGCTCTAAAACTGACAGCAACAACTCACAAATAAAAAGAGAGGTGGTTAGTCAATTTTACCCATCTGCTGACAGCTTACTCTCAGTCCTACTGTGAGAGGCTGAAATTGTTGTCCAACACAGAACCAACACAGAACTAGGGATGGGAATTGATAAGATTTTTACGATTCCAATTCCATTTTCGATTCTGCTTAACGTTTCGGTTCTTTATCAGTTCCCTTATCGATTCTCATTTGGAGAAAAAGGACAACAAACCGGTCGATTAGCATCAACTTTGTTTAGTTCAGAAGTAACACGAGTCATGACCTTACAAACCCAACAACGGTGAGGTCCACATTGGTCTATCATGGCCTGGGTAATTTAACTCTTCCCTGCTCTGGTGAAAGGAGAACTACTGTACCGTTTGTAAGAAAGAACAGTGAAAATGATCTGAACAACAGAAAAAGAGGAAAAGTGCAACTGCAGTTGTTAGTCCAGACAGACTATCAAAACAAACACAGACTTCGGCCAACGGGCCCTATAACTGAGCAGAAACCTGTAGTCTGTGGGGCTCCTCATTCCTCCTCATCGAGCCTCTCACTACCACCTTTCCATCAACTACATTTGACACTGAGCATATACAGAATGTTATTTTCAGGAGTTGCTAAAAAAAAAAAAAAAAAAAAACTAGCTCAACCTTTCCTTGGCTAACCTAATACTAAAATGCTAACGCTGCACACGGAGACTTCATAGCCACCATGGCAAATTATATTCATAATATTATAGTCTACACATAACAAATATTTTACACACATTTCAAACACAGACAATATTTCAGATGATTTCTATGGATCGTATATGGTTTGCTTATCATTACAAAACATGAATGTGCAAGGCTATTGAGTAGCCTACTGATAAAAATAAAACGTTAGACAATTTACCTTGATAACTGTGTATATACTCCTCCACAAATAACTTTACCCTTTCCTCAGCCTGGACTGTGGTGTTGGTGAGTGTGACTCCACGACCCTGTGTATATCCTCAAAAGTTATCCTTGGAAGAACCACCAGCGAAGTTGCAAAGAAACGCTGCATTTTTGTTTGTGTAGAAGTAGCGCTAAATGAGTTTCGCTGGAAAGTGGTTTACCTGGGGTCCGTTTCACAAAGCAGGTTCAACAAACTCTGAGTCTGTTCCTGAACTCTGAGTTGATCTACTCTGAGATAGAAAACTCAGAGTTTTCGGTTCAGAGTTTAATCAACTCTGAGTAGGTTCACCTTGAGTTTTGCGTGTGCGCCACAACTTTAAAAAGCCAGCATCAATGGATGCTGATTTAACGAGTCACCATGGCAACGGGGAAGAGGAGGGGCTACGTTTTTCACCAATCTCGAATTGGAAATCTTAATGCGTTTCAAGACTGCTGGGATAGGCTCCAGCCCCCCCCCCCCCCCCCCCCGCGACCCGACCGACGGATTCAGCGGTATAGATAATGGATGGATGGATGGAATGCGTTTCAATACGTTTTTAGAAATAAGTGCAACACCGCTGTAGCAGCAAAAGCGTAAGTTTAAATGTAGTCCTTTGCAATCACAATAATATTACAGGGGAAACTGCTTGAATGGTAGTCCATTCATTTATTTCATTTAGGTGCAATCCTGCGGGGGAGAAGCGCACTTGGCAGCAGTTTAAGATGAAATATAAAAACATTGTTCAAACAGGTGAGACCTCGGCATGGAGGTATCTCATTTTGATCATGTTTTCAATTCAATTCAAAAATACTTTATTTATCCCAGAGGGAAATTAAATGTTGATGTAGCTCAATTAAATCAAAGAGTTATTATAGATGCTGATGGCTGTGGGCAGGAAAGATTTCCTGTAGCGGTCCGTTTTGCATCCAAACTGAAGAAGCCTTTGACTGAAGAGACTCTGTTTTCTGATAACAGTCTCATGGAGAGGATGTTCAGGGTTGTCCATAATTCTCTTGATTTTATGCAAAATCCTTCTTTGCATTATTGTCTCCAGAGGTTCCACAGTCGTCCCCAGAACAGAACCAGCCTTCCTTATCAGGTTGTTGAGTCTTTTTAGGTCCCTGGTTCTGATGCTGCTGCCCCAACAGATGACGCAAGAGGAAATGACGCTCTCAACAACAGACTTGTAGAAGATCTGCAACATCTTGTTGCAAACCTTGAAGGACCTTAGCTTCCTCAAGAAGTACAGTCTGCTCTGTCCTTTCTTGTAGATTGCTTCACTGTTGTGTCTCCAGTCCAGTCTGTTGTCCACATGAACACCAAGGTATTTATATTCCTCAACCACCTCCACTTCTTCTCCCATGATGGAAACAGGGTTTGATCTGACCTTGTTTCTCCTGAAATCTACAATCATCTCCTTTGTTTTGTTAACATTCAAGATGAGATGATTGTTCCCACACCATGCCACAAAGCGGTCCACCAGCTCTCTGTACTCAGCTTCTTGTCCATCTCTGATACACCCGACAACTGCAGAGTCATCTGAATATTTCTGTAGATGACAGGAGTCTGACTTGTACTGGAAGTCTGAAGTGTACAGAGTGAAAAGGAATGGTGAGAGTACAGTCCCCTGTGGTGCTCCTGTGCTGCTGATCACGTGGTTAGACACACAATTCTTCAGTCTGACAAACTGTGGTCTGTTTGTCAGGTAGTCATTAATCCAGGTGATTGTTGAGGCCTCCACCTGAGTCTTCTGGAGTTTCAGACGAAGCAGATCAGGCTGAATTGTGTTAAATGCACTGGAGAAATCAAAGAACATGATCCTCACAGTGCTGCCTGCTTTGTCCAGATGACAGTGGGTTTGTTGAAGCAGGTGTATGATAGCGTCTTCAACTCCAACTCCATGGCGATAAGCAAACTGCAGGGGGTCCTGATATGTGCTGGTTTGCTTACACAGGTGGATCAACAGGAGTCTCTCCAGGACCTTCATGATGTGGGATGTCAGTGCAACAGGTCTGTAGTCATTGATATCTGAAGGGTGAGTTTTCTTTGGTACCCGAACCAGACAGGATGTCTTCCACAACAGTGGTACCTTCTCTTGGGTCAAGCTAAGGTTGAAAAGGTGTTGCAGAATCCCACAGAGCTGCTCTGCACAGGCCTTCAGGACTCGGGGGCTGACACCATCTGGACCTGCAGCCTTGCTCCGGTTCAGTCTCTCCAACTGCCTCTTCACCTGACTTCTAGAAACAGAAAAGTGGGAGGGGGAGGCAAAGGGGACAGCAGCATCTCCTGATTGGGTTGATGACAAACTAGTGGAAGCAGAAGAATCCATGACTGAGGTGGAGGTGGAGATGTTACAGGAAAGCTGTGGGTCAGAGGAGGGTGGGATGTCTCTTTGGCTGGGAACAGGAGGGGAGGATGGTGAGCTTGTTCCTGAACTGAACCTGTTGAAGAATGTGTTCAGCTCATTTGCTCTGTCCAGACTTCCATCCATCCGATCCTCCCTCTGCTTGAGGCCTGTGATCTTCTTCATTCCTGACCACACATCTCTGATATTGTTCCTCTGCAGTTTACTCTCAAGCTTCTTTCTATACACCTCCTTGCTCTCTCTGATCTTGACTTTGAGCTGCTTCTGTATACTCCTCAGTAACTCCCTGTCTCGCTCCCTAAAGGCTCTTTTTTTCCTGTTCAATAGTTCCTTTAGCTCACTGGTGATCCAGGGTTTGTTATTAGGGAAGCATCTCTCTGTTCTGGTGGGGATGGTGTTGTCCACACAGAAGTTTATATAGTCAGTCACACACTCAGTCATGGCATTAATGTCCTCTCCATGTGGCTTACAAAGAGAAATCCAATCGGTTGCATCAAAACAACCCTGTAAGGCTTCTTCAGCTTCCTCTGACCACTTTCTAACAGTCCTTTTTGTGACAGGTAGTCTCTGGACAAGGGGTTTATATGCTGAACAGAGAAAAACAAGGTTGTGATCTGATTTACCCAGGGGAGGTCTTGATTTGGAAATGTATGAATCCTTGACATTTGTGTAAAACAAATCCAATGTCTTGTTTTCTCTGGTAGAGCAGCTGACAAACTGTTGAAAGTTGGCAGTGTAGCAGAGAGTGAGGCATGATTAAAATCACCAGATATTGCCACAAAAGAATTGGGGTGTTGAGTCTGTATCTTAGCAACAACGGAACTGATGACATCACATGCAGTGTCGGCAACAGCTGAGGGTGGAATGTAAACAGCCACCAAAACAACACTGGTGAACTCGCTTGGCAAATAATATGGACGAAAACTTACTGCCAATAGTTCAATGTCAGGACTGCAGAGACGACTCTTCACAGTAACATGTCCTGGGTGACACCATCTGTTGTTGACAAGCACTGCCAATCCACCCCCTTTCCTTTTCCTGCTACTCTTTAAATCTCGATCTGCTCGTACAGTCAGGAAGCCCGGCAGAGAGACGCTGGAGTCGGGGATATGATCCTGTAGCCATGTCTCAGTAAAACACATAATGCTACATTCCCGATATTCTTGCTGAGTCCTTATCAAGGCTAAAAGTTCATCCAACTTGTTAGCTAACGATCTTACATTTCCCATGATGACGGATGGCAGAGATGGTTTGAACTTCTTCTTTCTTTCTCTCCTCTTTGCTCCTGCTCTGCATCCACGACGCCTCCTTTTCAATTCCAGTGGGATTTCTGGCTTCAGTTGTCGAATTATTTCTGCTTTTCCAATGTTATTCAGCTGCTCCCTGTTGTAAACCACCTTGTTGCTATGGTGATGCATCATGACAAAAGAGTAAAATATACAAAAGTATTGGGAAAAATCAATCCAGCTGCACAGCATCCAAGGTAGGAAGGAACAGTTGTCCAAAAAATGCAATTTCTTCCAAGAAAAAACAGGAATGAAATTTAGAAAAAAAAAGAAAAATCTCAATGTGAGGTACAGAGCTACTCCAACGTGCTGCCACCCTCAGCAGCGCATTCTAGAACATCTTTATACTGTAAAGTAAATATTAAGTGGCTATTTGACTGTGCAGTTATTTTATCCCCAACATAATGCTGTTTGTACACACATAAATGTCTTCTCATCTATATCATGATCTCTAATGGAGGCCAGTGGCTGAGGGAGTCCACCCTCAAGACACGATGTCTTTATAAAATATAATAGGCCTATATATATCTTTTTTAAGCCTATTCATATGAATATTTATTTGTCTTTTATGTCTTTTTTTCTTTTGTCCCAACAAAATTCTGATGGTGCCTCTCAAAAAGATAATTGTCTGGAAATGTTAAAACATCTATGATAACCATCTCCTGATGAATATTTAATTCTCTGCGCAGTAATGCTGCTCCTTCATCCACGGGATCGTTGTCAAAAGGACATGTTCGTGAAAAAAGTCGCCTCCTTCTGTGCCTGATGGACTTCTAGAAGTAGAAGAACTCGCTCTGCTGACTGACTGAATGAGGAAATCAAATGTCGTGTGTGGCTGAAAGAGGGCGGAGACAGAAAGAAACTCAAGGTTTCTTGAGGAAAACCTGGTCCCGACCAGGTTAGGTTCAGAGAGTCTGTTACTACGGTAACTGACCGAGAGGTTAAGTTACCTCTCTTTGTGAAACGGAAAACTCAGAGTTTCCCTCATTTCAGGGTTAATCAACTCAGAGTTTTCACTAAACCTGCTTCGTGAAACGGACCTCTGGTGTGACGTCATTTGAATGCACCAACTCCGCTGTCATTTATAACTTCATGTTTCTACAGTGGCTCACAGTCGGCAAATCAAACGACTAGATACCAAATTGCGTTTTTCACATGTTCGTGCGCGCCTATCACATGATTTAGACTCAACGATTTCGGTTGAGTATGTGGGGATTTTTTTTCGGTCGTAATTGGACATCAGAGCACATTTTTAAAAGTGGTGGGGACATAATTCAAATCATAAATAGTGGTGGGGACATGTCCCCCCCGTAATCGACGCCTATGCACTGGACTCACAACGCAACGTTGCGTTCTCAACAAAAAACGGTTTTCGATTCCCATCCCTACACAGAACCATAGTATTTTGTGTGAAAAAGACACCCCACAAGGCCTTGCCCTTCATGGGGCCTTACTATTGGTCAGATCAATATTAAAATCTTAGGACATAAACACACAAGACATCGCTCATGGTTTCAGGATACTTACAGTTATCATTCCGTAGAGAGCAACTAAGATTTTTTTTTTAACACAAAAGAAGTGAGAGATATTGTGCTTCAGATCAATCAAATGCATTATCGTGTGTAAAACAGCACTTAAAATCCTTCCAAAACATGCTGAAATTTCTGGGTAGATGATTAAAGGTCCAAAGTGCCACGGGACTGTTTCATCCACGGTAAAGATTATCTTAAAGTTATTAAAGATATCTTCACATTTCACATTTTTAAACCTCTTTACTCCAGTTTGTGCATGAAGAGCATCTCTGCACTGCATGATATTTGAGTACCATGCATGTGCCCAATGAATGAGATCATTGTAGAGATTGAATGTGTGTGCAAGGTATGTTGCTTCAAAAAATATCAGTCAGCTGTTTGCACAGTTGTGGAGAACAGCTTAAATAATCGTATAAATTATCATCATTTCAACTTCAATTTTTTTCTACATTTTCAAAAAGTGCACACATACTTGTCCACACAACACACCTCTTTGTGTAATAGCGGAGTTTGATGCACTTCATCCTCATACAGAATTTATACAAACCACTAAACGTGTTACGATTTTGTTTCTTGTCCAAAACTAATTTTGACAACCTCCGTACTGTGAAAACCTCACACACCCTCTGTGAACAGTAGTTGGAAACCACTGTTAGTCTGTCACTTCATAGATATCTGAAAGTAATTTGTAATGACAAATATTAAACCTGATCTTTGCTCAACACCTGAAATACAAGTGCAATGTTCTGCCGTTTAGCATGCCAAAAATAAACAGAATGCCAATCTGACTTGATAATGTAAATTAAAGAAGTAAAATTGAGGCCCGCGGGCCAAATATGGACCGCATTATAATTATATTTGGCCCACGAGATAATATCAAATGTCTACTGGAGCTGGCCAGACGGTCGACAGCACATGCTAATACTACAAATCCCAGAATGCTGTGCTGGTGTGTTGATTAGGACCCACAAGCGCCCCTCCTCTGTTGACATTCATTAAAGAAGATTCATTAACATGTTACTAGTCACACCGCTCTCAAAACTGGCCAAACAAAAGGTGAAAAGCAGGAGCTTTTTAGACAGGTGGGAAGCAGAATATCTGTTCACAAAAAATTATTATTATCATCGCTAGCCTTTGAAAAAAGGTTACCATTGAAATTTTTCAATTTCATTTTAGAAATAAATGCCAGAGATGTGTCTTTTGTTTGACTTTTGATTTCACATGCGTAGTATTAAGCTTTGCTTTTTCCAGATTAATGCTTTTTTAAGCAAAACTCAAGTTTGTTTCCATATGAAAAAATTTATAAGTTTGTCACTTGAGTGTTAGTGGTTTCTGGACCGGTTTTAATACATTGTAGCCCCAAGAGTACCAAGGATAAACTAGCTACTCCTGACAGTGGGAGAGAATTTAATCAGCTTGTTTCAGATGGTCTGCCTGTATTTGAAAAACTTTATCAGATAAGATAAGTCCTGGGTCGGAACACCTCACCAGAGAGGCGTCCAGGAGGCATCCTAACCAGATGCCCGAGCCACCTCATCTGACTCCTCTTGATGCGGAGGAGCAGCGGTTCTACTCCGAGCCCCTCCCGGATGACCGAGCTTCTCTAAGGGAGAGCTCAGACACCCTGCGGAGGAAGCCCGTTTCGGCCGCTTGTATTTGCGATCTCATTCTTTCGGTCACTACCCACAACTCGTGACCACAGGTGAGGGTAGGAACATAGATTGACCGGTTAATTGAGAACTTCGCCTTCTGGCTCAGCTCCATTTTTACCACAACAGGCCGGTGCAGAGCATGCATCACTGCAGACGCCGCACCGATCTGTTTGTCTATCTCCTGCTCCATTCGTCCCTCACTCGTGAACAAGACCCCGAGATACTTAAAAACTCCTCCACTTGGGGAAGGATCTCATTCCCAACCCAGAGAGGGCATTCCACCCTTTTCCGGCTGATGACCATGGTCTCAGATTTGGAGGTGCTGATTCTCATCCCAGCTGTTTCACACTCGGCTGCGAACCGCTCCAGTGAGAGCTGAAGGTCACGGCCCGACGACGCTAACAGAACCACATCTTCTGCAAAAAGCAAGGACCCGATTCTGAGGGTGCCAAACCGGACCCCCTCAACGCCCTGGCTGCACCTAGAAATTCTGTCCATGAAAATTATGAACAGAATCGGTGACAAAGGGCAGCCCTGACGGAGTCCAACCCTTACCAGAAACATGTCCGACTTACTACCAGAAATGCGGACCAAACTCTGACACCGGTCATACAGAGACCGAACAGCCCCTATCAAGGGTTCTGGCACTCCATACTCCCGGAGCACCCCCCACAAGACTCCCCGAGGGACACGGTCAAACGCCTTCTCCAAGTCCACAAAACACATGTAGACCGGTTGGGCAAACTCCCATGCACCCTCCAGGACCCTGCCGAGGGTATAGAGCTGGTCCACTGTTCCACGGCCAGGACGAAAACCACACTGCACCTCCTGAATCTGAGATTTGACTATCCAACGCATAAACCATGTCAATATCAAAGTTGGAGAAAGGTGAGTGTTCATGGTGGCGGTTCTCATCAGTGGCTTATCTAAAACATGTCAGTTCTACATCTTGCACTGACCTCAGGGAATGTCATGCGGCTACCGATTCGAACACCACTTTGGGGGCACTTTAATCGCATTTATGGTACACAGTATGTGATTTCACAGCTCTGATAAATGCTTGGGCGTCACACACAATGGAGCTGACATTTAAAATGAATGTCTTTCCCTTAAAAACAAACCCACTGCTCAGTGTTTTTAATTCATTCACCAGTTTGCTGCAAATATTCTGACAAAGACTTGAGTTTAGAATTGCCACAAGAAAGCCCAATCACCACAGGGTTCTTACTGTACCCCTGTAACATGCCAGGGATTGGCCAAAACTGAGTACCTGTGCTCTTAAAAAGTGGAAGACCGTCAAAGTTCAGCTGTAGTCTAAAGGTGTGCCTCTCTGGGAGAACAGACCACACATTATCCAGAATACTATGGAATGCATCCGGTATTCCAAAAATAGTGAAATAATCCATCTGTTAAAGTCTCAATTTTGTATGTTGTTTTTTGTTCTGAGCAATGTTCTTCCATCTTTGGGCAGAAAGGGATGGTGACGTTTCAGGATGGAGAGCAGGGCTGATAAAACCATCAGAGAAATGCCAAACTCAATGGCCCAGTCTGCAGGAGAAGCCCTTAAATGCTTTCACTGCATGCATCTGTGTGATCCATGTCCATGTCATCGGAATCATCAAACCTATGTTCTGCCTCCATACTTAGGCTAAGCTCACTCTCTACTTCAGGATCAGCGTGCATCTCTTCACACCCAGAGTGGTGTAAAAAGAGAGTGGCGACACGCCCATAGACTTCTATAGAAAGAAAGGAATGCGGAAGTCACGTGGGTCACGGAGACGCCACAGTTCCAAACAAGGGACGCAGCTCCGTTAACCTCAATTGCTCGTCAAGAACAATTACTGGTAAGTTAATAAAATAACAGCATTTTAAACGTTTTTTACATTTTTAAGCATTATCTATCAGAAGTATACTCTTAGACATCGTTATTTTTACATTTGGTTAGCATGAAATGTCGATGTTGATGTTAAAAATGGAATGGATTTAGGGGCCTAGCTTAAAGCTTGGTAACGGAGGCTAACGTGAGGTAATTAACGTGATCATTTCACTAAAGTCCGTTAACTTTTTATTGTCAGGTGACATTGTGTAAAGTTGTTTTGATTGTTAGGTTTTAAAACATTACCAAAATACTATATAGGCCTATAGTAATAATACATTTAATACATTTTTGGTATTTCTGACGTATTTTCTCCGGTAAATTGATTAAATTACAACATTTTTGGCATAGTGAGGCATTAGCTGACTGGTCTTTAATTAAGTAAGTTTTTTTCAGCATGACTTTGAAGCTGTGATAATGAATTTATCAATTTCTTTGTTGTTGTTGTCAGGGAGGTCCGCAGATGTGGTGCTCGCTGCTGTCATGGATCAACCCTCATTAGGACTTCAGAACTTTTCTACAATGTCCAAACCCTTGAATTTGATCAAATACAGTTCATTGTTGCAGATTAATCTACCCAACAGTATAAATAGCAGTAAAATAACTTCTTTAATAAGGCTTGTTTTACATTTTCCATGATGACATTTTATAATAAAATGTTTGGTTTAAATCTGTTTTGTTTATTTTTTTTCACAACTGACACATTTATTTTGTCATTAATATGGTTTTAACCAGAAAAAAAGTTAAATTCATATTTTAATCCATCCATCCATCCATTATACCCGCTGAATCCGTCGGTCGGGTCGCGGGGGTGGGGGGGCTCATTGTCCATCCGACACCAGAGAGAACAGACAGACTGAATGACATCTTCTACAGATGGAGTGTTTGGGACAACAGGAGTAGATCCTGGGAACAGACAGTAACATCAGGCTCTGTTGAAGGATGTAGATCTGAAGGTAAGCTGGACCACTGGCATGATTCAGTATAAAGGAGGACGAGGTAGCTGCCCCCTGCTAGCATGCAGGGGTACCCTCTACGATTTAAAATGGTGATAAATGTGTCTCTGCGCTCCAAAAAAGAAAAACGTTGATAAAATACATCGTCGGTGAAGTGATCAATGCACATTATGGGTCAATATTTACCGAAAATTGCGTCGTAAATGTTAAAGTTATCGTTTTTTTGCTCCGTTCCGCCAAAAACCCGTTCAAACTGACTGACAGCGCTGTGATGTTTGGAACTCCGGAGGCTCACATGAACCACGTGACAGCCCTAGCGGCGACTTCAAAGCGTGTCGCAACTCTGTATTACTCTATAGCTCTGTTCACACCCACCCGATGCCTCAATATTTAAGCCTACTGACACGTTTCTATTGACATTTTTTGTACCTTTTTCAGTGCTCATCTTCTCATTATGCTCTGTCTTTTCATAATTGTAATGAAGCAATAATTGATCAATATTGAGATAAATATTGATTCTGTTTATAGTACAGTTGCCATATTTTATTAAAAAAAGAGGCTACATTAGATAAGCGGTTCTCAAACATTTTCATGTCAACAACCCAAACATTGATATGCATGTGATGGCAGACCCCCATTTGAAAAGGTTTTGTCAAAGAAACCTGCAGATGATCTGTGTTGTAAACTGTTCAACATTTTAAGGTTTTTCAAAATTTTTCAAAACATAGCAAAATATAACATTTAACATAGCATGGGTCAACTGATTGTAATGCTACAACCATTGCTTTGCATTAGATTACAGATTTCGGTAAAAAAATATATAATTTGCTATCATTATTAATGATTGTACTGTACCTTAGATGTTCTTTCTGTTCACACCAGCCTGCAAAACCCTGCATTGTAAGTAAAAGAAATAAAAAAATCAACTAGTTAAAAAGCCACATATGTTTTATGTATATAAACTTAATTATGTTTTGTTTTTCAACAACCTGATTTTGACTTGTTAAAACATTTATACCTAACCAGTTACACATTACCAATGGAATAGCTTCACCAGTGACATCTGTCTAGTCCTCCATACATAGGCTATTATTTTTTTTTTACATACATTTAATCGCTGCAGAGTTTTGCACTAACTGCAGTCGAGACAGCTCCTTCTTGTTTAGACATGAAAACAAACTATTACAATAGTCTAAACGCGAACCCAGGTAACAAAGGGGCCAATTACATCACTTTCACAAAGAGCCTACACGGAAGGACGTCCGATGAGCAAGAGGACGGTTTCATCTTGGGCACCAATGCCGAGATATCAGAAAGAGTCACAAACTTAAATGAGGACCACAAGCTGAAGACAGGCTCACTGACAGCAGGGGTTCCACATAAAGGGGGAGGGATTTTCTCCTTGATCATCTTAATTTTGTCAGCAAAGAATCTCAACAATGCATTGCTGTCAGCTTCACAAAAAACAGCAGTAACTGGCGCAGCAGGACATACAAGAGAATTGATCGTGTCAAACAACACTTTGGGGTTTTTCTTATTTACTGTTACCAGTTGACGAATATAGTCAGATTGGACATTTTCCACCATCTTATTGTATGAGGACACAAGATCCCTGAGATAAAGTCTGTGCACCTCAAGGTTAGTGGATTTCCACAGACGTTCAGTCTTTCGACATAGTCTCCTCAGACTCAGGGTATCTTCATTTGTCCAAGGGCACACTTTTTTCTGCATTGACAAGTTTGATTTTACAGGTGCCACCTGATTCAGAATTTTAAAACAATGATTGGTAAAACAGTGAAAAAAATTATCCACATCGAGGCAATCCATGAACAAAAGAGGGTCAAACATAGCAGAAAAACTGTCTGCAGTATTAGCAGAGATGACACGCCTCTGAGACCTAACTTCTAAGGGCTTCGGCTCAGGGCTGAAGTGCAGATCAAACAAAACAAGACAACGATCACTCAGATGGACGTCCTGTACAGACACATTTGAAATGTCTAGGCCAAGAGTAAAAACTAAGTCTAAAATGTGGCCTTTTTGGTGTGTGGGCTCAGAAACATCTTGCTCAAAATGAAAAGCTCCAGTCAATGTTAAAAGTTCCTTTGCAGAGCAAGATGAGCTGTCATCAACATGAAGGTTAAAATCTCCAAGGATCAAAACAGATTCCAACTTTATTATGGAGGATAGAAAGTCACTAAAATCCTTCAAAAACACAGCAGCAGGACCAGGAGGGCAGTAGATCGACACAGTGGAATGGATTTGAAGAACCCATTTTCATCATCTCGGACTCAAATGAAGTGAATTCCAGGGTCTGAGTAACTTTGCAAGCACAACTGTCCCTGTATACAACAGGGTGTTAAATCCAGCTTTTCTCTTGAGAAAAGATCGTTCAGAGAGATGGATTTATTTGCAATAGACCGGGCAATCAACAGGCCGATATGCAAAATTAATGACGTCACGGAAGCATTGTCAATGGAGCGCAGCGGGATTGGTCGAAGGCATGTCCAGCGGTCACGTGGACTCCAACTGGACCACGCGGGAACCGGTGTAAATACGGAATAGCGTGGAGGCGATGAAGGCCACTGACCAGTACTCTTGCGCTGTATAGGCTCCAAGACTGTCATTATGGTCCAAGCAGACGGCAGCGTGAATGTGCTATCACACACATTGAGGAGAGGGATCCGGCGCAGACACCTTGCCCGTTCTCCCTGGCCGAGGATGGCAGGGCCCAGGCGTGCTGCAGCGCACCTTCGCATGGCCTGGACTCAGGAACGCGAGAAATTTCCCCGATTTCCTGCGAACTTTGCCCGGCAACCGACAAAGCAGCAAGTACTCAGGTGAGTCGGAGTCGATGATAAAGGGAGGAGGGGACGCCTGTTTGTACCTGCCCCGTGTATCAGACAGGCCCTCCGTCCACTCTCTGATACAAAACAGAGAGTCCCGATCATAGGTCCGTAAAGCTGAGACACATCCATTTGAAATATGGGCTGATATGATGACATATGTTGTAAAGATGACCATTAAAAAACTATACAACAGGAGAAGAGCCGTGGCACTGCCAGTCACAGGCGCCATCTTCAAATGCAGCTCGTGAGAAAGTTTGGCTCCTAGGGTGCTGCATGCCTTTAATGAAGCAGGACCCAAACTAAACATGAGTAAATTTAAATTCAATCAGGCATCTTTGTCTTTCCTGGGACACACCATATCCAAAGATGGACTCCACCCTGACAACGACTGAGCCAGTGCAGTGGCTCATGCACCTGCCCCATATGACACGGGCTCCGTGAGTGATTGCTCCTTCATCATGGTACGGTAAATTTAATCCTAATTTGGTTACTGTTTTTGAATCACTATGTGCCACTCTCAAAGACTCCAATGACCTGAAGTTCAGCTGAACTGCTGAGGCTGAGTCCAGTTTGGCTGAAGTTAAAAAACTGACACTGGAGAGTCTTACTCTGGCATTATATGACCATGTGTTGCCTACTCAAGTGAACACTGATGCTTCTGACTATGTCCCCGGAGCCATACTCACTCAGACCCACCCAAACAACACGGAGAGAACTGTTGCCTTTGCATCCAGGATGCTTTCCCCTGCTGAACGAAAGTACTCGAACGTAAAGCAGTTGCATGTGTTTGTCAGTAGAGAATATGACTTAGTAGTAAAAACAGTAGAAGGGAGCAGGTAGAAATGGCAAGGCTAAGAATATGCCACAGTAATTTGAACACTATCTTAACATAATAGTGAGACATCCATCTGGTAAATGCAATTCTTGTAAACAATTATAAAACAGTAAAACGTCCGGCAAGATGGCGTCGTAGTGTGAACACATCGTCTGTTGAGCTCCGGTGAGGTTTACTAAAATATCCGTCTAAAATATGTGTTCACCTGGTGAAATGTCATAAGCGTGCGTAGGAATAGTTCTATAATGAGCCTGAATGACTATTTTTCGAAAATGCCTCGCACCAAGTCAAAGAAAAATACTACTCGGGAGGATCATGCTAGCGACGCTGTGGAGCATGCTACCGCTGAACCCGAAGAAGCTAATGAGGTGGAAGCAGCTGCCGAGGTCGAGGAATCCCGGACCGATGTTAACCCAAGTATTCTTATGGCTTTGCGCCAGATAACCGATAATATTACAAAGTCATTGGATGCTAAAGTTGACACTGTGCTTGCTGCTATACGCGAACAAACATCTCAGATGCAGGCTTTGGCATCGTGGGTTGGTGAAGCTGAGACACGGATCTCAGGCGTGGAAGATACAACTGATATGATTCAGGCTAAAGTGACAAAACTTGAGAAACAAATAACCGACATGGCAGATCACATAGATGATTTGGAGAACCGCAGCCGCAGATGCAACCTTCGTCTGGTCGGGCTTCCCGAGGGCACGGAGGGAAAGGACGCAGTCACTTTCATGGAGACATGGCTCCCCTGCTATCTCAATCTCACAACTAAAGCCGGGAAGATCAAGTTGGACCGCGCTCACCGTTCCTTAGCACCGAGGCCGGGCACTAATCAACGTGCCAGACCTATTATCATGAAACTTCACAACTTCGCTGATAAACAACGAGTGATGGCCGCAGTCCGGCGCCTTGCTGCGGAGCCGAACCAGCCAGTGGACCGGATCAGAGTTTCCTTCTTCAACGATTACTCGGCGGCGGTGGCCAAGAAACGTAAGGCTTTTGACGAGGTGAAGGGCTGTCTGAGGAAGAAGAGTGTAGATTATGCCCTTTTATACCCCGCTACGCTGAGGTTGTCTGTCAACGGTGTGGTGAAGAGGTTTGACACACCGGAGGCAGCTGCGGCTTACGTGGATTCTCTGCCCTAAATCTCGGTAACCAGCGGATTGTCACTATTCTTTAACATTGCGCATGGACTGTGCCTTATGAAGCAATGTGAGTATGTGCCAAATTCAGGAATGTGTGACTATGCTACTTTTTTTTTTTTTCTTTTCTTACTGCTTATATTCTACCAGGTGAAATGTTCTTCTTTGCCGTGTTCTTGACGGACTATGTGTGTTTATGTCTATGAGTAGGTGCGCGTTAAGCACTTGTTGCTCCTGTCGGCCTGCAGCCGCAGGTAGGAGGAGAAGGACGGTTTTTTCCTACATGTTTAGTAGGATAGTTGCCAAACTACTGTTTTTTCCTTTTTTTAAATGTTTTGTTGCACAGCTCTTTGTTTTTATTTCTTTATTTACTTATCTAACTCTTATCCAGTGTGTGGTGGATCTCTTGGCTCAATATGCTTTCTATGATACATAAATAATACTAAAGATGAATAAGCTGCGAGTATGCACCTGGAATGTACGGGGTGTCCACAGTCCAATTAAGCGGAGAAAAATAATGACATGTCTAAAGAAGGATGATATAGATGTTGCTATGTTACAAGAGACACATCTTGATGACACAGAGCATTTAAAGTTGCAACAAGGCCCATTCGGACAAGTATTTTTCTCATCCTTTACAACGAGAAGTAGGGGAGTAGCAGTGTTGATTAGAAAGAACCTACCTCTTATAATATCTGACTGTGTTAAGGATTCGAACGGTCGCTATGTGATAATCAAAGGAACTTTGCAAGGTCAAAATATTGTAATGATGAGTGTGTACTTTCCACCTGCCCACCCAGTCACCTTCCTCACCAAATTTTTTCTGGACTTAGCTCCATTCCTTTCCAACTCCACTGTTATTGTTGGCGGTGATTTTAACTTAATATTAAATCCACTTATTGACAAATTTCCACACAGTAAGGTGCCCCCCTCTCCTCAGGCCAACACACTCCACGCTCTATGTGAGGAGTTCGGACTTGTTGATGCTTGGAGGGGCACCCACCCCTCTGATAAACAATATACATTTTTCTCAGCCCCGCACAAATGTCAGACCAGGATTGATTATTT